>NC_141938.1:15761657-16061657 GCF_057802395.1 Ceratotherium simum simum | reverse complement strand
GCCGGCGGCCGCCCGCGGAGGCCCCGACTTCTAGCCGGGCCAACCCGCCGAGAGGACGCCGGGGGCGGGGCTGCGGCCGGCCCTTTGTTTTGCATATTGCCCCCACAATCCTCCGCGGCTGTGAGGGCGTTCTTGGGAGGTAAAATTAGTCAACATCGGAGGGTTTTAGACATGATCAAAGACAATCAAAGGAAGCGTGACGGTAGGAGATTTTCTTATACGTGATGCTCTAGGAAGTCACGCCGAGTGTAAGTTTCATCAAGTTGGCATAAGTGTAAAGTAGCTTTATTTATTTTCAGTAAATATACCTGCAAGCCGCGCGTTCGGCGTGTTTGCTGCGTGGTGAAACTTCCACGCTGCCTCGCTGAAGCCTCCTGACGTCAGAGGGCCGCGCGACGTCAGAGGGCCTCGCCGGGCTGTGCTCACCGCGGAGATCGGCGACTGGGCGAACCAGCCTCCTCCCTCGTTCCCGCCCCCCCCCCCCCCCCCCGCAGTGAGGTCTGGGGCTTTACAGGGCGCCTGCTGCGTGCACGGGAGAAGGTGGTTTCGGGGGCGAGCCGGGTTTTGCTCGCCCACCTACCGTCATGCGCCGCCTAGTTTTTGCTGCTCTGAACCGGCCCCGCTGGGTCAGGTCCCTGTCCCATGCCACCCGCGCGACCGCGGCCGGGCGGGGACGAGGGGTGGGCAGGACTCTGAGCCCCTGCCGCCCCCGGACAGTGCCTGTCCCCCCACCGCCCGCCGGCCCGGGCACATTCCAGTGTCCCGGCCTGGGAGGGAACGTCGGGTCACGTGCTCATCCTTGAGACGTCTCGGCGCCTCTGGGCAGCCGGGAAAGTACTAGGACCCAGCGTTCACTGAGTGCCTACTGTATGCCAGGTGCTTCCGCCGCAGGGAACCGGGAAGGGCAGCAGGAAGGGGAGGCAGGACGCGTGGGGCGATGGCTGGGAGGCCGCCTGGGGAAAGGACAGTGGACACCCAGGCCTGCTGCAAAAAAAGCGCCCCAGGGCCAGTGCCGGGTGTTGGGGCTCGGGGCCAGCAGGGGGACAAGGGGGTGTCTGGTCTGGCTCCTGAAGGCGAGCAGCCCACCGCGAGGGGCGCAGACGGGGCCTCTGAGGAAGTCATTCTCCTCCTGTCCCATAGAGAGCGCCCTGCACGGGGCCTGGCATGCAGTAGGCGCTCAATAAATGCACACGCTTGAAATTATTATGGATCACTCCCAGATCACTTGTTAGTTACAAAAGAGAAAAACAATCTTTCCCAATGGAGAGGCCGGGTGGATGTCCCCTTGACCTGGGGAGTGAAGCCAGCCTGGCAGCCTGGAGCAGAGCGGGGCAGGGCGGGCGTGGGGGAGACGAGTTCAGAGCTGTGGAGGGGCCTGGAGGCACCTTGGTTAAGGGGCAATGGGGAGCCACGGGGGTTGTGAGCAAGGGAGGTTCTTGACCTGGCGGTTGAGATGTTATTGTTACTACTTGCTATTGTTACTACTTGCTTTTACTGTTACCATCTTGCTACTTTGTTATTGTCCCTGCAGGTGTCCTGGCCAGGAAGCCACAGGAGCAGACAGGCTGAAATGCCTGTTTGCAGGGAGCAAGGGGGGGCGTCTGAAGCCCCCCCAGGAGGCATCAAGGCCCCCGCTAGAGGGCCCAGCCTGGGGTCCTGCCCTGACCCTCCTGGGACAGTGCAGGGACAGGATCGCCCCAGGGCCCTGGCCGCACCTGCAGCCCCTGTGCCAGCCACCGAGACCCCCAGGCCCTGCCCGCCAGCCCACACCCAGGGGAGGGGGAGTGCCCTGCAACCCCAGGTCCTCCAGCTGTGGCCCCCTACTGCGGGCATCACCGTGGTCCCACCCTGGGGCACCTGGAGCTGCCCCCAACGAGCCCCAAGTCATCTGGCAGCCCCCACGGTCTCCCGGGGGTCAGTCCTGGACAAGCCCGGGGTCAAGGGCGGAGGCAGCTGCAGAGGCCCGGGACCGCCCTGCCTGGTTCCCGCGGCCGAGGCCAAAATTCCTAAGATTCTGCACGTGTTGAGTCAACAAGCCTTATCTCAGGTCGCCCTGCGCAGCATCCCTCCACTATCACACATATTTCCACGTCTTAACCCGCTCCCCACGGCCAGCTGCCCTCAGGGCAGTGGGCGCTCTGCAGACCTGGAGACGGATGCACAGAGAGGTCCAGCGTGATTGCCGAGGTCACACAGCCCGTGGGGAGTCAGGATTGGAACCCGGGCTCCGCGGTCCTAGGATCTTACAGACCCCACACACCGGCGTTCCCTGAGTCTAGGTTCTCGGCAGAGTTCCTCCAATTACAAGATTCTAAGCTTCTGGAACCCCAGGATTTTGAATTCTGGGATGTCCGAGTCTGGATTTCCTGGGTTCTGGGAGGCTGCCGTCTAGACCAGGGGTTGTTAGCAACTTATTTTCTGTAAAAGACCGAAAAGCCAGTGCTTTCAGATTTGCAGCCCAGAGACGACTCAGTCCAGCTGTAAATGAGTGGGCACAGCTGCGCCAATAAAGCTTTGTCTAGACACTGAAATCTGAATATTCTATGATTTCCACGTGTCGGGAGAGAGTCGTCTTTTGATTTTTTCCACTTTTTAGCTCACGGGCCACACCAAAAAAAAACGAGGCAGTATGTGGATTTGGCCCACGGTCCAGAACACGCTGGCCGATAGAAACACAGGACGAACCTCACCCGTAATTTTAAGTTTTAAACCACATTAAAAGAACTAAAAAGAGAACAGTTTTAGCAACGTTTCACATAACTCGATCTCTCGAAAATATCATTTCAACGTGTAATCGATTTGAAAAATGATCAGCGAGGGCATTTCACGTGCTTTTCTGAGCAGAGTCTGGGAGATCGGCGCGTCCCCCCCAGCCCACCTCAGGCGGGACACGGACCTGCCCTCGGACACGGGTGTCTGCGGCCGCAGCAGTCGAACTGAGACCAAAGAGGAAAATGCACACGTTCCCCAGATGCTTCAAATCTACTCGGACGTTTTCCCAAAACTGGGTGCGGTGTCGGTGTTTTATTTTAAGTCAGAATTAATTAAAGTCCAATAAAATGAAGCCTTCACTTCCCCGGCCGCACCAGCCACGAGTCCAGTGCTCAGCAGCCGTGCGGCCCGGTGGCTGCACAGGTGGACAGTACCCAGGAGGCCATTTCTGTCATCTCGGTCCCCTGGGTCAGCCCTGGTCAGAACGCTGGGATTTTAATCCCCGGGCACTCCCGTGGCGCTGGTGATGTCCGGGCGTTTTCCTGGGCACCTAGGAAATACCAACCCTGGGGGTGGCCCACTTCACAGGCGGGAGACTGAGGCCTGGCGGGGGTGGGGGCCTGCCTGGGGCGCCGGAGTGCGGACCGTTCTGGGGTTTGGACCCATCCAGGCTCAGTCCTGTTGCTGTGGTTCAGCACCTGACCGGCCCTGCAGAGGTCCCCCCGTCCCGCTCCCTGGACCCCCCGCTGCCCCTGTGGCTGCTGCTGTGGCCCCTCAGCCGTCCTGCTGGACCCAGCACCCAGGACACGGGCCCACCCCTGCCCTGCGAGGAGGCCCGCCGGGTGGACACAGGGCTGTAGGCACAGGCCAGCGTCACGTGCAACTTCTCCAGAGCCCCCCAACTCACGATGGTCTCTCTGGAGAGTCGCTGGGGGCCCCCTGGGCAAGCACCAGGAGCCGGTGTGACGAGGACACCCCTGGGTGTGGGGCCAGCAGCCGCCCACCACCACAGGCCTCCACGGTGCCCTGGGTGCTGCTGATCACTGTGCCCCAGCAGGACATGCCGGGGTCCACCTGGACCCCTGAGTCCCTACTGCCCTCACAGCTCCCCACCTAGACACCAGCAAACCACGTTTCCACCCAGAGCCCTTGGCTCATTGTTGACCCTCCCACAGTCCACTGGTCGCCATTTCACCGGTGATGAAACTGAGACCCAGAAGGAAAGGGACTCACCCAAGACCAGCCGGCTGGGACTTGACCCCTGAAGAAAGGCGCCTTCAGCCAGACGGACTGGGAGAATGACAGGCAGAGAGAGAAAATGGACATCCAGGCAGTGGGGCACCAGGGCGAGTTGTCTCGGGGCCCTCACAGAGCCCAACCAGCCACCTGTGTGTCAGACTCCTACCCATGCCTCAAAACCCCATCTCCCACCTCCCCTGCTACATGCAGCTTTCCTGGACTCCTCCGGTGGAGTCCCCACTCCCCCTGCAGGTTCCTCCACCCCAGGCCCCTCTTTTTGTCCTGTGCCTGCTCAAATGGGGCAGGGGGTCTGTACCTGGCTCTGTCTTCCCCAGGATGGGCAGGGCCAGAGCTAAGTCTCCTGGGGGCCAGCATCACCTGGCAAGGGACTGTCCCAGAGGCTGTGTCGGGGGCTTTTGATGAATGAATCGTTGTGTGAATGAATGAATGAGTTACTGAATAAGTGGATTCATTTATTCTGTTATTGATTGATTGATCTGCACAAGCAGACACCACCTATTGAGCGCAAACTGTGTGCCCGGGCTGGCCTGGTACACTTGGCAGCCTCAGCCCTGCCCCCAGGGCATCTCCTGACCTCAACCCTCTGCTGTTCCACCCCCCTCCCCATTTGGCCTCATCCCTCCACCCAGAATTCAAGGCCTCTTCTCATAGCTCCTTCCCCAACCTGTCTGATTGACCTCTACACGCTTTCAACCACAGACAGTCCCTGCAAGTCTTTGTGCCTTTTGTTCTGCCAGGAACACTAATCCCTTTGGGACTAGCGAACTCCTACTCATCCTTCCACACCCCAGCTCCCCTGGCCCGCTCCTCCCAGCAGCCTGCCCTAGGTCCCTTGTCCACCACCCAACTATGGGAGTTCCTAGAGCGGGACTAGACTGGGAGGCGCCTCTAAGTGGCCGAGAGGGGTCCTTATTCGTGCCCCAAGGGAATTAGGGTCCCACCGCACAATTCCCCCGTCTCCCATCCTCGCGCAGAAGGGTAAACTGAGACCCAGAAAGGGCGAGAGAGCCGCCTCGGGGCGCCCAGCCGGGACAGGGCAGGAGTGCCACGTCCTGGCGGCCAGAGCCCCTGCGCCCCCGTGCCTCAGTTTCCCGGCGGTTCCGGGAGCCGGGCGGGGGTCGGCGGCGAGGGGCGCAGGAAGTCGGCGGCCGCAGGAATCCGGCGCGGCCCGGCCTTATAAGGCCATGTGCGCGGGGGGCCAATCAGCGGCGGGGGCGTGGTCCCGCCCCGCGTCCCGGCGCCGGCAGCCCGTCCGTCCGTCGGTCTGTCCGTCCGTCCCGCGCCGGCCATGAGCTCCACGCAGTTCAACAAGGGGCCCTCGTATGGGCTTTCGGCCGAGGTCAAGAACCGGGTGAGTAGGGGACCCCCGCCCAGGCCGCGCCCCCGGACCAATGCAGGGCGCAGGGCCCCCCAACATCGGGGGGCAGGGAGCTCCGGACCCGGCACGCAGCCCTTCTCCTCCCTAACATCTGGGGGTGCCCGCGGGGCTCCCTCGAATCTGGGGGGGCCGGGAGGTCTACCATCCGGGGGACCCACCCGTCCCCCCAACCTCTTGGGGCGCTCGGGTCTGACCTCTCCCCCCGGCCCGCCACCCAGCCCGCCCGCATCTGAAACCCCCCCAACCCCACAGCCCTGGGGTCCCGCAGCGCTTCGCGGCCTGAGAAGGGCCTGAGGGTCCGAGGGGACCCCAGCAGCCCCCTCGTCATCCGCGGCCCCACTTCTGCTTTTGGGGCCACTTCAGCTGCCCGAGAGGAAGGGGGCGGGGCCGGGTGTTTTTTTCAGAAGGGTGCGGCCCCCCCAGGAATTTCCCCACTTCTTACACCTGGGAGGGGGGGCACCAGGGGAAGCTCGAGCCGAGGGGGCCGCCCCAGCTGCTCCCTCCTACATTCTCTTTGTCCGTGTCCAACAAAGTTAAAGGGAGAGGAGAGGGCTCCCTGCCCTGAATGGGACCGTCAAATGTGTGCGGTTTGTAACGTGGAGACCCCGGGTGGGGCCCGCAGGGAGACACTTTTTAAGAAATCATTTGTGCTGCCGGCTCAGAGAGGGGCAGACGCCTCTGCAGGGTCACACAGCAGGGGAAGGGGGAGCAGGGGGTAATCCCCGACCCCGGGGGCAGGACAGAGGCCTGACACCCAAGGTCGCTTCCCACTGGAGGGGGTTTGTCATCCCTGCCCCCCCACATCCTCCCACCAGGCACCTGGGAATGTGGCCCCGCAGCCGGCAGCCGCCGGGAGCCTGTCTGGGCACGCGGAGGGCACGGCCCTGCCAGCCCCCGACCGGCACCTGCGGGCCGCACCCCGGGCGCAGACGGGCTGGGCGCAGACGGGGCGGAGAATTCTGCATGGCCTCCCGCGGAGCCTCCTCCAGCCCGAAAGGGGAAAAGGGGAGCTGAGGATCAGGGAGCCAAGGGACGGGGCAGGGTCCCTCAGCCAGCCCCCGACTGCCCCTGGAACGCACGATTCCGCCGTAATTCCAGCAATAATTCCACCGGCTGGGCGTTCACGGGCCCCAGGCGCGTGGCGCGTGGCCCCACCCGGCGCCGAGGCATTTAAGGGCCCCGGTTTGCACACGGGGCTCAGAGACGTCGCCCAAGCTGCCCCGAGCCACACAGCTTGCAAGAGGCAGAGTCCCAACTGGAACCTGGACCTGCCGTGTCCAGCGGCTGGTGGCCGTGGTCCTCCTGGTCCCAGCTTCTCCCCGGGGGCAGCAGGAAGCGGGTGAGGGCGCAGCACCCGGCAGGGTGGGGGCAGCTTCCGGGGACGGAGCGGGACGGGGGCAGGTTGATACCTGCTCCGGCGAGGTGAGGCCAGAAGCACTCAGTGTGCAGGTCTGGAGGATGGGTGGGGCACCCACCGGCTTGCCAGGGTCCCTCGGGGGCGCGCCTGCATTGGAAACCAGCTTCCTGCGGCTTTGGGCCCACGCCCTGTGCAGTTTACCAGCTGCTTAGGAGGGGGACCCGGAGACCCCTCGGCCTGGCCCCCGTGCCTCAGTTTCCCTGCTGCTGGATGGCACGGAGGCAGGCCAGTGTCCAGTGTGTGTGTCTCTGAGCAACCGTGGCCGTGAGCTCTCTGGCCAGCTCTGGGGTGGGGAGGGGGATCTAGACCGCTGGGAACAGCTGGTCCCGATTTAGACGGAGGCCACGGCTGCATTCCTGGCAGTTTGCGGTGAGCAGGAATGTGCCGACGGCCGGCTGGGCAGCGGGGGAGGAAGGGGCACTGCGGGCGGGGCCGGGCAGGCGCCTCTGTCCGGGACCCTGGCCTCCCGGCCCCCGAGAGCTGTTGGAGACGGGGCCCAGCTGGGTGGGTGGACCAGGCGTCCAGACCAGCCCGGCGGCCTCAAGCTCGGCTCTGGGGACATGACCCCCTTCTCGTGTGCTGCTCCCCGGGGCCGTGGGAACCCGGAGACCAAGGCCCGAGGGGGCTGGGCCGGGCGGATCGGGTAACCGGCCTCCCGCCTCTGTCTCCTGCACTCTCTCCGGGCGGCTCAGCCCTGATCCCACTTCCCTGGGTTTATATGCGGGAACCAGGAAGCGGACCCAGTCAGGAGACCCTCATGCAACAATTCTAGACAGAGATGGGGAAACTGAGGCACGGGGAGAGAACTGTCTGTGGTCGTCGGGGAGTTGGGGGCGGAGCTGGGAGTAGACTTGGGTCTGCAAAGTGTGGCTCTGGGGTCCCCAGCGTAAAATCCACTGGGCCGGACAGTCTGGTCCTGGATGGGGCTGGACTCAGCTTCTTACCACCCCGCAAGGAGTTGCCCGCGTCTCCTCGCACCCCGGCCTGGGTCTCCCTGACATCTTGGGGCTCTCCCGGGCTTCCTCGGCCTTCGGTGCTGAGATGCTGCCCCGGGGAACAGGGCGTGTGTGTGCTCGTGCGCAGTGGGTGTGCGCTGATGGGGGACCGTGAGCATTTGTATCCAGACACCCAGAGGCTGCAGAGGCAACACTGAGCTGGACTGAGAGGGGATGGACCATGAGCAAGGAGATACATCGAGCAGCAGGGAATGGAGACCAAAGCTGCAGGAAATCAGTCAGGGTTGGGGAGAGAGGGTGCGAGGAGGGCGTCATGGCCAGGGGATGGGGGAGTCCTCTCCAGGGAGGGGACCTTCCAGCTGTGGCTGGATTGCAGGGAGGGACCCAGCCATGCAGACATCTGAGTCAAAAGTGATAGCATGTGCAAAGGCCCTGAAGCAGCGACTGGTGTGGCTAGTTCAAGGAACAGAGGAAGGTTTGGCAGTTCCTCAGTAAGTTAAATGAGGAATTACCACATGGCCCAGCAATTCCACTCCCCAGTGTATACCGCAAAGAACTGAAAACTAGTGTTCAAACTGGTACACAGATGTTCCCAGAAGCATGATTCACAATAGCCAAAAAGGTGGAAATCACCCAAATATCCATCAACAGTGAGTAGATACACACAATGTGGTCCGTCCATAGAATGGAATAGTATTCAGCCATGAAAAGGAGTGAGGCCCTGACACAGCCACACCGTGGATGGACCCTGAATACACGACGCTCAGTGAGAGAACCAGATACAGAAGGACACACGGTGTGTGATCCCATTGATGTGAAATGTCCAGACCAGGCACATCCACAGACAGAGAGTGGGTTCATGGTTGTCAGGGGCTGGGGGCAAGGAGGAGTAAGAAGTGGCAGCTAATGGGGACAGGGCTTCCTTTTGGGGTGATGGGATATTCTGGAACTAGGTAGAGGTGGTAGTTGCACAACTCTGTGAATGCACTGAATGCCACCGAATTGTGCGCTTTAAAATGGCAAGTGTTATGTGCATCTCACCACGATTTAAAAACAACAGCAGAGAGGGGTCAGTGTCTCTAGTGCCGAGAGAGCGAGGAGATTTGCGGGGACTGATCCTGCAGGGCCGTGTGGGGTCTGGCATCCTCGGAAGTAGATTTGCGCCCGTCTTTATCAGGGAGAGGTACGGGCGTGTGTGTGCCGTGAGGGGTTTATCAGTGCCCGTGACGTCCCTGCTGGTGGGAAAGGGGGAGCGTCTGCTCTAGTGGTGTGGGGACCTCCAGGACCCTCTGTCTCTTCTTCCCTCGGAGTCCCTGGCCCCGCTGCTGGGTGAGTACTCACCCACCCCGTGCCCTCTCTCCTGCAGCTCCTGTCCAAATATGACCCTCAGAAGGAGGCAGAGCTCCGCAGCTGGATCGAGGGACTCACGGGCCTCTCCATCGGCCCCGACTTCCAGAAGGGTCTGAAGGATGGCATTATCTTGTGCACGTGAGTGCATGCGTTGCCATCCGCTGGTCACCCTGACTGCCCTGCCCTTGAGACCACGCTCCACGTGCCGTCGGAAGCTTGCTCGCTTTTGCCTCCACGCGTCTCGGCTCTTTCTCGCTCTCTCTTTCTTGTCTTTTCGCTTTGTCTGAGGTGGCTCACTGCGAGCGTCCAGATCTCACGCCCTTCCTTTCACAGCTGAGCCGCTCGAGTTTCTGGAGGCCTCTCTCTGCTGCATCCCATCCAGCGGCCGTTCAAACGTTCCACGGTTCGCACGTTAAAGATGTTCCTGGAAATTCCCAGATTCACTCCCCAGAGTCAGTGGTTCCGGGTTATGCTCCCCAAACCGGCTGTTGTCACTCTTTGGCATTTTTGCTTTTTTGGTGGGTGACGATGACGTTGCACGAGGGGAAACTGAGGCCCGGAGAGAGGCAGGAGGTTGCCCGGGAAGGCGTGAGCGTGGCCGAGATGAGACGGGGTCTCTCGGTCTCAGAGGCCCCCCCGCACTAACGGAAGATCCTGTTTCCCCCCCAGACTCATGAATCAGCTGCAGCCGGGCTCCGTGCCCAAGGTCAACCGCTCCATGCAGAACTGGCACCAGGTGAGGGGCCGGCGGGCGGAGGGACCCCGGCGGGCGGGCGGGCGGACCCGGGTCCCCTCACCGTCCATCTCCTGCCTCCCCCTAGCTAGAAAACCTCTCCAACTTCATCAAGGCCATGGTTGGCTACGGCATGAACCCCGTGGACCTGTTCGAGGCCAACGACCTGTTTGAGAGCGGGAACATGACGCAAGTGCAGGTGTCTCTCCTCGCCCTGGCGGGGAAGGTGAGGCCCAGAGATGGGTAGCTGCCTGCCCAGAGTCACACAGCGAGGTCGACGTGCATTTACAGATTCGTTCCTCTGCGGATGTTCCTGAGCGCCCGCGAGGCGCCGGGCCCTTGGGGTTCAACGGTGGACGAGGCAGACGCGGCCCACCCCGTTATGGGCTCGCCGTCTGATAGAGGAGCAGCCAGTGAACAAACTTTTGTTTGTTTGAAAAAAGCTTTATATTTTGGAGCACTTTTGGGTTCACAGCAAAAGTGGGCACAAGGCACAGAGATTCCCCATATATCCCTGGCCCCCACTCGTGCACAGCCTCCCCGCCGTCAACGTCCCGCGTGGAGTGGGACACTTGTTACAATCGAGGGCCCCCCGTTGGCACCTCGTTATCCCCCAGAGTCCCGAGTTTACCTTAAACTCACTCTTAAGTCATTTTTTCTAAGTTATAAATTGTGAGAAGTTATCAATTGAAGGAGAAGAGTGAGACTGATGTCTAGGGTCTGGGGACCCTTAAACCGAGACCAGGGTGGGTTGGAACAGTGTTTCAGGAGGAGGGACCAGCACAGCCGTGACGGGGGGACAGGAGGAGGTTTGGGGTCCGTGAACTGTGTCCTGAATGGTGTTCTCAGGAGCCCCCTGTGGCTGCCACGTGGGGAGTGGAGCGGGGGGCCCGGGAGGAGCCGGGGGCAGGCGTCCAGGGGAGAGATGGTGGCCGTGGCCTGGACGGGTGGGCGGGGGGTTGGGTGGAAGGAGGTGATGGAAGGTTGGGGGGCAGGGACGCCCCCAAATTCTTGGCCTGAGCAACTGGAAGGCAGGGGCCACGGGGACCGGGCGAGTCTGACAGCTGAGGTGTCGGCGGTGGACGGGGCAGGTTGCAACCCCCTCCCCGTGTCCCCCGGGTTCGCACGCTCCAGGCTGGGTCCAGGTCTCCGGCCGCCCCTCCCTGACGCTCCCCACGCTGCCCCCTCCAGGCCAAGACGAAGGGGCTGCAGAGCGGCGTGGACATCGGCGTCAAGTACTCGGAGAAGCAAGAGCGGAACTTCGACGACGCCACCATGAAGGCAGGCCAGTGCGTCATCGGGCTCCAGGTGGGCGCCGGCCCCTCCGCCCCCGGGGCCCTCGGGGGCGTGGGCTTCTGATGCAACGCCCAGGCCCCGTCCAGCCCGGTGGCCCTCGAATGCGGGGCAGGGTCTCGATGCCTGGCGGGGCAGCCTGACCTCTCCTGCCCACCTCCCCGCAGATGGGCACCAACAAGTGCGCCAGCCAGTCGGGCATGACGGCCTACGGCACGAGACGGCACCTATACGACCCCAAGAACCATATCCTGCCGCCCATGGACCACTCGACCATCAGCCTCCAGATGGGCACCAACAAGTGCGCCAGCCAGGTGGGCCTCGCCCCGCCCCCCAAACCCACGGCCTCATCCCTGTCGCTGAGTCCCCACTCTGGTCTCCCTCCCCCTCTCTGGTGGTGCCTTCTCTGTCTCCGCCTGGGCTTACTGTGTGTCCCCAGGGAAGTTAGTCCCCAGCTCCGTGCCTCAGTTTCCCTCAAAGGTTTGCCCACAGGCCCATCTAACTCTGACACCTTTAGATCCCGTGGTTCACACGTTCCTGCCATGTCACGTGTGTCAGTGTGACGGTCGTGGAGCTCTCAGGTTCCCAGGAGGCCTAAGCCCCAAGGGGGAGCTTCCTGGCTGGCAGGGAGAGCTGGACGCAACACCCCTGGTTCCCAGGGAGAGGGTTGCTGGTCGTAGAGTCAGAAAAAAGAGTGTCTGAGCTGGGCTTTGAAGGGTCCATAGGAGTTTGTGCCACGAGTACAAAGACAGGGCGATGGGAATCTGGCAGTTCTCCTCTCTTCTTGGGGTCTCCGTGTTCCATCTTCTTCCTGCCCTGATGCTCTGCTCCCTCTCCAGGTGGGCATGACGGCGCCCGGGACCCGGCGGCACATCTATGACACCAAGCTGGGGACAGACAAATGTGACAACTCCTCCATGTCCCTGCAGATGGGCTACACGCAGGGTGCCAACCAGAGTGGCCAGGTCTTCGGCCTCGGCCGGCAGATATACGACCCCAAGTACTGCCCACAAGGCCCAGCGGCCGACGGGGCTCCAGCGGCCGCTGGCGACTGCCTGGGCCCAGGGGAGGCCCCAGAGTACCCCCCCTACTACCAGGAGGGGGCAGGCTACTGAGGCGCCCGCACAGGGCGTCTCCCCACATCATCGCCCCGTCTGGGTTTTTGGGTTTTTCTGTGTTTTCATCTTGTTTTTCTACATGTCCGAGTGCTGCTGCCGAGGGTCTGGGGGGAGAGGGTGAAGGCAGTCTCCAGATGCGGGTGGGGTGGGGGTCTGGTCAGGGCTCGACCGGCAGCAAATTTCCCAGCAGGCTTTGGGCCCAGCTGGGGGGGTGGGGGAGAAACCTGGGCAGGTAGGGGAACTGCCCCGAATGGTTTCCGGTTGCTTCTTTTTCTGTTCCCTTTTCTCTGCCGAACAGTTTGTGGTTTCTGTACCCACAGAAGTTTCAGGCAGTTTTAACAAAAGAAAAATACTTCTTTTTTTCAGGGGAATGGTGGGGGGATGGTGCAGGGGGTGCTGGGGGCGGACTAGGTCCCCTGGGGGAGGGCCGGGTCACAGTCCCGAGATGTTTTAGGTGTTGGGAGGGACTGGATTTCCTGAGGACCCTCAGGCCGCCAACCCCGGGGGGAAACTGAGGCCCAGACAGCACAATGGAGTTCTGAGTGACTGAGACAAAGCCAGACGCCCCCCCACCTCCATACTTGTCCCTCCCCAGCCCCCTCACCGAGTACTGCACGGTGACCCCCACCCTGAGGCCCTCCCAGAGACCAGCCCCCACCAGGGAGCCCTGGGACCAAGAGATAATGTGAAATACCAACTGTGGACCAAAGGCAATAAAACCTCTTTCTAGGAAAAGAAGGTGCTGGCAGAGTTGGTGTCCAAGGCTGCCTGGGGAGGTGTTGGCGTCGGGAGGGTGGTGGCCTGGGGTGGGGGGCAAGGGGGTGACTGTCATTCTAAGCCAGTCCCCACAGCTGCCTCGGGAGAGGGAGAAGCTAGGGCCCAGGGCACGGTGACTGTGGCTCCCAGAAATGGTTTGAGGGCCAGGACCTGGGGTTGGGGAAGTGGCTGGGCCTCCTGGCTGGTTAGAAAGAAAGTGGGGGCCTCAACGCCACCCCTGTCTGGACGCTGCAACATCCAGCCTCCTGCCCTCTGTGCATTCGCTCTGCCTGGAGTTCCCTCCCTGGAAAACTCCTATTCATCCTCAAAGCCCCAACACCAAAACCACCTCCTCTGTGGAGCCCTCCACACCTCTCCCTTCCCCGCGCCTTCAGAGCTGTGCGTCCACACACTTGTTTCACCTTCACCACGACCTTGTGAAATAGACCCAGTTTTCCAGAGTGGGAAACAGAGCTAGAGGTTTTCCTCAAAGTGGGGGTGACCATTGTGACCCAGGACTTGATCTTAGAATGTTGGGGGCCCTCTCCCCCTTATGCCATTGCCTGGCCCACTGTAGGGACCAAGGAATGTTTGTTGGATGAACGAATGAACGAATGACTAGTTGAACCCTCATTATCTGGATGGAAGTCTGGCAGGGCTGGGGGGCAGGGCTAAAGAGACCTCCTGCGACCGGGAGCTGCGGTATTGCAGGGGGCTATGCGACGTGGGGAGACAGCCCGGCTGGTATGTCCGGAGGCGGGCCACATATGGCGAGCCAGGCGCCCCGCCGCCTCACGGTGATGCAGCAAGAAGCGAGCGGTCCCTTTAAGAAACCCGGCTGGGTGTGGCCCCGCCTTCCCCCTTGGCGCGCGGGGCTCCGGCTGGCCCAGCCCGTGAGTGGCGGAGACGCCGGCCAATGGCAGCGGGCGAGGGCGGGGCCGGGCGCGGCCGCAGGCACCGGATGCTAGGTAAGGTCGGTTTCAGGGGCGCCGCGCCCGCCCGGGGGCTCCTCTTAAAGGAGACGCGCTCCCCGGCCGCTGTCGGGCTCAGGGAAGGCAGCAAGAGCTGAGGGCTGGAACGGTGAGAGGGTCCGGAGAGAGAGGAAAGCCTGAGACTCGAGAATGCGGGAGTCGGGGTGGATGGGACGGAGGCAGGTTCCCGGGGAATTAGGGGTGCAGGCCGTGTCCAGACTCTTACCTTCACCCCTTGCATGTGAGTGTCGGGCGGCGGCAGAACTGATCCCTCATTCTCACTGGGGAGACTCGGCATGAGACTCAGCTGAGAGGGGCTGTGCCATCATCCACCTGCAGCCCCTCCCCTTAGAACTCCTCCCAGCCCTCTGCCCCCATTTTACAAATGGGGAAACTGAGGCCGCTCCCCCCAGATCCCACGTGATGTAAAGAGAGTCCTGGGTGGGGGTCGCGGGTCCTGGGTCCTAGTTCCCGCCTCGTATGTGACCTCTGGCAACTCCCTGCCCCTCTGGCGGCCTCAGTTTCCCCATCTGTACAATAATGAAGGAGGCCGCAGCTTGACAGTTCCAAGCGAGCGACGGGATCAGGAACCGCTGGTTCCAGGAGCCTCCATCGCTACCGCTTCTCCTAACTCATTTTCTGGATCTTGTGGTTCTTCTAGTGATAAATAATACATGAGGGGTGGGCAGAGCTGGGGGCCCCGCCTGCAGCTGGGTGACTCTGCCTGTCTCTCTGAGGGCCTGGGTTCTCCCCCTCTTCCATCCAGACGTGTAAAATGTTCAGCACAGTAAATACTCGTTGGGAAAGAGCGGGGGAGAGAAGGGGATCCTTCCCCGGACCAGAGGTGAGGCTGGGGGCCCGGACCTGGAGGCTCCCAAGTGGGGCTTAGGGCGGAGCCTGGCGATGAAGGGGTTAAGCCGAGGTTCCGCCCCCTGAAGAATTAATTGATTGCCTTTGGGACCCGACGCTCCCCTGCGGAGAGCGACAGCCCCGGCAACCAATCAGAGGCGAGACTGCTTCGGGCAGGGCTCCCATTGGCTCGCTCCACCTATCCGAGGAGAGGGGCGTCCTTTTAAAAGTGCCCACTATCTGCCCGGCTCTAGGGAGAGGTTTCAGGAATCATGCGCAGTGGGATACAGGAATGACGTTCAGAGAGGGACAGGGAGTTGCCGCAGCCACACAGCACGTCCTCAGCCTGACCCCTCCGTCCTGCCCCCTGTCCGCTGTCCATTCCCACCATGGCCTTCTGGACGCAGCTGATGCTGTTGCTTTGGAAGAATTTCCTTTATCGCAGGAGACAGCCGGTAATGCCCCGGCGGGTGGCCCAGGGCGGGGCGGCCCAGGCGCACCCCGCTGTCCCCCACTATCCCCGCCTGTTCTGCACCCCCCAGATCCAGCTCTTGGTGGAGTTGCTGTGGCCTCTCTTTCTCTTCTTCATCCTGGTGGCTGTCCGCCATTCCCACCCCCCATTGGAGCAGCACGAATGTAAGCCCCCCCAGGGTGCAGACCCTCTGTGTGTGTTGGGGAGCAATAGGGCACCCTATCCATAGGGCCCCGGTGAGCGGCAGGGAGCACGGACCGGGCACCCAACACAGGGCTGAGAGTGAGCGCTCTGCCCTGGGAGTGTGTGATCACGGTGGGGACTCAGACGAGGTGCCCGGTCCCCGCAGGCCACTTCCCCAACAAGCCGCTGCCCTCGGCGGGCACCGTGCCTTGGCTCCAGGGCCTCATCTGCAACATGAACAATACTTGCTTCCCGCGGCCCACCCCCGGCGAGGAGCCCGGCGTGCTCAGCAACTTCAACGACTCCCTGTGAGCCGGCGGCAGCGGGTGCGGGGGCCATGGGCTCGGGGGTGCCTGCTGGGCCCCAGCCTCCTCCCCTCTCTCTCTGCTTCCAGGGTCTCCCGGCTCCTGGCAGATGCCCGCACTGTGCTGGGGGGCCCCAGTGCCCACCGGACGCTGGCCGGACTGGGGAAGCTGATGCCCACGCTGAGGGCTGCACGCAGAGCAGGTGAGGAGGCCAGGTCTTCCGGGCCTCGACCTGCCTGGCTGTGAAATGGGCGTGCGGTGGGGGCATCTCGGGCCAAGCTCTGCCTGACTACTTCCACTCTTTCCTCTCCCAGCCCAGCCTCTGCTGAGTGACTGGCCACAGGAAGGACTGCCCCTGGCTGCTGAGCTGTTGGGGACACTGCTTCGAGGGGTGAGGTGGGGCAGGGAGAGACCAGGCTGACTCTGGGATGCTGCTCTCAGGAAGCCCCTGCACTGCCCCATCCTGGGTCGGGCGCCTCCCTTGGGGGCCTCTGAGGCCAGCCTCCAGGCCCCTGCCTGGGCTGTCCTGGGCACCCGGAGTGATGTTCTTTGTCCTTTCAGTGCCCAGATAGGCCGTGTCTGGCGTGGTGGTGGAGACTCCAGCCCGTGACTCCTTGCATGGGGCCACATGCCTCTCAGAACCTCAGTTTCCCTATTTGTAAAACGGGGTCTATGACAGTAGGGACCGCCTGGGGCTTGGCAAAGTACTTGATCCCTAGAGACCTCAGTCAAGGTCACTGTCACTCTTGTTGTCTTTCTCCCCAGGAATTCCTGGGGTCTGAGCTAGGCCAAGCCCAGGAGTCTGTGGGCAGCTTCGTGGAGGCAGCAGAGGACCTGGCCCAGGAGGTAAGAGGTCCCTCATCCTCGACCCCAGCCGGGACACTCTAAGGCTTGGCGGCCTAGATGGGGAGGTGACAGGGCACCCCAGGCACTTCCTTGGGTAGGTTTTTTGGGGGGACTTGGCAGGAGGAGAGGGAGAGGGTGCTACTGGAGGGGTGCCCCATCCCGGTTAAGGCTTGGTAGGAAGACCTCGAGGGAGGGAGCACAGTCAGCGCCCTCTGGGGACCTCCCCCCAGCTCCTGGCGCTGCCCAGCCTGGCGGAGCTGCAGAGGCTGCTGCGGAGGCTCCGAGGGACAGATGGCCCTCTGGAGGTGGTGTCAGAAGCACTCTGCAGTGCCAGGGGGTCTAGCGTCCCTGGGGGATTCTCCTTCAACTGGTACAAAGCCAGGGACCTGAAGGAGCTGGTGGGGCAGGAGGCGGCACCGGCCCTACCCGAGAACACCCTGAGTAAGCGACTGACCTCGGCTTCCTGGTGGGGGAAGTGGGGCGGTGGGCACGGGGGCAGGGCCTCATGGCGCCCCCACCCCAGGCCCTGCCTGCACTGAGCTGATGGGGGCCCTGGACACCCACCCTCTGTCCCGCCTGCTCTGGAGGCGCGTGAAGCCGCTGGTCCTCGGGAAGCTGCTGTTTGCACCTGACACACCATTCACCCAGCAGCTCATGGCCCAGGTGAGGGTGGGCGGGTCACGGGCCCCTCCCTGAGCCCAGGTGGGTGAGGGCCAGGCTGGAGGGAGGGCTGGGACCCGGAGGCTTCCTGGGGTGGGCCATGGAAGCACGTGTTGACGAAGTAGGAGTTTGCAGGATTGCAGGCAGAGGGACCAGCATGTGCCTGCGCTCCCAGACACAGGATGGAGTAAAGTGGAGGAGGCAGGAGAGATGGGCGGGGGTCCCCAGAGGAGGGGAGGGCCGTGAACAGGCATTGGTCCTGGCGCCCGTCTCCCGCAGGTGAACCGGACCTTCCAGGAGCTGGCTCTGTTGAAGGACGTCCAGGAGGTGTGGGGGCTGCTGGGACCCCAGCTCTTCAGCTTCATGAACGACAGTGCCAATGTCGCCATGCTGCAGGTGCGGCCAGGATGGAGGGCAGCAGATCCATCCCCAACCCATCCTTGCTGAGGATTTGGGTAAAGGGCAGGGCCGCTTGCACACGGGTGTGGAGGTGGGATGTGGTGTCCATGGTGAGGACAGGCCCCGGAGATGGGAGAGGGATGATAATGCCCAACGCAGACGCCCAGCTTCCCCTGCCACCCCCCAGAGGCTCCTGGAAATTCAGGGCACAGGAAAGAGGCAGCCGGGACCCGGAGCCCAGAACCGGACGGAGGCCCTTCGTGCCTTTCTGGACCCCGGTGGGCGCGGCTACAGCTGGCAGGACATGCACACTGATGTGGGGCACCTGGTGGGCATGCTGGGTCATGTGATGGAGGTGAGGGGGTGTTCACTTGGGAAACTGGGGTTCACCCAGCTCACCCTGTGGGGGTCCGATGGAGGAGCCAGCCCCACCCTGGGGCTCTGAGGAGGGAGCACGGCCCTGCCGCGAGGTCCAAGGGGAGGCCCTGGGTGCCTCGGACCCACGCCCACGCCCACGCCCCTCTGCAGTGCGTGACGCTGGACAAGCTAGAGGCGCTGCCCTCGGAGGGCGCCCTGGTGGTGCGGGCTCTGGAGCTGCTCGCCGAGCGCCGCTTCTGGGCGGGCGTCGTCTTCCTGGGGCCCGAGGACCCGGGGGACCCCGCGCCGCTCCCAGGCCCCGGCCACGTGCGCATCAAGATCCGCATGGACATCGACGACGTCATGAAAACCAATAAGATCAGAGACAGGTGGGGGCGTGGCCTGTGGGGCGGGGCGAAGAGTGTGGTGGGCGGGGCTGTGGCATACCACCTATTGGAGACCATGGTAGGCGGAGCCCAGGACTCCTTAGACCAATTGGGGCCATGGTGGGCGGGGCCGAAAGCATAAATGAGCCCGCGGGTGAGGGCGGAGCTAAGATTGTGATGGGCAGGGCTGGGAGTTCCCGGCCGCTCGTTACTGTGTGGACCACGATGCCGCAGGTTTTGGGACCCCGGCCCGGCCGCTGATCCCCTAACGGACCTGCGCTACGTGTGGGGCGGCTTCGTGTACCTGCAGGACCTGCTGGAGCGCGCGGCCGTGCGCGTGCTCAGCGGCGCCGCGCCCCGCGCCGGCCTCTACGTGCAGCAGATGCCCTACCCGTGCTACGTGGACGACGCGTGAGCGCCCCAGCCGTCCGAACCCGGGTCCCGGGGGGGACCCCGACTCCGTTTGCAACGCTCACGCAGTCAAGGCTGCAAACCCCGCGGCCCGTGGCGGGAGGAGCAGGGATCCCCGAGGGCCGGGGGTCTCCGGATGCCGGAGAACGTGGCCTGTGCTGACCGCTGGGACCCTGAGGCTAGATCAGGGGCCCGAGGATAAGGGAGGGCGAATGTCCAGGGCTGGCTGCGTCTTGGGATCCTGAGAGGCCAACGCGGTGCCAGACGGGGGCTGCACAGGGTCTCTGCCCCCACCTCTGCCGCCCCGCACCCCCAGGTTCCTGCGCGTGCTGAGCCGGTCGCTGCCGCTCTTCCTCACGCTGGCCTGGATCTACTCGGTGGCGCTGACGGTGAAGGCCGTGGTGCGCGAGAAGGAGACGCGGCTGCGCTACACGATGCGCGCCATGGGGCTTGGCGGCGCCGTGCTGTGGCTCAGCTGGTTCCTCAGCTGCCTCGGGCCCTTCCTCTTCAGCACCGCGCTGCTCGTGCTGGTGCTCAAGGTGGGCGCGCCTCGGTCTTCCTGGCTGCAGAATGGGCGCGCGCGCGGGAGGGTGGCAGCCAGGAGGCGCCTTGTGTTGTGCGCGCCCCTGGGCAAATCTGGGCGCCTTTGCCTCCCGCAGCTCGGGGATATCCTCCGCTACAGCAACCCGGCCGTGGTCTTCCTGTTCTTGGCGGCCTTCGCCGTGGCCACGGTGGTCCAGAGCTTCTTGCTGAGCGCCTTCTTCTCCCGCGCCAACCTGGCGGCCGCCTGTGGGGGCCTCGCCTACTTCGTGCTTTATCTGCCCTATGTGCTGTGCGTGGCCTGGCGGGACCAGCTGCCCGTGGGTGGCCGGGTGGCCGCGGTGAGAGCCGGGCCGGGCCGGGCGGGGTGTGGGACACCGTCAGGTGCTCGCTCGCTGACCCGCTCACCCCCATCGGCAGAGCCTTCTGTCGCCCGTGGCCTTCGGCTTCGGCTGCGAGGGCCTGGCGCTGCTGGAGGAGCGGGGCGAGGGCGCGCAGTGGCACAACATGGGCACCGGGCCTACGGCCGACGTCTTCAGCCTGGCCCAAGTGTCAGGGCTTCTGCTGCTCGATGCCGTGCTCTACGGCCTCGCCACTTGGTACCTGGAGGCCGTGTGCCCAGGTGGGGACTCCCGGCTGGGGCGTATCCGCACGAGGGAGGCGGGGCTGAGGGGCTGTTTGGTACCTGGAGGCCGGTCGGAAGTGAGAGGGTGGGGCTTCCTGGCGCATGCGCATAGGAGGCTGCGTTTGCGGGGCGGCCTGGGCCGGTGGGCGGAGTTTCTTGGTCACCTCCTATCTGGATGCCGTGATCCCAGGTGTGTGGCCAGAGCTGGCACACTCCAGGGGGATGGGCTCCAGGGGCAACTGAGCACCGCTCCCCCCAGGCCAGTACGGGATCCCCGAACCGTGGAACTTTCCCTTTCGGAGGAGATACTGGTTCGGACCTCGGCCCCCCAAGGGTCTCGCCCCGCCCCCCGCCCTGCAAGACCCGGAGGGTGAGGCCCCGCAAGCCTTAGCAGCCGCTTCCCCGTCTGGATGCCCCAGGTCCCCCAAAAACCAGATTCCCACAGATCCCAATCCCCAGGCGCCCGGGGGCTCCCCTAACTCCTACAGACCCCAGCCCGACAGGTCCCCCACTCTGCAGACCGGCTTTAACGGGCTCCCCCGACGGAGTCTGCCCTCCTTCCACAGTGCTGGTGGAAGAGGCGCCGCCCGGCCTGATGCCGGGGGTCTCCATTCGGGGCTTGGAAAAGCGCTTTCCTGGCAACCCGCAGCCCGCGCTGCGCGGGCTCAGCCTGGACTTCTACCAGGGCCACATCACCGCCTTCCTGGGCCCCAACGGGGCCGGCAAGACCACTACGCTGTGAGTGGCCGCCACCGCCCTCCCCGCCCCTGGGCCCCAGCTTGCACATCTGTTCAATGGGAAAGGCGTCTGGGGTCGGGAGGTTCCCGTGTCAACAGTGGGAGGGGACCCTCTGTTTGGGTACACAGTAGGCAGGCGATACATGTTTTCTCTGAGCCTCAGTTTCCCTCCCCAGTAAAATGGGGACGTCACACTCCTTTGGTCCGTGCATACAGTAGGTGCCCTTTAAGCGCTGGTGCCCCTTCTCTGGGGGCCTCAGTTTCCCCCTCCGAAGGAGCAGCTGCTCTGAGACCCCTGCACCCGCAGGTCCATCCTGAGTGGCCTCTTTCCGCCCACTCGTGGCTCCGCCTGTGTCCTGGGCCATGACGTCCGGTCCGGCATGGCAGCCATCCGGCCCCACCTGGGCGTCTGCCCGCAGTACAACGTGCTGTTCGACATGTGCGTCTCGGGGGGCCCCGGGGCAGCGGTGGGAGGCCCGGGGGTGCTCGGGGACCCGCCTGCCATGGTGGCCGCTCTGTTCCTCGCCCATGGCCGCAGGCTGACCGTGGACGAGCACGTCTGGTTCTATGGGCGGTTGAAGGGTCTGAGTGCAGCTGCCGTGGGCCCCGAGCAGGACCGTCTGGTGCAGGACACGGGTCTCGTCCCCAAGCGGCGAGCGCAGACGCGCCACCTCTCCGGTGAGCCCGGCCTGGAGTGGGGCTGGGACTTCATCCCAAGGGAGGTGGGAAGCTAGAGGAAAAGGGCGCGTCTGGGGGACCCAGGAGGAGCCAGGCACTGCGGTCCAGGTGGGTGGGGGAAGGGGCGTGGAGGGGGGGCAGCCCTGCCCAAGACTGGGGGGGTCATGCTGAGATCTGGACACCTGTCCCCTCCCAGGTGGGATGCAACGGAAGCTTTCAGTGGCCATCGCCTTTGTGGGTGGCTCCACGGTGGTCATCTTGGACGAGCCCACAGCTGGTGTGGACCCTGCTTCTCGCCGTGGTATTTGGGAGCTGCTGCTCAAATACCGCGAAGGTGAGAGTTAGGGGTGACCCAGGGTTCCCCTGGATTCTGCTTGAGGGGCTAGAAAAGGTTTCTGAGAAGGAGATAAGTTTCCTGTTGAGGAGGTGCTGGGATGGGGTTTTGAGGGATGAATAGGAGTTTACCACACAGGGCAGGCAATTCTTGGCAAAGGCCACAGCTTGGGCAGAGACCTGTGGCTTGAGGGTACACGTGGGTTGGGTCCCTGTCACCAGGTCGCACACTGGTCCTCTCCACCCATCACCTGGACGAGGCGGAGCTCCTGGGAGACCGCGTGGCGGTGGTGGCGGGCGGCCGCCTGTGCTGCTGTGGCTCCCTGCTCTTCCTGCGTCGCCACCTGGGCTCCAGCTACCACCTGACACTGGTGAAAGGTCCCCCACCCCTGGCCACCAGCAAGAAGGTGAGGGCTGGACTGACCCCTGACCCCTGACCCAAGCCTCTGTCCAGCCCCGACGGCCATAGCAGCTGGTGCCCCTCTGCCTGCAGGGTGACGCTGACATGGAGGACAGCGTGGATGCCAGGCAGGAAAAGGAGCCGGGCAGCCCGGCCGGTGAGGGCTGGCGAGGGAAAGCCACAGGGAGTGGCCAGGGGTGGCAGTGGCTTGGTTCATGGCAGTGGGGCTTCATCACCCCAGACTCGACCCCTGACCCCGGGCTGAACCTGACTCCGGCCCTGCCTTTAACCTAACCTGAGCTGAGCCCACACACAGACGCCCCTGACCTCTGACCTCAGGTGGACTCTGGCGCTGACCCCAGGTCAAGTCCTGCTGTCAAGTGCTTACCCCTGACCTCTCTGCCCACAGGGACGGGCACCTCCTGGGTGGCCAAGCCCCTCCCCCAGGGAGGCTGGGCTGGGAGAGGCGGCCTGGGAGCTGGGGCCGTGCAGCCTCCCACTGTCCCCCCGGGTGCGCCCCGGCTGCTGGCCCTGGTGCAGCGCTGGGCGCCTGGGGCGCGGCTGGTCCAGGAGCTGCCGCATGAGCTGGTGCTCGCGCTGCCCTCCAAGGGCGCCCTGGACGGCAGCTTCGCCGAGCTCTTCCGCGAGCTGGACCGGCGGCTGGGGGAGCTGGGGCTGGCCGGCTACGGCATCTCCGACACCAGCCTCGAGGAGGTGCGGCAGCCAGAGGCGGGGGGCGGGCTGCCTGGAGGAGGAGGCGGGGTCTGCTTGCTGACAGCAGGGCACCCCAGGGAGAGGGCAGGGCACTGCGGGGCTCCAAATACCCTGGGGAGGCCTGGGGGATACACGGTGTCCTACAGCTGGTCGAGGGGCTCCCTCCTGTGGGGCCCCGCACTCTGAGCCCCCGCTTTGTCTCCCCAGATCTTCCTGAAGGTGGTGGAGGACAATGCTGGGGACACAGACCCACAGGGTGCGGCTGCAGGTCCCTGTCCTTACCCCCAACCCTGGGCCAGAGTTGGACCTGGCCTCAGACCAAGTCCTGACCCCTGGCTGAGCCTGGCCCGAAGCACAGCCCTGAGCTCCAACCCTCGTTCCTGGCTCCTCTATCTGTGACCCTTGACCTTGACCCAGACCCCAGGCTGACCCCTGACCCTGGCCCCCGGTGGCTCCACAGATGGTGGCCGCAGGCCGCCCCCGTGCACCGGCACTGCTTACCTGGACACGGCCACGCGGCTCAAGATCCAGCCGGAGGAGTCAGCCCTGGAGAATGGGGCGCCGGGTGAGTGGTCCCTGCCCCAACCCTGTGGCCCCTCGCGGTCCCCCACGTCCTGATTACCGAGCCTCCCCTCCCCCACAGCCGGGTCAGCCCCGGAGACACAGGCCCTGCGGGGCTCCAGGCCGGACGCCGCAGGCCATGTGCAGGGCTGGGCGCTGACCCGCCAACAGCTCCGGGCCCTGCTTCTCAAGCACTTTCTGCTGGCCCGCCGCAGCCGCTGTGGCCTGTTCGCCCAGGTGAGGAGGGCGCGTGGGGGACGCCGCACCGGTCTCCACTCGGTGGCCTCAACCAACCGCCCGGCCCCGGGCGTGCCCCCCGCTCTGAGCACCTGCATTGCGAGCACTGGGGAGCCACGGATGGTCGTAGTGCAGGGGCAGGGAGGGCAGCTCACGGCCGGTCCCCCAGATGGTGCTGCCGGCCCTCTTTGTGGGTCTGGCGCTGGCGTTCAGCCTCATCGTGCCGCCGTTCGGACACTACCCGGCTCTGCGGCTCAGCCCCAGCATGTACGGCGCCCAGGTGTCCTTCTTCAGGTGGGCGCAGAGGAGGGGCTGGTGGGGGGGGGGCCAGGGGCCTGGGGATGCGGCGCTGACCCCACTCCCCACACACAGCGAGGACGCCCCAGGGGACCCCGAGCGTGCGCGCCTGCTCGAGGCGCTGCTGGAGGAGGCGGGACTACAGGACCCGTCCCCGAAGAACAGCTCCAGCGGGTGAGGCCCCCCGCCTGGACCCGGCCTCAGTTTCCCTCTCTGCGCCCTGGCCGTGGGCCTCGGGGGGCGCCCAGAGCATCCCCGTGCCTGCCAGGGAGCCCCCGGAGCAGGTGCCCACAGCCCACCCTGTCCCCCAGGACGCCCGCGTGCGTGCCGCCTGCCGCCTGCCACTTCTCGGTGCCCGAGGTTCCCGCCGACGTGGCCGCGGTCTTGGCCGGCGGCAACTGGACCCCGGCGGCCCCCTCCCCGGCCTGCGAGTGCAGCCGGCCCGGCGCTCCCGCCGCCTGCTGCCCACCTGCCCCCCGGCGGCCGGCGGCCCCCCGCCGCCCCAGGCCCTGAGCGGCTCGGGCGAGATGGTGCAGAACCTCACGGGCCGGAACCTGTCCGACTTCCTGGTCAAGACCTACCCGCGCCTCGTGCGCCAGGGGTGAGTGCCGCCCGCCTCGGTTTCCCCGGCTGTCACACGGGTCTGCGGGCCCAGGAGGTCTGGCCCCGGGGGAGGTCGGGTGGACCCTGGCCGGGGTGCCCCTGCGTGTCCCACCGTCTCCCGGGCGTCTGTCTCACACCGCTGTCCCCACCCCGTGTCTGTCTATCTGTCCGTCTCTCCCGCAGCCTGAAGACCAAGAAGTGGGTGAACGAGGTCAGGTGAGGAGGGCCCCCCGGGTCCCCTTGCTGACCCCCTGCCCGCCCGCTGGGGGCTCTCCCGCCCCGTCCTCCCCGGCCCTCAGCTGCCCCCCTGCCCCGCAGGTACGGGGGCTTCTCCCTGGGGGGCCGCGACCCGGGCCTGCCCTCGGGCCGTGAGGTGGGCCGCTCACTGGAGGAGCTGCGGGCGCTGCTGAGCCCCCAGCCCGGTGGGGCCCTCGACCACGTCCTGAACAACCTCACAGCCTGGGCTCACGGCCTGGATGCCCGGGACAGCCTCAAGGTGGGAACCAGGGGTCTCAGGCGGGCAGCCGGTGGGGGCAGGTCTGACCCCATGGCCCTGACCCCTCAGCCCTGACCCCCCGCCCCAGATCTGGTTCAACAACAAGGGCTGGCACGCCATGGTGGCCTTTGTCAACCGAGCCAACAACGCACTCCTACGTGCCCACCTGCCCCCGGGCCCCGCCCGCAGCGCCCACAGCATCACCACACTCAACCACCCCCTGAACCTCACCAAGGAGCAGCTGTCCAAGGCCGTGCTGTGAGTCCGTCTGCCCTGCATGGCCTCCCCTGCCTCGGTTTCTCTGTTGTGTTAAGTGGTGGGAGTGTATGTGCACTCCGCCATGCTCTGCTGTGGGAATGGGGGACAGGAACTGCTCCTCTGCTCCCCAGGCTGGGGTGATGCGACATCACAGGCTCCACAGGCTCCAGTCCCCTCAGCAGCCCACACGTCCTCATCACGTCAACCTTTATCCCACCAGAGACCTGTACAACTTCTCCCTCCCAAATCACCCAGCCCCCCTCATCCCAAGTGGCTCGGGCCGTCTCCCCACTGGCAGCCAGCCCCATAGACCCACTGATGGCCTGCCCAGCCCCGCTCTGAGCAACCGTTGCGCCCTCCCCACCGCCCCAGGATGGCTTCCTCGGTGGACGTGCTCGTCTCCATCTGCGTGGTGTTCGCCATGTCCTTCATCCCGGCCAGCTTCACACTCATCCTCATCGAGGAGCGCGTCACGGGAGCCAAGCACCTGCAGTTCATGGGGGGCCTGCCTCCCACCCTCTACTGGCTCAGCAACTTTCTCTGGGACATGGTGCGGGGACTGCCCGGAGGCACGGGGACTTGTCCAGGATGGCCCCGGGGGAAGTCTTGGGGATGGTGGGAGACCTGGTGTCCTGCTGCCCAAAATGCAGGGAGGTTGGGGTGGGGCACAGGGCGGAGAGTGGCTGTTCCTGCCCCCGCACGCCGATGGGGGTTAACTGCTGTCTCCAATGCAGTGTAACTACTTGGTGGCAGCATGCATCGTGGTGCTCATCTTTCTGGCCTTCCAGCAGAGGGCGTACGTGGCCCCTGCCAACCTGCCCGCTCTCCTGCTGTTGCTATTATTGTATGGGTGAGGCCCCAACCCCTCAGGGCCTGTTCTTCCTGACTGCCCTGCTGCCCTGCCTAATGTTGTAGCAGCTCCCAAGGAGAGGATCTGGAGGTCTGAGGGGACCCCAAGTGTGATCTAATTCAATGGTATGCCAAGGTGGCTTTAAAAGCTCACCTTGTCCAGACACATTAATAGAGATACAGCAGGGAGGACGGGAAGGGTCTGTAGTCCCCTCAGGGCCACTTAGCCCCGTCTGGGTGGTTACCCAGCGACTCCCATTGCCCTCCAGCTGGTCCATCACGCCGCTCATGTACCCGGCCTCCTTCTTCTTCTCCGTGCCCAGCACGGCCTATGTGGTGCTCACCTGCATCAATCTCTTCATCGGCATCAATGGCAGCATGGCCACCTTTGTGCTGGAGCTCTTCTCCGATCAGGTGGGGCTCCGCAAGCCTGGGCCTCGGGCCAGGGCTGGGCTGGGGCCTCGGCCTCAGCCCCTGACCCGCCTCCCTCTTCCCACCCCCGAGCAGAAGCTGCAGGAGGTGAGCCAGATCCTGAAGCGGGTCTTCCTGATCTTCCCCCACTTCTGCCTGGGCCGGGGGCTCATTGACATGGTGCGGAACCAGGCCGTGGCTGACGCCTTTGAGCGCTTGGGTGAGAACCTCCTTCCAGGTGGAGAAGTGCCAGCCAGGAGTGAATTATACAGGGTGGGGACAAACATCAGCCCCTGAGAAGAAACCTGAAGGTCTTAGGTGGCTCCAAGTCCGGGCCATGTTAGAGGTGCAGCAAAGTGGCCATAAAAGCTAATTCCATCTTGGGTCACATCACAAGAGATCTCAGGCCCTAAATAAGAGAGGTGGTGATATCACTGTTTTCTATGACAGTTGAGTGGCCTATCCAGTTCTTTGTCTTTTCCCTTAAGAACCCAAGGTGACTGGGATGAGGAAGGGCCCAGAAACCAAACCCCCTAAGGACCCAGTCGCTCCTTCCTGTCCCCCCAGGAGATGGGCACTTCCAGTCACCCCTGCGCTGGGAGGTGGTCGGCAAGAACCTCTTGGCCATGGTGGTGCAGGGGCCCCTCTTCCTCCTCTTCACGCTCCTGCTGCAGCACCGTCACCGCCTCCTGCCACGGTCAGTGGGGCCCGGGGTAGGGTGGCAGGGGCCGGGGCCTGGCCTTGGGCCCACTCACGTCTCTGCCCTCAGACCCAAGCTGAGGCCGCTGCCACCCCTGCGGGAGGAGGATGAGGACGTGGCCCATGAGCGGGAACGGGTGGTCCGAGGGGCCACCCAAGGGGACGTGTTGGTGCTGTGGAACCTGACAAAGGTGGGTGCGGCCAGGCAGCGCGTGGTGGGGAGGGGGCTCCCACTGGCCCACCCACCCGTCTCAGGGACCTGCTGCCCTCCCAGGTGTACCAGGGGCAGAGGACACCAGCTGTCGACCGCCTGTGCCTGGGGATCCCGCCTGGTGAGGTGAGTCAGAGCTGAGGACCTGGTGCAGGGGCTGTGAGAGGCTGCCCTACTGTGCACACACAGCCCTTTACAGAGCACCTTCTGTGTGCATACCACCCTTTACTGAACACCTACTATGAGCCTGCTGCCCTTTATTGAGCACCTACTGTGTGCCAGCCAACCTCTCTGCCTCAGGCTGACTGCACACCCAGCCTGAGTACCCGCTGTGTGGCAGGAGACATCCAGTGATCTCGTGCCCTGGGATTTATTGAGCACTTGCTGTGTACGGCCTCAATAGGACCCCTACTGTGTGCCAGGATTGATTAAACACAGCTCCTGTGCTGACGGCCGTTCCTGCTAAGTGGCAGCTTTACGCCTCCCCGCACACCCCCAGTGTCTGCCCCAGGGGCCCCCGTGTCCACAGCCCTCCAAGGGGAAACCGAGGAACGCGCCCCTGGGACCTGAGGCGCTGGGACGGGGCCCGGGCTTTGTTGAGCGCCGTCTGTGGGTGAACCCGCAGTGTTTCGGGCTGCTGGGCGTGAACGGCGCGGGGAAAACCTCCACCTTTCGCATGGTCACCGGGGAAACGCTGCCCAGCGGGGGCGAGGCGGTGCTGGCAGGCCACAGGTGAGGGGCTCTGGGCCCCGGTACCCCACACCCCTGCAGGTGGAGGGCCCTGAGACACCCTCTCCCTTACCAGGGGGGTCCGGGGTGGGGGTCCTGAGACTCCTGTCTGCCTCCGGCATGGCCGGGGCCTGGCCAGTGCCCTGAGCCTCTGTCCCCCGTCCCCAGCGTGGCCCGCGAACCAGCCGCCGCGCACCGCCGCATGGGCTACTGCCCCCAGTCTGACGCCGTCTTCGAGCTGCTGACCGGCCGCGAGCACCTGGAGCTGTTCGCGCGCCTGCGCGGTGTCCCCGAGGCTCAGGTTGCCCAGGTGACACCCCCCCCCCGCCCCGGCTTCTGGATGTCACCCCAGCTTTGCTCTCCCTGCCCACGCCCCCCCACCCCCAGCTCGTCCACTCACGTGGGCCCACCCCCCTCTCCACGGTCATCCAGGCTGCACCCTGACTCCCACCCCGCTTAGGGAGCCCCCTCCCTGACCCCTCCGGGCTGGGGCGCCGCCCACTCGCCGTGACTCCACCTCCGGCTTCGCGCCTTCCTGCGCCTGCGCCAGGCCCGTTTCTGCCCACTCGGCCCCGCCCCCAGGATGGGGCCCCGCCCCCGGATGGAGCCTCGCCCCCTTCTCTTCCCTTCCCGCCCCATCCTCGCTGTGGCCCCCCCAGTGCTCAGTGTAGCCCCCCTTTACTCTCAGTCTGGCCCCCACCCCACACTGTGCACCCCCTGGTTCACTCAGCCCTCCCTCACTCACTCTGGGTCCCCCTTTTCCCCCACTGTGGCCCCCCTGACTCCCCCCCATGCTCACTCCACGCCCCCACTCGCATTCTGCCCTCCCAGTCTCACTCTGTCCCCGCATGCTCACCCCGCCCCGGCTCTCACTCTGTCCCCCATGCTCACTCCACCCCCTCCGCTCTCGCTCTGCCCCCCATGTTCATCCCGACCCCCTGCTCTCACTCTGCCCCCCCACATTCACTCTGGGGTCCCCCACTCCGGCCCGCCCCGCAGACCGCGAGCCTGGGCCTGGCGCGCCTGGGGCTGCCGCAGTACGCGGACCGGCCTGCGGGCACCTACAGCGGCGGCAACAAGCGGAAGCTGGCCACAGCGGTGGCGCTGGTGGGCGACCCGCCCGTGGTCTTCCTGGTGCGTGGGGGCGGGGCCTGGGGGCGGGGCCTGGACGGGGCGGGGCGGGGCTGAAGCATCGCCCCCTCCCAGGACGAGCCGACCACCGGCATGGACCCCAGCACGCGGCGCTTCCTCTGGAACAGCATCCTGGCTGTGGTGCGGGAGGGCCGCTCCGTGGTGCTCACCTCGCACAGGTGGGCCCCGCGCCCGACGCCCAGGGCTGTGGGTCAGGGTGGTCTAGGCTCCGGGGAGAGAGGTGGACCAGGAGCCGAGCAGAGGCTGTCGACAGCACAGGGACATGGAGTGGCCCTGACCTGGGGCCGAGGATGCCAGGCCCGAGTCGGTGGACACACGGCGGTGGTACCTGGCCCGGGCCAGAGCAGTCTGGGCTGCGGGAAGTGTCCAGAGCCTGGATGGGGAGGGTCCTCGGTCGGGGTAGCGCAGGCCCAGGCCTGGCCGGAGCTCATGGCGCTCGTCCCCCCGACAGCATGGAGGAGTGCGAGGCGCTCTGCACGCGCCTGGCCATCATGGTGAACGGGCGGTTCCGCTGCCTGGGCAGCGCGCAGCACCTCAAGGGCAGGTGAGCGGGGCGAGGCCCCTAGGGCCGCTGTGCAGGCAGGAGCCGGAGGATGAGGGTGGGGGTGTAGGTGCGGCCAGCAGAGAGACCAGACGCGGAGCCACGTGGGGTCAGCTAGGCTCTAACCGGAGGGGAGGCGAGGGCCGTGGATGGTCCAGGAGAGATGAATGAGGGGCGGGGTCTGATGGGTGAGCGCCGTCCGTGGGCGGAGGGGGAGGAGGCTCAGGAGTGGACGGTCCTGGAGAGCGAGCTGGGGGCGTAGCCTGAGTGTGGGCACCGCCTTATGAGGGCGGGGCTAGAGACAGGATGAGCATGTGGGCGGGGCAAGGATGAGCCGGGATGAGGTCACGTGTTGGGCCGGGGGTCAAGAGGGGCCAGGTGTAGGGGGCGGGGTCAGAAGAGCTGGAGAGCTGTGGGGCGGGGCCATGGGCGTGTCTAGTAACTCCGTTCCCGCTCACCCCAGATTCGGGGCCGGCCACACGCTGACCCTACGGGTGCCCGCGGCGCGGTCCGAGCCGGCAGTGGCCTTCGTGGCGGCGGCGTTCCCGGGGGCCGAGCTGCGCGAGGCGCATGGCGGGCGCCTTCGCTTCCAGCTGCCGCCGGGAGGGCGCTGCGCCCTGTGGCGCGTCTTTGGCGAGCTGGCGGCGCACGGCGCGGAGCAGGGCGTGGAGGACTTCTCTGTGAGCCAGACCACGCTGGAGGAGGTGCCCGCAGCCGGGATGCGGCTGGGGTGAGGGCGGGGCTGGGGGCCAGGCCCTCAGGCTGACCACCTCTCCTGTGTCCTCGGGCCACCCGCCCGCTAGGTATTCCTGTACTTCTCCAAGGACCAGGGGAAGGAGGAGGACGAGGAGGAGAAGCAGGAGGCAGGAGAGGGGGCGGACCCTGTGCCGGGCCCGCAGCGGCCCAAACTCATCACCCGATTCCTCGACGACCCCAGCACGGCCGGGACAGTGCTCTGAGCCTACCTTCTACGTGGGGCTGGTGGGAGGCCCTGAGAGCGACACAGGCCGGGCAGAGGGGCTGGGGCGGGACCCAGAGGCTCCGAGAGGGGCCGCCGCCCTGGAGGAAATAATAAAGAGGAGCCGTGGTGTGCAACTGTGTGCGCGCGTGTCCGAAAATGCCTCTCTGTGCACTGTTTACCGGCCCCTGCACCCGAGGGTGGGCATGTGTGGGTTTGTGGACACAGGTGCAATTCGCAGGGCGCAGGTAAGAGCCCAGCTATAGCGGACTGGACCCCCAGCTGTAAAGGCCTCTATGGGGGGCCGGGGAGTGAGTGCCCACGTGGGTCTGGCGCCTGAGGGCGGTACCTGTGAGAGCCTGGTCATGAAGTGGGCATGAGGTCAGGGCTCGGGAATGTTCAGGCCAGCTTAGAGGAGCCAGGCGGGGGTGGCCCGGCCCTCAGGCCTGCCGTCGGCCAGGAGCCCACCCACCAGCCAGCCAGCCACCGAGCCTGCCCTCACCCCTGATCCCGGCCCCCAGAGCCATCATGAGTGGTAGGCAGAGGATCCTCAAGGGACTTCTGGGCTGGGCTTGCGGATGGACCCGGGTCTGGAGAGCAGGGTTTGGCATGAGGGGCTGCGGCCTGCGCGCCCTGTGCCCCGGAGATCCTCCCCTCCCACCCCAGGTCAGTGGAGGGCAGGCGTTGGGAAAAGTAAGGGGCTCGGAGGTTTTGGGATTGAGGGTGGGACTTCGGAAGGGGAGGGGAAGAAGAATTGGGGAGGGGAGAGGGCTCAGACTGGGAGAGCTCCAAGAGAAGAGGTGGTTGTGGGAGCAGGAGAGGGGATAGGGACCTGGGGAGGGGCGGGGGTGGGGATCTGTGCACAACGCCGATGACCCGGGCCTCGGGGCGACCCCAGGGATGTGAGGAGTCGGCCTGGTGACCTCGGGCGTTATCAATCCCGCCGTCCACCACGTCCGGTGGTCAGTGTGCGCCCTGGAATGTGGGACGGGGCGGGGGTAGGGGCGGGGAGCTGAGCTGTGGCCAGTGCGGGCGCGGGGCCGAGGGGAAGGCGACCCGCTATGCCTTGCGCTGCCCAGGCCCTGGGGTCTGCGGCGGGGGCGGGTCGCCCGTGAGAGGACGGGGGCTGGAGGGCGGGCGTCTGTGTCCGGGGACTGGGCGCGCAGCTCCGGGTCATCCGTTTCGTCTGCGGAGCTATGTGAGCACGTGTCCCAGTCTGTCCCGGAGTGTCATTCGCGCGTGTCTGCCCTCTGGTTGCGTCTGGGTGGGTCGGGGTAAGGATCAGCGTCTCTACCGTCCGGGTCGCCGGGGCCAGGCGGGGGCGCGCGGTCCGACGCGCGCGGAGCTCCCGAAAGCGGAAGCTGGGGGCGGGGCCGGGCTGGGGGCGGGGCCTGGGACCCCACCTTCGAGCCCACTCTGCGGAGGGACAGGCTGAGGCTGGGAGGGTGGGAGACAGGTCTGCGTCACCGGCCCCGGAGGCCTTTTCCTGTGGAGGGAGGACCCGCCAATGAGGGCTGGGTCTGTCACGTGGGCCTGACAGCTGGGGAGGGGGTGGCCGGTGACAATGTGGTCCCGAGGCGGCCAGGGCCGGGAGCTGCGACGCTGAGACCCCCGCCTGCCCCACCTCGGCCCTCCCCCTCGGGCCGCTCGGCCCCGGCCCCACCATGTTCTCCAGGAAGAAGCGGGAGCTCATGAAAACCCCTTCTATCTCCAAAAAGAACCGCGCGGGAAGCCCCAGCCCGCAGCCCTTGGGGGTGAGTGAGCCTCCGCGGGGAGCGCACGGCGGGCGGGGACCTTGAAGAGACACTCGGGCAGCAGGAGGCCAGGGTGCATCCTGTGCTCGGCGGGCGGGGTGGGGGCCCGGCAACGCCATGCTGGGCCGGCGGCGGGGGGCTCGGGCCAGCTACAGCCCCCACCGGGCCGGACTGGGGGCGCCGCGAGGTACCGGTCGGGACCCCGGCGTTCAGCTTGTGGTAGGAGCTTCTGGGGTGTGCGCGCATCCTCCATCCCCTCCAGGGCGGGCTGTGGGGCCCAGGGGGTGGGTGGGGAGGCTGCTAGAGTGGGGGTGGCATTGGGTCTGAACTCTGTAGGAGGGGGGCTCAGGAGATCTGGGGGTCGGCGTGCCGTTGGCTGTGAGGGCTGTGGCACAGACATTGAGACCCAGGCTTGTAGGGCAGCAGAGCATGGGACCGGGTCCTGGGGTTTGTCTCCGGCACCCAGAGGCTCTACAAAGTCGGGTGGTGTCCACAAGGCCTGGGAGTCTTGGGGGGCCCAGGAGTCCAGAGGACCCTTGGGTATAAGAGTCACTGGAGGGGTCTTTACCAGGGAGTAGGTGCGTCTGCAGCAGCCTGAGGGGGCTACAGGGCTGGGGACCCTCCCCTGGCCCTCCCTCCCCCCTCCAGGAAGTGGGGTGCCCCCTCCCCCACACCCCCACAGGCCCCGCCCCTGGCTGTGGTTTGGGCAGAGACGGTTGTTTGTGAAAGCTCTGGGGAAGAGGATGTTGGGTAACAGGTGTGGGAGGGGCACTGCACCAAATCTCGGCCCTCCGACCTGTGGCCTTTGACCCCTATGGGCTCAGGCTGAAGACCCTCCAGAGCCCCACTTCACTTCTGGGGAAACTGAGGCGGTGCCTGGCCTGGAGCACTGGCGTTACCAGCTCACCCCCCCCCACCCTCCCAGGAGCTGCCGAGGAAAGACGGGCCGGATGCAGTGTCCCTCGGACCCAGCCTGGAGCCACTGAGCGCGGCCTCCAATGTCAAGGCCGCGGGTACGCTCAAGAGGCCCACCAGCCTGAGCCGCCATGCCAGTGCCGCCGGCTTCCCGCTGTCCGGCGGCAGTTCCTGGACGCTGGGCCGGGGCCACCGCAGCCCCATGACCGCAGCCAGCCCCGCCGATGTGCCCATCGAGGGGCCCGGCCCCGACACTGTGGAGGACATCTCCCACCTACTAGCCTACGTGGCCCGCTTCGCCGAGGGCCTCGAGAAGCTCAAGGAGTGTGTTCTTCGTGACGGTGAGAACCAGCAGGGACGCCGAGACCTGGATGGAAGGCAGAGCCGGGCGCAGATATCCCAAACCCTGTGGGGTCAAGGCTGGGTGGAGGGAGGGACTTGGGGAGGCTCAGAAGGGGGTTGCCAGGAGGGCTTCATGGAAGAAGCCACGGCAGCTAAGGCTCTGAGGGATGTGTAGGAGTTCAGTGGCAACTAGGAGGGAAAGGCACTGAGGCAGAGGGTACGTCGTATGCACAGGCCCAGAAACATGAAATGGAGATGCATTTCGGGGAACGGGTTTGGGGTGTCACTGGTGTTTGAAGTGTGTGAGGCTGAAGGCATTGAGGACGGCAGGCAGGGGGACCCAGGATGTTGTCCTGGGGGTGATGGGGAGCCATGGAAGGTGTTAGAGCAGAGGTGGGACAAGGTCGGATCTGCATGTTGGACCAAGGTGGACTGCAGGCAGGCTCAGGTCTGGCTGGAGAGATTCAGGAGGAGCAGGAGGCCGGGCCCGCACGTGAGCTGCAGGAGTTTATGCAGTGAGTCGCCTGTGGGATGGCAGTTCCGTTTTCTCCTCCACGCGGCCACTGACAGCCAGGCTTCCTGCCGAGTTATTTTCATCTGCTTCCTGTTTGTCCCTGGCAGCGGGCGGGCACCTCGTGTGCTGCGTGTGGCCCCTGCACGCTCCTCCGGAAACCGCAGCGCCAGAGCCTTGCCCAGTGCACCAACCTGCTCCTCCTAGGCGCCCGGTTTACAGATGAGGAAACCAAGGCCCCAAGTGGGCCTCTGACCTCTGGCTTACCTAGCCAAGGAGGGGCCAGAGCCGGGATTTGATCTCAACCTGCAGAGCAGAGTGGCCTCTGCGCCTTTCCAGCCCTAATGAGGGGCTCTGTGGCGGAGGCCCGGCCCTGCTGGGTGGGGGGGTGGGAGCCCCTGGGGTTATCGGGTCCCAGGGGCCGGGGCCGAGCCGTTTCCTGGGGAAACCGTAATCTCGGTTCCTTTCCGATCCTGGCGCTTCCTTGGAGGCCGGGTCCGGGCGGGGGCCCGAGCGGGGGCGCCCTTCTCGGAGGAGCGCCTGGAGCGGAGAGGATGTGGGCTGGAGCTCGGGTGCCGCCCCCCAGCCGAGCTATGAGATCCCGGGCGAGCCGCCCCCTCTCTCAGCCTCAAGTGTCTTATCTGTGAAGTGGGGCGACGACCTTTGGGTGCTTACTGCACCCAGACGTCCTCGGCATATTGTGACTCTTGTGGGGACAGTGAGAACCACACCGTGTCTTGGGGACGCCGGAGCTGTCAGCCCAGGAGGTGGCGGGCGCCGGGGTCCACGTGGGCCAGGCGGGGTCTCCCAGGGCCGCCCGCCCCTTCCCGGCGCCTCCTCGCGCCCTGTTCGTCGCCTGTGGGCCTGAGTTTCCCCTCCCGCTCTCGGCCTGTCCCACCCGAATCAGGTGGGCTCGGGTCCCAGGCTTCTGCGCCCTGAGTCGGGGGATGGAGGACCCGGCCAGCGCCAGCGGGACGGCGGGGCGGGGCGGGGCTTCCCTCGGCGGGGGTGGGGCCTTCGGACCGGCCAGAGCCGGTTTGTCCGCCAGCCGGCCACCAGAGACCCCCCAGACCGGCCAGTCGCCTTGTGCGTGCTCCGCGCTCCCGGTCCCCGCGCCCCGACGGCCGCGCCATGTGTATCTGCGGGACGCTGCACGCGGCGCTGGAGCAGGGCCCTGAGCGCTGCCGCGCGGGGCCCCGAGGTGAGGGGACAGCGGGCTGCGGGGTCCCCCAGCCCAGCCAGGAGCACGTGGCGCTGGGGACGCAGCGGCTGCCGCGCGCTTGCCGTGGCCGTGCCAAGCTGGGCATGTCGGGGCTTCGCCGGGGTCACCCCTGCCTTCAGCTTCCCGGGAGGAGGGGGGTTGTGCTGCAGGGACCCGGGCGGCCAAGGCCCAGGCGACGCGAGGGGCGGGGTCGTGGAAGGAATGTCCGGGGGAGGGGTGTGGCCCGGCCCTTCTCCAGCGGCTTCTCCGGGTTTCTGAAGACCCTTTGCACCTCCCGGAGGTGGCCTCGGCTTCAGGCAGCGAATACGTGGAGCGGCCCGGGAGGGGGCTCCGACCAGCGACTCCGCCACTGCGGCGGAGGCATTCAGCAGGGTCCTCGGAGCTGAAAAGGGACGGGGCACTGTTTTCCGTCTCCACTTAGGTTTGTGTGTGTGTGTGTGCGTGTGAGGAAGATCAGCCCTGAGCTAACATCCATGCCAATCCTCCTCTTTTTGCTGAGGAAGACTGGCCCTGGGCCAACATCCGTGCCCATCTTCCTCCACTTTATATGGGACGCCGCCACAGCATGGCCTGACAAGCCGTGCGTCGGTGCACGCCCGGGATCCCGAAGCATCGTCTACAGGCAGAGTCAGAGGGCACAGGCGCCCAGCTGTCCTCCCAGCCGCCGGGCCCCCAGCGACTGCTCATTCCCCCCTTCCTGCGTCCCCACGTTTTGTTTCCACTAATGAGCACACTGTTCTGCCTGCTTTTGTCCAATTAAGAACGTTCGTGGAGGGCATTAAAAGCCACCTTCCAAGAAGCACGTCCAACCTCGCCCTCTTTTGCTCTCACACCTTCGGTGGCTCCCGTGGCCGTCGAGATAAAGCCAGGCAGGGTCCCTCGGCCTGGTGTTCTCGTACTTTTGGAGTTAGTGTAGATGGAGGAGCCGCGTGGTCCTTGAGAAATGACGTCCCCTCTCTGCCTCGATTTCCCCATCTGCAGAATGGGGATGATGAGAGTGCCTGGCTCGTGGGGGGGCTGTGGGGAGAGAGTGGGATAACAGGGTGCTCAAGGCCCAGGGCCCAGGTCGGCAGGGCAGGGAGAGAGCTGGGCAGGGCCCTGAGCAGCCCTGAGAGGTAGGGGCAGGGAAGGGGCAGGCGGGCTGCATGGAGGTTTGCTTTCCGGAGAGACGAGGAAAGAGTGTGCTGAGCAGAGGGGACTGCCTAGGCCAGAGAGGGACAGGGCCTCGCCTGAGGTCCCACAGAGAGCCTCGGGCAGCTGCCCTCTCCCATCTCTGCCTCAGTTTCCCCACCTGGGGCCAGGAGCTCTGAGGAGGAGGTGGGCAGGCCTTCCCTGGGGCCAGGCCCCTCTCTCCCTGCTCACGCTCGATCTGCCCGGCAGACCTCCTTGAGGCCCGCCGGCCGCTGGCCCATGAGCGCCTGGGTGAGGCCCTACGTGTGATACACCAGGTCGTCTACAAGTACCCACTGCTGAACACCTTGGAGACACTCACAGCTGCTGGAACCCTCATTGCCAAGATCAAAGGTCAGCCAGCCAGGGCAGGGCAGCAAGGGCTCTCTGCCTGGGAGGGCTTTCTGGAGGAGGGGATGTTTGAAGTGGGTTTTGAAGGATGCATAGGAGTTTGATGGGCACAACTGCTCCAATGCTCCCTCTGGGCTAAGGGCCCCCTTCAGTTAGTTGCAGGGGTGGTCACCTGCCAGCGCGGCCAAACCCCCTCGCCCTTGTCTCTGCTTCCCAGGCTTCCGTTATGAGTGTAACAATGAGTCAGACAAGCAGGAGTTTGAGAAGGCCCTGGAGACGATCGCAGTGTCCTTCAGCAGCACGTGAGCCATGGGCGGGTGCAGAGCTGGGGCTGGGGAGGGGGGAGCCCATGTGCCTCTTGATGCTGACCCACCGGCCCTGCAGCGTGTCCGAGTTCCTCATGGGCGAAGTGGACAGCAGCACCCTCCTGTCGCTGCCCCCCGGGGACCCGAGCCAGGTGAGCAGGGTGGCCTGGATGTAGCCCGGAGTCAGGCCAGCCCAGCGGGTGGGTCCCCCCTGCTCCTTCTGTGGACCTGGGTCTCCCGCCCTGTCCAGGGGGCCTGGACCGTCCCCAGCCCGGGGCTGGACTGACCGTGTCCCCCCCTGACAGTCCATGGAGAGCCTGTACGGACCAGGGAGCGAGGGCGCCCCCACCGGCGCGGAGGACTGTGACGAGGGTGAGTCTCTGAGCCGCGGAGGAGCAGAGGCCTGGGGCAGAGGAGGGCGAGTGGGTCCGCGGGGGCTGGGGGTGGGGCCCGGGCTGAGCAGGCCCCGCCCCCCGCAGGCTGCCCGCCCCCCGAGGCCGTGGACGTACTGCTGCAGCGCTGTGAGGGCGGCGTGGACGCGGCGCTGCAGTACGCCAAGAACATGGCCAAGTACATGAAGGACCTCATCGGCTACCTGGAGAAGCGCACCACGCTGGGTGAGCGCCGGCCCCGGGTGGGGTCTGGCGGAGGGCCTGCCCCCCCCGCCCCCCCCCCCGCACTCACGCCCCTGCCCCCGCAGAAATGGACTTTGCCAAAGGCCTGCAGAAGATCGCGCTCAACTGCAGACAGAGCCTCATGCAGGAGGTGGGCCCCGGGTCGCCGGGCAGGGGTCCCGGGGCCGGGTTGCGTCTCGGCCCCACCGGGGAGGCCCAAGGGCAGCGGTTTCCCATGCGTACTCTGCTGGTGACGCTAGCGGGGAGGTGGCAGGGCTTCCGCAGGGCTGGGGTGCTGGGGCACCCCTCCCATCCCGCCCTCCCCCCCGTGACGGCCGGCCTCGCCCCCGCAGCCCCACATGCCCCTCCTGTCCATCTACTCGCTGACCCTGGAGCAGGACCTGGAGTTCGGCCACGGCCTGGTGCAGGCGGCGGGCACGCTGCAGACGCAGACCTTCTTGCAGGTGGGCTGCGGCCCGGGGGGCGGGCGGGGCAGGGGGCCGGGGTCCCCACTCATGGCCCGTCTCGCCCCAGCCCCTGAACCTGCGGCGGCAAGAACACGAGAAGCGGAGGAAGGAGATCAAGGAGTCGTGGCACCGCGCCCAGAGGAAGCTGGTACCCGGGAGGGAGAAGGGGCGGGGGCTAGAGAAAGGGGCGGGGCTAGATGGACGAGGGGCGGGGCGAGGCGTGCCGGCCTCTGCGCAGGCGCAGTCCCCCAGCGCGGGCTGAGCGGTCCTGTCCTGTGCGCGAGTGGCGATGGCCGTGGCGTCGCAGGCGGGAGCGGGTCCCGCCTCAAAGAGGCTCCAGCGCGGTGGCCCCCAGCTGCACAGCAGAGGCCGCAGGCCCCCCACTCACTGTCGTGGTTCACACTTGGGGAGAAACTGCGTCTCCCCGGGGGTGCCCGGGCAGATCTGGGTGGAGGGGTGAGGCTCTCCAGTCTGGGGGAGGCTCCAGGTTCCTGCCTCTTCTTTTCTCACGTCTCTTGTGGGTTGTTCCCATGGCACCAGTATCTTTGGGGTTTCATTTTAGCTATGTTAATGGGGTCTGTAGAAAAGTAGGCCACCCACCCCCAGCTCTGGCTAGTGGTGTCCTGGGGACCCTTCCAACACAGCCTGGCATATACGCAGCTCCCTGTTTTGTGCGCTTGGTGACAGCTGGCCGAGCACCCTGTTCTGCTCCAGGCCTCCACATCCAGAGGCTGGCTCCTCTCAGTCCATGTGAAGCATCCTCGTCCCTTTTTTCGGCTACAAGTGCTCAGCTGTGGAGGCCACGTGGCTTATTCCACTAAATCCCTATTGATGGACATTTTAGTCATTGCTAGACTGTTGTTGGTTCAAACAGCACTGCTGTGACAAGCTCGTGCCCCCGTCTCTCACCTCTCAGATGTGTGACCAATTGTTTATATCTTGCATCAGTGCCTAAAATGGAATGGCTGGGTCAAGGGGTGTGGGTGGACAAGCCTCAGCCATGCTGTTCCTCTTCTCTGAACTCTTGGTTTCTATCCTTTGCTCACTTCGGATTGGACAGTGGCCTATTTATTCATTTGCCAGAGCTCTTTACATATGAGAGAACCCAGCCCTCAATGATGTGCATTACAGACCTTCCCCAACCCCAGCTTATTGTTTTGAATTTTGACTTTACCCGTGGCCTGTTTTTCCAGGTAGAAACCCCTGGTTGTTGATGATAGTCTTTCGTTTTATGGTTTCTGGTTTTCGTGTCACACATTGAAAGGCCTTCCCCACACTGTGGTTATTTAAAAAAAAAAATCTCCATGGTTTCACCCCGTACCTGTACAAGTTCTTGTGTATACAGTCGAGCGTCTGTGCTGCGGGCTGTGAGGTGTGGCCCCCGGAAGGCCCCCTGGGTTTGACAGAGAGCTCTTCCTGCCACCCCCGAGGGTGCTTGGCTTCCTGCCTGGGTGGCCTCAGGCTGTCCTTGTCTGTAACACGGGAAGTGAAAGACAGAAGCACGGGCAGCCGCCCCGCTGGTGGTTGGGGGGGGTGTCGGTGTCAGGGGATGATGCAGCTCCTGCCTCGTCCAGGGCTTAGCTGTGTCTCAGCTTCCTGAGCTGTAAAATGGGCCCGTTCCTCCTGGGGTCCCGCTGTAGGCGTTTCCTCCTTTTCTTCTGCCATCGGTTCTTGGGCGGGGGCCTCTGCTTGCCCGACTGGGCCCTGGGATCTCGGTGCAAGAGAGGTGAGTGGCGGAGGTGCCTTAGTCTGGGAAGGGAGAGGGGCGCCGGGAGACAGGCCGGTTGGGGGACAGGCTCAGAACTGGTCTCCCCGCTCCACGCCCGCAGCAAGAGGCGGAATACAACCTGCGCAAGGCTAAGCAGGGCTACACGCAGCGCTGCGAGGACCACGACAAGGCCCGCTTCCTGGTGGCCAAGGCCGAGGAGGAGCAGGCCAGCGCTGGGCCCGGGGCGGGGGGTGCCGCCTCCAAGACCCTGGACAAGCGGCGGCGCCTGGAGGAGGAGGCCAAGAACAAGGTGAGGGCGGGCAGTGGGGCGGGGGAAGGGGGCAGCGGAGGGGACGAGCCCTCCCCAGGGGCCGCAGTTCCTGGCACACGATGCGCAGTCCCCGCTCCGGGCCTTTGCCCAGGCTGCGCGTCCCACCGGGACGCCTGCCCATCCTTTCCTGCCGCCTGCGTTTCTGTGTCGGGCCTGACGCTGCCCCGAGGGCTGACCCGCGAGCTGAGGCCTCTCTGTGCGCCCCCGGCCCCCACCCCAGGCGGAGGAGGCCATGGCCACGTACCGCACGTGCGTGGCGGACGCGAAGACGCAGAAGCAGGGGCTGGAGGACGCCAAGGTGACGGCGCTGCGGCAGATCCAGGAGGTCATCCGGCAGAGCGACCAGACCATCAAGTCGGTGCGTGCCGGGGCTCCCACGCGCGGTGGGCGGGACCCCCGCCGGGCCGCCTCCTGACGCTCCCACGCGTGCGCAGGCCACCATCTCCTACTACCAGACGATGCACATGCAGACGGCGCCGCTGCCCGTGCACTTCCAGATGCTCTGCGAGAGCAGCAAGCTCTACGACCCGGGCCAGCAGTACGCCTCGCACGTGCGCCAGCTGCAGCGCGGCGAGGAGCCCGACGTGCACTACGACTTCGAGCCCCACGTCCCCACCAACGCCTGGTACGGCGTCTGCGCGTGCGCGGGGCCCCGGGCTTCCCGCCCCGGGTGGGGGCGGGCGTGGCCGTGCCTCTGTGACCCCCATCACGGCCTCTCCCGCTGGCTGTTCGTCCCACCAGGTCACCGGTCATGCGCGCCCGGAAGGGCAGCTTCAACGTTAGCGACACGGCGGGGGCAGAGGCCGTGGGCAGCCCCCCCGAGGAAGGTGGGCCCAGCGACGACCGCGCGCTGGCCAAGGAGCGCAGGGGTGAGTGCCCAGCGGGGACGTGGGGGCGGGCACGGCCCCCGTGACGCCCCTCTCAGCCCCCCTCAGACCTTCACTGGAGATGTCTCTGCAGGCGGGCGCGGACACCAGGTGCACAAATCGTGGCCCATTTCCATCTCCGACTCCGACAGCGGCCTGGACCCCAGCCCTAGCCCAGGTGGAGGGGACTGCCCGGCGGCTGGGGGCAGAGGCCTCGGTGGGCTCACCGTGCGGCCGGGGGGTGGAGAGTGTGCCAGCCGAGGGTCCTCAGGGGAGCATCCGATGGCCCAGTCTCTCCTGTCTCGGAGTCTCTGACCTCCCTGTGTCCTGCCCAGGGGACTTTAAGAAGTTCGAGCGGACGTCGTCCAGCGGGACCATGTCGTCCAGTGAGGAGCTGGCGGACCAGGAGGGCAGTGCGGGGGCGTCTGCCTTCGAGCAAGGTGAGGCGGCCCCGACCCGGGCAGAGGGGCGAGGGGGTCTGGACTGGGCCTATGGGACTGACTGCCTGCCCGTCCCCAGCTGACCTCAACGGCATGGCTTCCGAGCTGCCGCCGGTGGCCATTCCTAGCGGGCCCTTCCGCCACGTGGGGCTGTCCAAGGCGGCCCGGACCCACCGGCTGCGGAAGCTGCGCACGCCCGCTAAGTGCCGCGAGTGCAACAGCTACGTGTACTTCCAGGGCGCCGAGTGCGAGGAGGTGCGTGGGGGCCCGGGGACGGCAGGGCGCAGCGGGAGCCAGGAGGGGCACACGCAGAGTGCGCGAGGGACGTTAAGCTAGGCGCAAACGAGAGCATTTGGAGCCCCGGATGGTCCTGGGGGAGAGGGTCCCTGGCGGAGGGCACAGCCAGTGCAAAGGCCTGGGCGCGGGACCCGACCAGCTGTTGGAAAAAAACCAAGGAGGGGGCCTGGAGGGGTAGGTGGGGGCGGGGAAAGCGAGCCCAGGGTGACAATCCGGATTGCTCCTGTAGGGGTCGGTTGTGAGGGCATCAAGGAGGAGGCGGGAGGTGGAGGCGGGGGCGTGGGCGCTGTGCGCGGGGGCCGGGAGGGGTCTGCTCACTCGCTTGCCCCCCCCTCCCCCCAGTGCTGCCTGGCCTGCCACAAGAAGTGTCTGGAGACCCTGGCCATCCAGTGCGGCCACAAGAAGCTGCAGGGCCGCCTGCAGCTCTTCGGCCAAGACTTCAGCCAGGCAGCCTGCAGCACCCCGGACGGTGTCCCCTTCATCGTCAAGAAGTGCGTCTGCGAGATCGAGCGTCGGGCGCTGCGCACCAAGGTGACCACCCCGGGACAGCGCGGGTTCCGCCCTGGGGGCCCCGGGAGGGAGGTGGGCTGGGCCGAGGCTGACTGCAGCCGCCGCAGGGCATCTACCGGGTCAACGGGGTGAAGACGCGCGTGGAGAAGCTGTGCCAGGCCTTCGAGACCGGCAAGGAGCTGGTGGAGCTGTCGCAGGCCCCGCCTCACGACATCAGCAACGTCCTCAAACTCTACCTGCGCCAGGTGAGATGGATGGGGCGGGGGCCAGCTGGGTGGGCGGGGCTCCGGGCCAGGGGCGTGGTCAGGAAGGTGGGCGGGGCTGCTAGACTGGGCGTGGTCGGCACGCGGTGGGCGGGGCTCCTAGGCCAGGGGCGTGGCCAGGGCAGGACACTCAGCGGCTGGGCCAGGTCTTCTGACCCCCGACCTGCCCTGATGCCCTGCAGCTGCCCGAGCCGCTCATCTCCTTCCGCTTCTACCACGAGCTCGTGGGGCTGGCCAAGGACAATCTGAAGGCGGAAGCTGAGGCTAAGGCGGCGTCCCGGGGCCGGCCGGACCCGGCCGAGAGCGAGGCTGCGGCCGTGGCCATGGCGGGCCGGCTGCGGGAGCTCCTGCGGGACCTGCCGCCCGAGAACCGGGCGACGCTGCAGTACCTGCTGCGGCACCTGCGCAGGTGAGCGCCGGCCTGGCCGGGGTCAAGCGTGGGGCGGCCCGGGGAGCCGCTCACACCGCTCCTGCGTCCTCCGACCCCCCAGGCTCGTGGAGGTGGAGCAGGACAACAAGATGACGCCGGGGAACCTGGGCATCGTGTTCGGGCCCACGCTCCTGCGGCCGCGGCCCACCGAGGCCACCGTGTCCCTCTCCTCCCTGGTGGACTACCCTCACCAGGCCCGCATCGTCGAGACCCTCATCACCCACTACGGCCTGGTCTTTGAGGAGGAGCCCGAGGAGGTGCTGGAGAGCCAGGTGAGGGGTGGGTGGGCCCCAGGGCTGTCCACCCTGGGCGAAGGGTGCTGGGCTCTGTGAGGGTGCAGACGGGAGAAACAGCTGGGAGACGTCTGGTTCTCAGAGGGCAGTCAGAGGCAGCCTTTGAGATATCTTGTAAGCAAAGAACTGATGGAGTGTGGGCTCAGATCTGGGGCAGACCGCAGACAGTGCAAAGGCCCTGTGGCCGTCGCTCCACCCCCTCCCCTTCTGCCCTCCACCTGGCCCTCTCCCGTGTCCCATCTCTACGGTGCCTACAATACATCCTTGCACTCTGGCACACGTGTCACTCAGCTGGCTCCAGCCTGCCCCTTCTTCTGCCTGCTGAGTTCTAATTACGTGCCCACGGTTTTCACGTCTGCAAGTTCTGTTTCTTTGTTTCCGAGCAGACTCCTGCCCGTGTATTCAGGTCGCCATTCTGTTTCTTTAATTCCTCTGCTGGTGTCCTTCAGTGCTGGGGCGAGGCAGATTCCAGGTTTGGGGAGGCAGGAGGCGGAGACGGGAAGCCTGGGTGTGGCCCCAGGACAGTGGCTCCTATGCTCGTGCCCCTGCAGGGGCCTGGCCTTTCTGGCCGAGGCCTTCTGTCCTGTGGGACGAGCTTGGCCCGCTTATGACATGGGGACCGGGCGTCGTCACGTTCTCAGCAGCAGGGGGTGTTAACAATTTTGGGGGTTTTTATTTGGTTACTTTACAAGAAAGAGAACAGAGCTGGGGCTGGGCCGGAATCTGGGTCCCTCCCTGAGCTCCATCCACCCCGCAGGACGGGCCGGCCAACCAGCGGGCCGAGGTGGCGCTCCAGGTGCCCTACCTGGAGGTGAGTGAGGAGGCCACCTTCCCCCGGCAGGAGGAGGCCGAAGAAGGGGGCCCAGGTGAGTGGTGTGGTCCCCGGGGTTGGGGGGCACTTCGCCAACGGCCACGGGTGCCCGACCCGGGAAGACGGGCAGGTGGGTGGACGACGTGGCGTCGCGGGTCCACGTCACGTGCCCGGAGGCTGCGCGCCCTGTGGGTTTGTCTCCCACGGAGACCGCGTTTGCCAAGTGTCCGTTCATCGCTTCCGTCCGTTGCAAACACGAGGGAGGAGGTGCCCGTTGGAGGGGTGTAGCCGGCGCTGAGAAACGGGCACCTTGAAATGGAAACGACCCTCTCTGTGCATGTCCACCTGTGGGGGAGGTTTCCGAGCGGAGACCCGGGCCTGCGGAGGGGGACCTGCCTCGCACCGTCACAGGCAGCGGACCCCGGGTGCCCCTCGGTGACGGGGACATCCCTCTCTCTCCCTGTCTCTCCTCTCTCGGACTTCCCAGAATCCCGCGCCGCCTCCAATGACTCTGACTCGGAGCTGGAGGAGACCTTGGACCCGCTGTCCCTGGCGGGCGGGGGCGCCCTGCCCCACCTCAGCCTCCTGGAGAGCGTGGACGAGGGCCGGGGCGGCCGCAGCCGCAGCGGCAGCGAGGAGCAGCTGGGGGCCGAGGCAGGGGACGAGGACGGGGACAGGGACGGGCTCTGGGAGGGGCAAGGGGAGGGCCTGGCTGGGCAGCTCTCCGAGTCCAACACCAACCAGAGCAACAATGTGGCCCAGGCCCGGCTGCACGCTATGCAGCTCTGCGGCGGGCAGGTCTCGGCGGGCAGCGGCTGGGAGAGGCAGCCGGAGTTTGTCTAGACGGGGCGGAGGACAGGCCCGTCCCCTTCCTGGTTCCTGTCCCTGTGGACGTCCCTCAGCCCGGCCACGCCGGCCTGGACTACCAGATCTGGTCGCCATGAGATCTCCTCCTTCTGGCCCGCAGCGACGAGGGCATGGCTAGCTGCCTTTTCCAGAAGCTTCCAGGAGTGTGGCACGAGACTGTGGCCCGCCCTGCGCTCCTCTGCATGCCCTGCAGGCCGGCTCAGCCGAGCTGGGGGAGTTTGCTCTTGGGAGGCGCCGTGGGGCTGTGTGGACAGAGAAGCCCCCTGGGCGACCCCTGCTCTCCCCTCGGGGCCGGCCACCCCCTGGACCGCAGGCCCTGCCCTGCCCTCGAGTCGCTAGGCCAGGGAAGGCCACTCTGGCCACTGACAGTGGGGCTGGGCGGTGGCTTCAGGATGCCCTTGATTTTCCGGAATACTAGGTGTGGACACCTGGGTTCAGGTACACGATGAGGTCCCCATGGGTCACGATGCAGTTTTTTGACATGCACATTTATTTTGCTTAAAATAAAGCCTGTACTCAGAGCCCGTCTTCTCTGGCAGCGGCGGCCTGGGGCGGGGTCACGGAGGGCCCTCAGGTCGCGCCCAGTTCCTCGCTGGGGAGGGCTTGAGGAGGAGAGATGCCCCCGGGAGACAGCCTGTTAGGTGTGCGAGCCCAGGCGGCCTCGGAGGCTGGAGGTGCGGGCGGGCGGTGCAGACACTCGGAGGTCAGATGACTGCCTCATAAACTTCCAGCTGAGTGCTGACTGGTAGAACTTTCCAGAAGATGGAAATTCTCCGTGGTGGCAGGTGGCAGCCCCACGTGGCCACTGAGCACTGGAAACGCAGCCAGTGTGCTGCGGACTGAAGTGGAAACTTCATGCAGCTTTGTTGAGATGGACGAGCCCCGGGAGGGCACAGCGGATCGTCAGCGAGGACTCCCCCCCAGTTCCTGTCATGACCCCTGGCCCAGCTCAGAGACCCCCGGGGGGGCTTATCCGGGAGGGCCGAGGACACCCAGCAGAGGAGACCCACGTTTCCATCTGACGGGAAGCATTAGATGGAATCAGCGTCACGACTGAAACAGCGGGGCAATGTGGTCCCCTCTGACACAGCACAGCCCTGAGACTGCAGTCCCCCGTCCCCGTCACCTGCAGCCATTCGGGGCTGAGCACAGTCACGGCTGCCCGCCCCGCAGCAGATTCCTAAGAAAGCTGGAAAAGGAGGCTGGCAGATGACCGCCCAGGGCGGGGTTTTTGCGCACAAGCTAATGGCGCACGGCTGCGGCCACTTCTGCCCCCCGTGGCGGCAGAGTCGAGTCGTTGCAATGGGGACGTCTGCCCACAAAGCGAAATATATTTACTATCCAGCCCCTTACAGAAAAAATTTGCCGACCCCTGATCTACATTTTTCAAAAGGTCAGAAGAATTAACAGACCAAACTATTTAACAAGTCAGAGTGTTCAGCTGGACGGCAGATTTCCACTCACCAGCGTTAGTCAAATAGCACACGGCGTGAAAAGCATCCCATTCTCAGGTGCAAAGTATCTCGTGGGCCTGGCGGGGCCTGGAAACACAGGGCTCTGGGTGCTGTTAGAGACATGCCTGGTAATTTACCAAATCACCTGGCTTCACAGGTGAGGCCAGCTTCAGGAGCAGCTTGATCCAGGCTCACAGCCTGTCACAGTGGCCGGGGGCTGCATGCATGCCCAGGCCCCCCTCCTCACCCCACCCTTCCCCCAGGAGGGGCCACTTCTTGCAGAAGCCCCGAGGCAGGTGACACAGGACAGTGGCCCATCTCGGGGACTTGGAACTGACTGGGCTCGGTGGCAAAGGCAGGATCTGGTCCCCAAGTAACAAAGGGGTGACTTCCCAAAGGAAAGCCAGGTGCTGCTGGAAGGAGGGGCACGGCTGGGTGGTAACAGCTAACTCCCTCCACGGAGCTGACAGGAAACCCGACCCGAGGGCGTCCAAGGTGTTCCTACGGGCTGGCGAAGGCTGTACCAGCTCCAGAGACAGGGCAGACCCAACCGAGAACAACAGGAATCTTACAGACGTGATGAACTGATCCTAGAATTCACACGCAAAACCTAATAGTCAAGAACAGCCAAGGAGATTTTTTTTTATTGTGGTAAAATGTACATAAAATTCACCGTCTTAACCATTTTAAGTGCACAGCTCAGCGACGTGAAGCACATTCACACTGTTGTGCACCCATCCCCACCATCCTTCTCCAGAACTTTCTTATCCTCCCAAACTGAGATTCTGTCCCCAGGAAACACTGACTCCCATCCCCTCCCCCAGCCCCTGGCCCCACCGTCTACTTTCTGTCTCTGTGGCTGTGACTCCTCTAGGGGCCTCCTGTGAGGGGACCACACAGTATCTGTCCTTCCACGTTGGGCTCGTTTTGGCCAAGACGATTTTGGAAAACAATGTATGTATCTTTGGGGGGAAAGAGGACACTTGTTCTACCATTAGATCTACCAAAAACTATAATTTTAAGAACCTAAATTGACCAATGAAAAAGAAGACCCAGGGCCGGCCCCGGGGCTTAGCGGTTAAGTGCGCGCGCTCCGCTACTGGCGGCCCAGGTTCGGATCCTGGGCGCGCACCGACGCACCGCTTCTCCGGCCATGCTGAGGCCGCGTCCCACATGCAGCAACTAGAAGGATGTGCAGCTATGACATACAACCATCTACTGGGGCTGTGGGGAGAAAAGGAGGAGGATTGGCAATAGATGTTAGCTCAGAGCCGGTCTTCCTCAGCAAAAAGAGGAGGATTAGCACGGATGTTAGCTCAGGGCTGATCTTCCTCACACACACACACAAAACAAACAAACAAACAAAACAAAAGGGCCTGCCAGATGTTCAATGAACCGTGTGGAGACCACTGTCTGTCTGGGGCAAAAAAGCTACATCATCTGATGCCTGGAAGTAAATCCCAGGACTTAACGGCCTGTGTAGACAGCAAACCTATAAGTAGACACTTAAGAAATACAAAAAGGGGAAGAAATTTTTGCACATTGTTTATCTGATGAGGGATTTGTATCAAGAATGTAGAAGGAGCTCCCACAAGTCAATAAGAAAAAGAGAAATAACCCCGCTAAACAAAGGGCAGAGAGTCTGCAGACACTTCTCCAAATATGACACGCAAACGGCCGGGAGGCAGGGGGAGGACGCTCCGTCACCGTCATCGGGGCAGTGAGTCAGAACCAGCGAGCCGCCGCCTCCCGCGCCTGCCAGACGGACAGTCACCGGCACTGGGGAGATGTGAGGAATGGGGACCTGTGCAGGCTGGTGGGCGGTGACACGGGGCAGCCACTGTGGGAGGCAACCTGGCAGTTTCTCCAAAGGGTAAGCAGTTTCCACACGACCAAGCAATTCCTCTCCCAGGCTCACATCAGAGAAAATGAAAACACACGTCCACACGGACTCGTCCGCGGGCGTGCACGGCAGCACGCCTCTTAACAGCCAGGGGGAAGCAGCCCAGGTGCCCAGCAGTGGATGATGGATCCACAGGTGTCCCCCCCCACACAGGCAGGTGCACAGAGAGTGTCCCCCCACACACTGGAACATGACGCAGCCATGAAAAGGAGTGAGGCCCTGACACAGCCACACCGTGGATGGACCTTGAACACATGACGCTCAGTGAGAGAACCAGACACAGAAGGACACACGGTGTGTGATTCCACTGATGTGAAATGTCCAGGACAGGCACATCCACAGAGTGGGTTCGTGGTTGTCAGAGGCTGGGGAGGGGGTGGGGGTGACTGCTCACGGGGACGGGGCTTGTTTTGGGGGTGATGGAATGTTCAAAACTGACGGTGGTGCCAGACGCACGACCACGAATGGACTAAACCCGCTGCACTGCGCACCGTGAACACATGAACTGGACAGTATGTGAACTCTCAATGAAGGTGTTAGAAGACACACAAACGTCTGGTTTCACCCGGGTGGGGAAGGCTGTCTGAAATCAGACACCAAATGGGGGAAAGTGGGTAGTTTGACCCCAAACTTCTCTGCAAGAAAAGCACGGCGACACAAAGGTGGGAGCGGGCCTGGAGGAAGGCCGCTCACCGCCAACCTGCTGTTTTTGGTTTTTCAGACAAGCAAATGTGTTTACTCCAAATATCTTTAATTTTTAAAAACACCCAGCATTCAACAGTAACTCAAAATCCAGACAACTTTTAATCTCGCCCACTGCTGCCCTCCGAGCTCACAGACAGACGGCGACAGGGCCGCCATGCGGGGGACACGGTGACGGGAGGCCAGGAGGAAGAGGGGCTGACCAGGCTCGGACTCGGGGCCCCCAGGGAGAGTCAACAAGAACCCGGGACTGTTGTCTGTCACCATCCTCTCCTGAGGCTCGTCACATCACACAGGATCCAAGGTGGGGGCTCAGCGTCCAGACGAGGCCATCAAGACCCTGAGCCCGCGGCCAGTCCGCCTTGGGGTCTGGAGGAGCAGCGGCAAGGTCCCAGGAGGAGCAGGTCCCACAGGCAGGCGGCCCCTCGCCCACGGCCGGGCAGGGTGGTCACAGTGCGTGTCCATCTCCCAGGGGCTGGACCAGAGCAGACAGCGGTCAGGTCCGTCCCGTGAGCTGGCATGCCCAGGCTGGACGCAGGGTTCCTCCAAGCCCCACAGGAGGACAGGGACGTGGCCCGAGGGCTGTGGGGAAACCAGCGAGGGGAGGGTGCGGGGCGCAGAGGCGGCTGGGTCTGGAAAGGAGGGCTGTGCTCGGTCCTCTGGTCAGAACCTCAGCGGGGTGGACACTGAGTGGGGCTCGCTCAGGGAAGGAGCCGGAACCTTCCTGCACACGGCCGGGGGAGGTGGACACTGCCCCCCAGGCCCAAGCTGCCCAGGGCCCCCGCCGGGCCCCGTGTCCGTCTCACCCGGCGGGCAGGGGCGGGTGGCTACTGCACCAGCCGGTAGGTGATGTAGCGGCCGGCGGTCTCGCTGGGCCGGATGATCTTCACCACCTGCGAGACGGAGAGCAGAGCTGGGGCGGCCTCTCCAGGGATGGAGCCACATGGGGACAGGGCGGCCCTGGCTCCAAGGGAGGCTGGGGGGGGGCGTCCCAGGGCCGGCCGGCGGAGAGGGGCTGCAGGGGGGCCTCTCACCTGCCCGCGCTTTATCCCGAAGTAGCGCGCCACGGGGTCTCCCGCCTGGATCCTGGGCAGCTGGTTCTCTCGGAGCTTACTGGAAGCGGGTCAGGGAAAAGCCCAGCTGGACTGACGTGGCGGGGCCGGGGGAGACACGAGAAGTGGGGAGGAGAAACAGGAGGCGACGGCCCGAGGGGCCAGAAAGGATACTACCGGGCCAGCAGCTCGGTCACCTCCTCCTTGGTCATGACCACGTGCTCTGGGACCAGCTGCCAAGAGAGGGACAGGGTCTCCGTGGGGCTGCGACAGACCCCGTGCGCCCCACGCGGAGAAGGGGTGCGGGGTGGGCCCTGGGTCGTTTCCTGGGCGTGAACCATCAACCCCCGGCGCTCAAGGGGTTTGCAGGAGTCCTGGCCCAAGGCCCACCCCGCCCCGCTGGCACCCATGGATGGCGCCCCCACCCGCCCCCAGGACTGTCCTGCCGACGGGCCACCGGGCGAGCTCGGGAGCCCCCGGGGCTGCTGGGAAAGCAGATGGCCTCCCCGCCCACCCAGCCGCAGGCCCACCTCGTGCTCCGTGATGTTGATGAGCAGCTCCTGCTGCAGGAACTGCTCCAGGATGTACTTGGGGGCCATGTCGACCAGGGACTGGAAGAGACCCCACCCTCAGCTCGCCGGGGCAGCCACTCCCCCACCCTGGCCGCGTCCCCCGAGACAGCCCCACCCGTTTCCTCCCCAGAGGCCGACGGCGGGCAGGAAGCTGACTGGGGTCCTCTTGCACCTCAGCAAGACGCCGGGCGTCACAAATCAGGAAAAGCCACCGGGTGGGCCTCCCCGTGGAACAGCCGGCCGCCCGGCCCTCAGCTCACTCCCACCTGTCAAGGTGCTCCCGGCCCCGTCCTGGGGCAGGCGTGGCGGCCCCTCCCAGGAGAGGCGAGGGACCTCGAGGCCCTGCAGCCCCCAGCGAGGGAGGTGCTCGCTGGTCCTCCAGCCCAACCACCCGCCTCCGCTCAGGCCTGTCCCACACCCAGACGGGCGACGCTGGGCCCACTCGGGGGGACACCCCATCCCGCCCACTGGGGACAGCAGCTCCTCCTCAGATCCTGAGCTCCCGGAGCCACATCGGGACGTGGGGCTGACACCTGGGGAGCCGGCAGGCACAGCGCCCCCCTTCGCGCTCTCCTCCAGGGGCCCGAGGCGAGGATGGCCCCTGGGTGAAAACCGCCGGGGCCCCAGGGCGTCGGGGAGGGGAGGGGAGGAGGGAGGGGAAGCGAACGCCTGGGCTGGGGGCAGGAGGGGAGCGGTGGGGCCGGGGGCCCCCAGGGCGTCGCCCGGGGAAGGGAAGGGAAGGGAAGGGAAGGGAAGGGAAGGGGAAGCGACCGCCTGGGCTGGGGGCAGGAGGGGAGCGGTGGGGCCGGGGCCGGGCTGTGGGCACCTGCTTGGCGGAGGGCGTCATGCCCTGCTGCACCACGATGAGGGCACGCGTGATGTTCTCCTCCTGCATCCGCTGGCAGTACACTTTGATGGTCTTGATGCCCACCTTGGGCTCCTCTGGGGACAGAGCACACGAGGGTCTCACTGTCAGGGGCCCCCGAGCCCTGGGGCTCCGGGCACGTGCCAGGGCTGTGTGAAGCCCTTCCCCGTCGGGGGTCTCGGTTTCCCCACTTGCAAAAGAACTGAGGTGCTGGCTCCCAGAACAGGGCACTGGCGGCCTCCACGTCACCTGGGAGCTGAAAGGCGCCCTGCACCCTGGGCCCCGAGGGATCCCTCTCTGGAAGTGGGGTCTGGGGTCTGGGTTTGGTCTGGTGCCTCAGTGGCTCCGGGGTTTGGGAACCCCCAGATTAAGCGGCTTTGTTAGTCCGGGAGCCCGTGAGATGTATGGCTGGGTGTTCAGAGAGCAGATGAGGCCAGGAGACCCCGAGAGCACGGTCCCGACACAGACACAGCCCCCATCCCCATGCTGCCGGGGGTGAGGGTCCTCACCCTCTTTGCCGCACACAGGGCCCGGGGCCCTGTCACTGGAGAACTGCTGGACCCTGCGAGCCTAGGTCAGCCACCGGGCGCCGGCCACCAGGATTTGTGGGGGATTCCCAGCTGGGCCTTTATCCTCATGCTACATCTCACTCCACCAACGGGCAATGTTTTGGGGCAAGTTGTGTCAGCCAAACGCCCATGTTGCAGTCCTGACCCCCCAGGACCTCAGCTTACAACTATATTTGGAGATACAGCCTTCAAAGAGACCATCAGGGTGGGCGCTCATCCCCTCTGACTGGGTCTTTTAAGAGGAGAAGATGAGGACACACACACACACACACAGGGAGGAACACATGGGGACACAAGGAAAAGGCGCTCTACAGGTCAAGGAGAGAGGCCTCGGGGGAACCGGCCCTGACCACACGTGGACCTCCGGCCTCCAGCGCTGGGAGAGAACACACGTCTGCTAAGTCCCAGCCCGCGGTGTTTCGCTGGGGCGGCCCCAGCTAAGCAACACAGGCGGGAGCTTCAACTCTGCCCCGAGGCACGTCCGAGAGAAGCAGGACGCCCCCAACGTCACCAAAGACCAGGAAGTAGAGAGAGGCCCCCAACTCCAGGGCAGCCCGGCCCCCAGGCAGGGTCTGGGGCGGCAGGTGATCAGGCCTCACTGTCCCCAGTAAACACGTCTCCACACGGGGAACACTGTTCTTAGCGCCACCTGGGTCTGTTCTGCAAACATTTTCTGCCCACTCCCTTGACTCCAGCGCCCCCAAGGTGCTCACGCCCCAGCGTGGCCCAACTCTGGCAGGCTTCAGAGCCAGGCTGCCTGAGTGCAGCAGGCGCTGAGACAGGAACACGGGGGTCCTGGGACACCCCTTGGGGGGCTCTTCACTCAGCCCGGGCTCAGAGAGGGTCCTGGAGGAGGCGGCACCTGAGCTGGGTCTCTGAGCTGGGTCTCTAGGGACGATGATGGACACCGACCAGGCAGGGCGAAGAGGAACGGTGTGGTGAGGGGGATCGGCAGGGACGAGGGCAGGAAGGAGCCTCAGGGAGCAGCAGGCGGGGCTGACGGGGTGGGGGCAGAGGACACAGGTGGATCTGAGGTCAGGAGGGGCCGGGGGCCCAGCTAGAGGCCTGTGATAATCCTGGGCAGAGAAAACAGCCGAGGAGAAGAGAACAAGGAAGGGGACCAAGGAGACGGAAGCTAGACAAGGCACTGAGAGGGCTCAGAGATCAAAAGCACCGCCCCCCCAATAAGGAGGGCGAGGGGGATTTTCTTCCCAGAAAGACAAGGCCCAGTGTGGACTCTGGGCCACACAGCAGGCCCTCAGATGGCTCCACCAGAACCATGACCCCTCGCGGACACACGGCTGCCAGAGACCGGCAAAGCCCTCACCTGGGAAGAAGACAAACATCTGGTCGGTGGGGTCGTCATTGTGGGCCACCAGCACGGTGAGGTCCGTGCGCCGCGGCCGCCCTTCACTCGGCTTGTCCCCGAACTGGGCCTTGAACTCCTCCAGCGTCTGGTCCAGCTCGTCCTGGGTCACCAGGTAGCCACGGTCGTGGCACAGCTGCAGACAGAAAGAGCCAAGTGACCCCAGGGCGGAGGAGGCATGACAGAAAGAGGTGGGGCCGGACGAGGCCGCTGCAGAGGGCGCCGTGGGCAGTGTGGGGCCGGGTGCAGTGGGTGTGCGTAGAGGCCAGAGAAGGGAGAAGGGACGAGTGGAGACAAAGACCACGGGGCACTTGAGAGCCCCGAGTTGCTCCAGGTAACCGTGTGCGTCATCGTCTTATCCCCAGCCTCGGGGAGAGGCCCTGACTGGGAAGCAGCGGCAGAGCCGGGCCCTGGGGTCTGGGGCAGATGGAGACAGCTGGGTGAGACGGGCGTTGCTGGGCTGGCCAGGCAACTCCAGCTCAGAAACTGGGTGAAGGCCTGAGCGTGCGGGGTCTTTGACTAGGGTCAACTAGAAGAGGACAAAGATGGAGAACAGGAAAGTCAGAGCTTCCCACCCCGCCTCCTCCGTGAAGTCCCCACAGCCCGATTCTGCCTCCTGAGCCCTCATGTCTGCTCTCTCAGGGTCCCCAACGCTGTCAGCCTGAAGCACAGTTGTTTCAGCCCCTGTCTCTGGGGTCACTTTGCAAAGCAGTAGAGAAGCTGGGCGGTCTTGGTCAAGGCCATGCCCCACCGGGCCCCTGGGGGTCACACTGGTCCCCTCCCACAGGACGGCTTAAAGCGAGTGACAAACAGTGACTGCTCAACCAGCTTGCTAGTGTCACTCCACTCCGACCAGCCCCAGGAAGTCCAAGTTGGTGGCCGAGGCGCAAAAGCAGCCACCAAACCGAGAGATCAGAGACGGACATCCTCGCAGGACGGCACCTCAGGCCAGCTGACCAGGGTATCCTCCCAGCCCACGATTCTGGCATTCTGAGCTAGGCACGCGGGGTGGTGCTCCGCCTTCCAAAAACATCAACAAGCGAGACACCCAGTGTCTGCCGTTCCCTCTCTCCAACTCGAGGGAGATCTCGGCCCGGAGAGACAGCAAACGTCTCCGCAGACCGCGCCCCCGGGGCCGCTCGGACTCTCGACTCGGCCGCTGGCCCCTGTGGGGTCGTCCCGTCCCCGCAGACCCCGCCCCCGGGGCCGCTCGGACTCTCGACTCGGCTGCTGGCCCCTGTGGGGTCCCCCGGTCCCCGCAGGCCCCTGCCCCCGGAGCACCCCCGTCCCCACAGACCCCGCCCGCTGCAGCCCCGGGGGCCCCGCCTGCCGACCCCTCGGCTCCAGCCGCTCGGGCGGGCGTGGGGGAGGCTCGTCCCCGCTCCGGGCCGTGCGCTCGCCGCCCGCCCCCCGGACCGCCGCGCGCCCGGCTCGCCCGGACCAGCGAGGCCCGCCCTCCCCGCGTCCGCCAAGCGGGGCGCCGCACGCGCCGCTCACCTGCATGATGGTCTTGCGGATCTTCCACAGCCGGTACGTCTCCTCCTCGTCGTCCATGGCCGCCGCCGCTCGCACTCACTGCGCGTGCGCTTGACGGGACCCGCGCCCACTGCGCCTGCGCCGAGCCCCGGTCAGGGCCCCCTCATCCGCCCCGTGCAGGGCTGTCGCCAGCGGACGCCTGACTACAGCGACCTTCGGGACCGGCAGCGCCAAGGGCAGCCCGAGCCTTCCGCGAGCGGCCGTTGGCTGCACGAGAGGCGTGCGCAGGGCACCTCCCACCAGCACCTCGGAAGTTCTCGCGTAGCTTTGACCGCAAAGCCTCTCGGGAGTTGTAGTTTCCGTTCGACGCCCGCTTGGGGCGGCGGTTTAGAATCCCAACAGGCAGAAACGAGGTGTGCGCGGGGAAACTGAGGCCTGCAGGGGGGCAGGGGTCTGCTTGCCTCCTAGGGACAGTCGGGCGGCCTAGGAAGAGCTCTATAAATATTTATGCATCCAACTGTAGGGCCGTCTCTCAGTTGGCTCTGGCCCACGTGCAACTTAACGCCCCCTAGCCTCAGTTTTCCCGTCTGTACAATGGAAATAATAAAGTGCCCATTGTAGAGGGTTAGCAGAGAATCGGAAGGGATGGTTGTGTTTGGGAGGAGCTTGGCATAGCTCCAGGTGCTTATGAAGTGCTCCCATCTCGGTCTTCCCCTGTCCTGTCCCCAAGCCCCGGGTCTCAGATATCCCACAGTGCCCTACTCCTGACTGTGCCTGTCTCATAATAAATAAGTGACAAAGTATGTTAGAAGGTGACAATGCTGCGGAAGAAGAGAGAGAGCAGGCTATGGGAGCTGGGAGGTTTGCAGTCTGCAGAGGGATGGTCAGGGGAGGGGAGGAGGAGAGAGTCCAGCAAAAGCTCACAGGAGGAGAGGGAGGGAGCCCTGGGGGTGTCTGGAGGAAGGTGTGTCAGGTGAGGTTACAGCCGGTGCAAAGGCCCTGAGGCTGGACCTTGCCTGGTGAGTTGGCAGCAAAGAGGCCAATGCGGGGCAGGGGTAGGAGAGGGGGTCAGAGGGTGAGGCCATGCAGGTCCCAGGAGGCCTTGTTGGTCAGGTTCAAAAGTTGGGTTTTCTTTTCAGCCATTCTCAGCGTTTCAGCAGGGCAGAGGCAGGGAGAGCAGGGAGGGGGCTGAGGAGCGAGTCCTGGCCAGGGATGGGGGTGGCTCCCGCTAGGGTGGGGTGAGCAGTGGGCAGGTTCTGGGTGTTCTGACAGCAGTGCCTATAGGATGTGCAGATGGGCGGGACGTGGAGATGAGGGAGGGAGGGAGGAGGGAGGAGGGAGCTGCCCTGACGGGGTGGGAAGACTCTGGAGGGGCCAGGTGCAGGGGGCAGTGTGGGAGGGGGTCCTGGACGTGGTGAACTTGGGGCTCTCGTGGGACCCCCATGGGAGAAGGTGGGGAGGGGGTGAGATATGAGTCTGGAATTCAGGGTGAGGTCGGTGGACATGGGAGCCCAGAGCCTGGAGGAGGTCACCAAGCAGAGCGGATGGCCGAGCCTCACTGAAGTTCAGGGGCCGGGAGGGGCAGAGGGAAGGAAACAGCGGCGGCAGAGGGTGTCTCCCTCCCCCACTGCATTGTAGAACCTGGACGAGCAGAGCACCCACTTCCAAGTCGAGCAGGCCTGAGGATGGGGACGCTTGTGCCAAGCGGAGTGCCAAGTTGGTGACCATGAGGAGGGCAGATCCAAGGAGGGGGCCTGCCCGGGGGGGTTACAGGAGCAAAGGAATTGGAGATGTGGATGTAGATGCCCAGGGGAGCAGAGGGGCGGAAGACGGAGGAGAGGATCAGGACTGGGTTTTAAGACGGAGAAAGGGCATTGAGGTTGCTGGAATGATGGGCAGATCTGGGCAGGGGGAGGGGGCAGACCCGCTGGAGCCTCGACAGGGCCATCGAGGCTGGGCCTTCAAGGAGGGGGCGGCCTGAACGGTGACAGGCGGAGGGCCCAGGTGCGGGCAGCCGTGGGCTGGATGTGTGGACGTTAGGTAGTCTTGCTGTTCCTCAGAGCAGGGAAGACAGAGGAGAAAGGGCTCATGGGGAGCAGCTGGGCCTCGGGACCCCCAGATGCTGGCAGAGCCCAACCACAACGCCAATGATTCTGAGTCCTGCCAGTGACCCTGTGGCCTCAGCACCAGGACACAGAGTGGCATCCTGCTCCGTCGCACCCCTCACCATGCGGCCCTGGTGGAGCCTGAGGCCCAGAAATCAGGCTACCCTCCACACACTCGTGGGTGGGAAGGTAAAATGGCCCAGCTGACTGGCGGAAAGCAGTCTGGCAGCTCCTCAAACAGTTAAACACCGAGTTGCCCTGTGACCCAGCAATTCTGCTCCCAGGTGCACTCCCCGGAGAAATGAAAACATGCCCACACAAAAACTTGTACAGCGTTACAAGCCTAAAGGAGGAAACAACCCAAGTGGCCATCGACAGGTGAATGAATAAACAAAATACCAAAATATGCTCCATCCACATGCTGGAATATGACGCAGCCATGAAGAGGAGTGAGGCCCTGACACAGCCACACCGTGGACGGACCTTGAACACACGATGCTCAGTGAGAGAACCAGACACAAAAGGACACACGGTGTGTGATCCTATTGATGTGAAATGTCCAGAACAGGCACATCCACAGACAGAGAGTGGGTTCAGGGTTGTCAGGGGCCAGGGAGGATGGGGGGTAACTGTTGATGGGGACAGGGTTTCTTTTGAGGTGATGAGAATATTCTGGAATTAGTGGTGATGGTTGCACAACATAAATATATTAAAAACCACTAAAATGTACACTGTAAAGCGTTTAAAATGGTGAATTTTATGTGGATTTTGTCTCCATTAAAGAAAATTTTTTTCTACAGAAGCCAGGCTACAGGACAGGCCCAGTCCAGCCCCTTCTTGGAGCTGGTGGACACTCTGGAAAGGCCTCTGGCCGGTGGGCACCTCAGCTTCCTCACTGGGGACACACAGGAACTGGCCCCAAAACTCCATTTCCCTATCTTTGAAAGAGGGCACTGTGGGAATGGCTGTGAAGCCCCAGGCACATACTCTTAGCAGAGCCTGAGGGCGCTTCCCTGACCGGAGACCCGCGGCCCCGCCCCGCGGGCTCCTCCTCTCCTCCTCTGCTCTTATCGTAACTGGCAGAGTCAGGAATGGGGTGCCACGCTTGGGCCATCACTCCCCCTCCCCCCGCAGCTGTTTTTCTGGCAAGCCTGAAATATATAACCCTGACCGTGGCCATCTTCATAATAAAGGTGTAGGTCACAAGTGGAGCAAACAGCAGACAGCTGCGTCTTCCCAAGGGCCAGATGGACTGGCCAGTGCTGCCAGGGGCAGGAAATGCAGGGGGGCTCCCTGAGAAGGGAGGTGGCCCAGCTGAGACAATGGGCGGGCTCCCTGCCAAGAGGCGACCCTGAGAACTTGGCCTCTGGTGGCCAGGCTGGAGGGAAGGAGCCACATGAAGACTATTGTGCAAGATGGGGATTGGAGCAACCCGGCCCTGGGGATCCTGGATCCTGTGCCTGCCCTGCCCTCTGGCAGGCCTGGCTCCAGGGCAGAGGGAGGGGGCTCATTGGCTCCCCCAAATGACCCCAGCCCGAGGAGAGTCCTGCCCCCAAGGCCTCTGCAGAAGTGTTCGAGGGAGAACGGGAAACGTGGACGGCAGCGCAGAAGCAGAAACCGCGGGCCTGTCCACAGGTCAACGTCCAGTCACGGCTCGGAGGGGCGGGGGTGGCCCGGCCTGCTGCGGATCCCATGACTCAGTTCCCAGGAATGAGGTGGCCCTTTTTTCTGCCCTGCTCTGAGCCTGGACTGAAAATAAGCAAGTTTCTAGCCGAAACGTGGGGCCCTACGCGGCCCTGTGCGCACCTGTGCTACGTAAGCTTAGACATGGAAAGAGATCCCGTGGGTGTGTTTCGTTGTAAGCACACACCTGTGCGTGCCTCGTGCCACCTCCCCGGGGCGGGGCCCCGAGGTGCCCGGTTACACGGTGACGGTTTCAATGACCCCAGGGCGCACCTGTCACCTGGCGCAGCAGCTGAAGCCACGGTGCCCGGGACGGTGCCGCACCGGCCGCTGCGCACCAAGGGCGGACACTGCGGCAGGAGCCTCCGTCCGGGGTCTCGCCGGGGTGACCCCCGGGCCTCGCGGGGCACCCCCGCAGCGACACTGCAGCTCCGAGGGGCGGGCGTCCCCACTCCCAGTTTGATTTTATTTACATTAAAAAGAAAACCCGCAGTTTTCAATGAGCTGGGGCGATTGTTCTGCGAGTTCGAGCCACTTCCACCCCCGGTGTCAAGTGGTATTTCAAGTTATCGCGCATCCCGCGGCGCCGCGGTCAGCCACCCGGATAACTGGCCGCTACGCACCCACACGCCGACTGCGTAGACGCGGCCGCCCGCCCTCCTGCCCTGCGGCGAGCATGCGCAGTCTCCCACAGCAACGAAGCCGCAGCCCCGCCCCGGCCCCGCCCCCGACCGCCCCTCACCCCGAGTTCCCATTGGCTGGCGCCACCACGTGCCCGCAGCGCAGGAGGGGCCGACCAATGAGGGCTCTGGTGGGCGTGGCCGAGGGCGGGGAGGCGAGGCGCGCCGGCGCGCGTCCATTGGCCGGCTCGGCGAGGGGAGGAGCCGCTGCGTCCGAGCGCCCCCGCCGCCGCCGCGATGAGCTTGAGCCGCCTGAGCCGCCTGCTGAAGCCGGCGCTGCTGTGCGGGGTCCTGGCGGCGCCCGGCCTGGCCGGCGCCATGGTGAGCTCGGCGCCGCGGCCGGCCCGAGGGCCGTTGGGGCGGGCGCGCGGCCGCGGTGACCGGGGCGGGGGGCGTCCGGCGGGGAAGCCGTGGGGGGCCATCGGGGCGGGGGCGCGCGCGGGCCGAGGGCCCCGCGGGTCCTGGGCGGGGGCTGGGCAGGGGGCGGGGCGGGGTCGTGGTCGGGACCCCGGGTGGGTGTCCCAGGCCGCTGCGTCGCGGCGTCGAGGGGCGCCCTTGGCCCTGGGCCCGGTGAGCGGGGTCCCCGACGGGCTGGAAACCGGGGTCACGCGCGCGGGCGCCCGCCCCTCCCCCGCCCCGGGCCTGCGCGGTGCGTCACAGACGGCGGTCCGGCGCCCTGGCTACGGCCCTTGTCCCCCGGCGCGGCCCTCGGTGGGCACAGCGCGGCCGGAGCCAGGCGGGCATGGCCCGCGGAGCCGCCGCCTCCCCGGGTCGCCGCAGGCAGCGGCGCTGGTTGCCCGGCAGGCGGCGGCGCCGAGCGCCCCGGAGGCAGCAGGCTCGGACGTGCCGGCGCAGGAGGGCGCGCCCCCGGCGGCGAAGGGAGCCCTGTCCCGGGGGCCCGCGGCCCATGCAGTTCCCGGCCGCGGAGAGGGACTGCAGCGCCGACTCGCGGGACCCGGTGCGCGCGGGCCCCCACCCCCGCCGCGGGATGGGCCGCAGCGTCTCCGGTCGAGTGCGCCCTGCGGCGCAGGGGGCGGGCGCCTTCGAGGAGGAGGAGCCCTCGCTTTTCTTACCTCAGGGCCCTGATTTTTTCGGCGCGGATCCGCCCAGGATTCCTTCTTCCCATTGGGCCCCGGGCTGGGCGAGTGGGCCGGGTGGTCGGGGGCCCCGCGCGCGCCCTGACGTTGGCCGGCCGCTCAGCGCGCCCTCGACTTGCAGTGTGCAGCCCGCGACGACTGGCGCTGTGCGCGCTCCATGCACGAGTTCTCAGCCAAGGACATCGACGGGCACATGGTTAACCTGGACAAGTATCGGTGGGCACCCGCCGGCCTAGTGGGGGAGGCGGGGAGAAGGCGGGTTCCCCTGGCCTCGCCTGACCGCCCCATCCCGCCTCCAGGGGCTTCGTGTGCATCGTCACCAACGTGGCCTCCCAATGAGGCAAAACGGCCGTAAACTACACTCAGCTCGTCGACCTGCACGCCCGATACGCTGAGTGCGGTTTACGCATCCTGGCCTTCCCCTGCAACCAGTTCGGGAGGCAGGTGCGTGGCGGGCCTGGTGTCCCTGGGTGGGGCGTGGGGAGAGGGTCAGAGTGCCTCTCCACTCATCCCCGCACCCCCGCGCGCCCCAGGAGCCAGGGTCTAACGCGGAGATCAAAGAGTTCGCCGCGGGCTACAACGTCAAATTCGATATGTTCAGCAAGATCTGCGTGAACGGGGACGACGCGCACCCGCTGTGGAAGTGGATGAAGGCTCAGCCTAAGGGGAGGGGCATGCTGGGAAAGTGAGTGGACGGCGGGAGTGGGGGGAGGATGGCCCCGGGAGGCTGTGGGGATTCGCAGGTGCCGTGGGATTTGTCGTGACCTCGCTCTTTTTCTGCAGCGCCATCAAGTGGAACTTCACCAAGGTGAGAGAGCTGGGGGAAGCATAGCAGGGACTAGGTCCAGGGCTGGCCGCTGTTTATTCGGGCACCAGCTGCGGCTCGCCCAAGGGGCCCCGGGCCCGGGCCAAAGGGGGCAGCAGGTGGGGGGCTGCTTGCCACAGCTCCCTTGCTAGGGTCCTCGTGGTTGCCTCCCGCCCTGACGTGCGTCTCCGCAGTTCCTGATCGACAAGAACGGCTGCGTGGTGAAGCGCTACGGCCCCATGGAGGAGCCCCTGGTAGGTGCCTCTGCAGGGAGCCCGCGGGGGCGGACCACAGGAGGGGGCCCCCCTGATCCCTCTTTCCCGCAGGTGATAGAGAAGGACCTGCCCTGCTACCTTTAGCTCCACAAGCGCGTCCCCCGCCCGAGCCCACCGCCCGCGCCCCTCAGAGCCTTCCACCCGGCACCCATGACGGTCGGCCTGAAAACCAGCGCGCTGGTGGGGCCGGCCCGAGAACCCGGCGTGCACCCCCGCCGGAGGAAGGTCCCTCGGCCGGGCTCGGCTGCGGCTCGGCGCCCCCACCCGTCTTGTGGGAATAAAACATACAGATTGGTCTGCTGGCTGCTTCTGTCTCCCACGGGGGGCGTGGGGGAGGGGCTCAGGGTAGGTGTCTGCTCCCCAGGCTTGAGGGGGCGTGAGGGAGGAGTCTCTTCTGGGTTCTGAGGTTCAGAGGGCTGCCCCTGGCTCCCCAGCCCCCTTGCCTGCTAAGCACAGCTTGGAGCACAAGCAGAGCTGATTTTGGAGGAGATAATACCTCTTAACTGGCTGTTCTGGCGCGACAGTTAACCCGTTAGGAGGCAGTTGCTCGGGCGGCCTGGGGCCTCAGCCTTCCCCAGTGCACTGAGATGGGAGGGTCAGGGCACCCGGGCCTTATGGGTTAGGAGGCAGTTGCTCGGGCGGCCTGGGGCCTCAGCCTTCCCCAGTGCACTGAGATGGGAGGGTCAGGGCACCCGGGCCTTATGGCCCTCCCCACGGGGGGCCCAATACACCTGGGGCCGGGCATCGGGCCAACCTGGTCTGGGCACAGAGCCGCGCAAGGCAGGGTCTCCTCAACAGAGTTGTGGTGTGGACGCTGAGCCGGGGCACCCTGGCTTGCCTACGGGGCCTCATTTGGCAGAAGGGGGTGTTGTGCACAGTCCCCCCCTGGGGGGCCCTGCAGCCCAGCACCACTTGACAGCCTGGGGGGCCCGGGAGGCGGTGGGCGCAGCCTGCCTGCTGGCAGCTTGAGAGAGCTATTGTGGGGAAGGGGTGGGCACAGCTGGAGAGAGGCCAAACCTCCCCCCACTTGCAGTGCCCCCATGGAAGACCAGCAGCAGGGGGTGGGGACCTGCAGACAGAGAAGCTGGGAGATGGGAATAACCCGGTTTGAGACCCCAGGTGCTGGGGGCTGCTTCCACTGGCTTCTGCCCACTTGTCTGCCTCCTGGATGGGGCAGCGTTCTGCAAATTCCGGGCCAGAGGCCAGGCGTCCTCCCCACGGCTTCCAGGAAGGGCCTGGCGCCCACTCCTGCCTTCCAGACCCGGCCCAGCTCTGGGGGCCTCCTGTCCCTGGGCTGCCCTGCCTGCCAGTACCAACACCCCTGAGGAACTTGGGGAGGAAACCGAGGCAGAGCCACAGCCCTGCACACCGGGGTCTGAGGAACTGGTCTCCGCACAGTGGGGTCCCAGGTGGGGCTCCTGTCTCTAGCTGGCAGGAGGCAACCAGTGTCTGGTCCAAGACAGCAGGGGCCTGGCACGGCCAGTCCAGAGGCAGCTGGCCTGCCAGAAGGTGCCAGGACTGCAGAGGACAATGGCTCTGGGGGTGGGGTCTGTCTCCCCCAGCCTGGCCCCAGACACACACACACACAGCCGGACACAGCGGGTGCAGACAGCAAGGTGTGGCTGTGGCCTAAGGAGTGGGCCCCCTCTGCAGGCGGCAGCCACCCCACCTCACTCTCCAGGGCGGGGCCGCAGCAGGTGCCCCCTGAAGACCCTCCTGGAGCAGACCCGCTGCTGTACCCCGCACTGTTCCTGCAGGCCGGAGGAGCAGACGTGGGGAAGTAGTGAAAAGGCACATATATTTAAAAAAGATCTCTTTACATATATACACCTGACATAATTATAAATACAGATAGAAACTGGGGGCCGCCCATCCCGTGGACTCCCAGAGCAGATTCCGGGGTCTGGGAGAGGCGGCCGGGCAATAATTTAGGGAGCAAAGAACAAGAAAAGGGAATTGCATATATTAACGGGGGTCTGCCCCACGGAGCCCCCCAGAGAGGCGGGGCCCTGAGCACCTGGGGTTTCCTGAGTTTCCAGCTCTTGGGGCACCCAGTTTTGTGGATTTCAGGAGTCGGGGCCTGGTGCCCCCGCCCAGGCCTGGAGGGCAGGAGAGGAGAGAGGCACAGACAGGGCGGCCCCCACCCGCGGGCCCCGCATCGTCCTGAGTGGGACCTGCACGCACCGCCGCCTCACCAGGCAGGGGGCGCCCCACAGGGCCGGCAGCTTCCGGGGGGTCTGCCCAGGCAGGCACGGCCGGGAAGGCACTGCAGTGAGGCCTGGAGGCTGGAGGAGGGCGCCCCCGCCCCCCTTCTCTCAGTAGTCGGCAGGAAGCCTGGGCCCTGCTCACCCCCGATCACCCCCGCCTCGGTGGGAGAAGGCAGCGCCTGTGTAGACGCAGTACTACAGATAAATAGGTTTCGTCCGGGCCTAGGAGTTGGGGAAGTGGGGGCTGAAGTGGATGACGCTCTGCCGCTCGGGGCCCGCCCCGCCCCCCGCCACCCCCGCGCCGGCGCCCAGCGGACCGGGGGGCTCGGCGGGCGGCACGGCGTTGAGCGAGCGCAGCATGTCCTCCAGGACCTCCTTGAAGTTGATGTCGCAGCCCTGGTGCACGAGCGCCGCGGGGTCGGGCGGCGCGTCGGGGGCGCCCAGCAGCAGGCCGGGCGGGCCGGGCCGGGCGTCCGGGGGCGGCGGGAAGGCGAAGGGCGAGGGCGGCGGGAAGGCCGGCGCCGGCGGGCTGTAGGTGAGGTCCAGCACCTCGCCGGGGCCCACGGACAGCGAGAGCGGGCCCAGGGCGGGCGTGCGCGGCGGCGGCGGCGGGAAGCCGCGGCCCTGCGCGTTCCTGCGCTTCACGTCGGCGTCCATGAGCCGCAGCTCCTGCAGCACGCGGCGCACGCAGCCCTCGGGGATCTTGATGCCTGCGGGGGGCGGGGGGGCCGCGGTCAGGGCCGGCCGCCCGCCCCGCCCCCACGCCGCCCCGCCCCGGGGCGCGCCCGCGTCGCTCACCGACTTGCTTCTTCTTGTCCTTGGTCTTGAGGCGCACGATCTGCAGGTAGCTGCTGCTCGTGACGTCGGCCATGACGGCGGCGATGCGGCCCCACACGCGCAGCAGGGCCCCGCACAGCATGTAGTGGTGGCGCAGCCGCAGGCCCTGCACGCAGTCCTTGCCCTCCTGCACCAGCCGGCACGGCCGGTTCCTGCGCGGCGGGCGGACACACGGACACAGACGGGGCGCTCAGAGCGGCCCAGGGAGACGCTCCACCTCCTCGGGGTCCCGGGACGCCCCAGACGCCCCCCGCGCCCCCTCCCGCCCGGCGCTGTGTCGGGGACCGTCCCCCCGAGAGCGGGGCGGGGCTGTGCAGTGCGCCCCCCGTCCAAATCCGACCCTCACCACAACGTGTGGCTGCAGTGCGTCAGCGAGAAGCTGTAGCTGCTCTCCCAGTGCTCGCGGGCCTCCTCCGCCGCCACCTGCGGACACGGCCACGTGAGCCCAGCGCAGGCGGGGACACTGAGGCCCGGGGCGCCCCGGGCCTGCTCAGCCTGCACCTGCCGGCTGCACGGGGCGCCGGCCAGGAACCTGAATAACGGGGCCCCGAGCCGCGCGTCTGGGGACCGGCCCCCGCCCCGGCCTACCCGGTGGAACTTCCGGCAGAGCCCGTCGAGGGTCTCTGGCTGGCTCTGCCGCCCGATGTTGGGCTTGTAGACGGTGAAGAGCTTCCCGCGGTTCTGCTCGGCCAGGAGGCAGCTCGGCTTGTTGCCGCGAACCTGGGGGGAGGCGCGTGTGAGGCGGCGGCGGGCGCCGCACGTCCGCGGTGGGGTCCCCGAGGACGCCCCCTCCCCCCCCACCCCGCACCGCCCGGGGTCCCGCCCACCTTGTGGGAGAGGTAGAAGCCGTCGTGGGCGCCCGTCAGCTCCAGCGACCTGGCGTAGGCCTCGTCCCACCTGAGGCCGCGGTCCACGCTGATCTAGGACGGCACGCGCGCGTTAGGGCCGGGCCGGGGCGCGGCAAGGGGGAGGGCGCGGGGCCAGGCCGCTCACCTTGTAGAAGACCACCTGCCCGTCCTGCGGGTGCCCGGGGGCCAGGAACACCTGCTGGCTCTCCTCGTAGATCTCGTCGATGCCCGGAGCCAGGTCTGGGGAGAGGGCCGTCGGACGCGGTGAACGGGGTGAGCGGTCCAGCCTGGGGCCCGCGCCTCCACGGGTGTCAGCATGCCCCTGGCCTTTGGGGGGCCTCAATGCCCAGCTCTAGGGCCTCCCCCCCCCACCCCCGGGAGCGCGGTGGGGGTCGCTCGCAAGCCCGCGCTCACCCAAGATGCCCATGTCGTATTTGCCCTCCTTCTTGTCCACCTCGATGAGGTGGTCGAAGGTGTCGGAGAAATACTGGAACAGCGCGTTCTGCTTGTGCACCTCCAGCCCCAGGATGCGGTTCAGGAACTTGGTGATGGAGCAGTCTGCAGGGCCGCGGGCGGGGGCCTCAGGCTGCGTCAGGAGCGCCCGCCCGCCCACGCCCCGGAGAATGGGCGACCCTCCTGGGGGGTGTGGGGACGCCAGTCCGGGGAGGGTGGGGGACCCGCCTGGGGGGTGTGGGGACGCGCCCACGCGGAGAGCGCGCGCGGGACTCACCCCTCTCCACGTCCAGGCCGCCGGACCTGGACTCGCGCCCGACAATGCCGACCGAGAGCAGGCCCTGCTTCATGTCTGCGGAAAGGGAGGCCTTACGCGGGGTCCTCGGGCGCCGGTCCCTCCCCAGCCCGCGGGGGCCCCTTGGTGGGAGGAGTCCTTGGACACACATCCAGTGCACCAGTCCCAGCGCCCCAACCTGCTCGGGGCGCACCAGCCCCGCCCCCCAGGGGGCCCGCGTGCCCCCGCTCACCGCGGAAGAAGGCGGCGTCCCCTCCGGGGTAGCCCCGGGGCAGCGGCACCTTGTTCTCCGTCTGGCTCAGGATGGTGGTGAGGACACAGTTGAGGGCCCGGGCGCCGTACTGAGTGGAAGCGAGGAGAGCCGGGTCAGGGGCTGCGCTGCGGCCCCGGGACCCCTGCTTTCCGGGCCCCGCCCCTCCACGCCCCAGGTACCTTGTTCTCAAAGTTGTACTTGCTCAGGTCTCGGGACTCGGTGGCGCGGCGGTCCCCGTGGGTCAGAGCCCCCTGCCGGGACGGGAAGGCCGTCACGCGCGCCCCGGCCCCTCCCCGAGGAACCGCCCCCGCCCGAGGGTCCCCGCCCGCCCGCCCGCTCACCAGGCTCTCCAGCCGCTTGGCGACGATGGAGGCAAACCTGCGCTCCCCGGCCAGCTCGGAGATGAGGAACACGTACTCGGGCGCCGAGACCTGGTTGGACCGGTGGGTGCGGCCTGAGGGCAGAGGGGACGTTCAGGGACCATCCGGGGCGGGGCCAGCCGGGCGGGGCGGGGCGGTCAGCCCGGGGGCGGGGCCGGCGCTCACCGAACTGCTGGATGGCGCGGTCCGCGCTCCAGGGCAGCTCGAGCGTCATGTGGACCCGGCGCCGCTGGTTCTGGACCCGGCGGTCGGCTTGGAGGGAGACGCCGGAGCTGGAGGCCTCCGAGATGATGGCCACGAGCTGGGGGACGCGGACGGGCCAAGTTGGCGGCGGGGGGGGCAGCCCACCCGCGGCTTCTTGCCCCTCGCACCCCACGCCCGGGGCCACCTGGACTCGTTTACGGGTGACCCGCACCGAGTCTCGGTGCCTGCCTGTCGGGGGCACTGTGGGCTTGGAATGGAGTCAGGACCACCCCGCTCACCCCTGGAGGGAGCGCCCTGCTCAGGCACACGTGACGCGCGCACACGCGTGAGAGATGCACACGGACACAGCAGGGGCTGGGGTGGCCGTGGTCCCTGAGCCAGCCCCTCAGACCCCCGTGCCTCCCCCGTCACCTGGGCCCTCTCGGGCTCCTCCCACAGCACACGGGTGCCCCGGAGACCCCACAGTGGCCCTCCCCTCCCTGCGTTCCCCACCTTCTCCCCGCTCATGAAACGCTCCTTCTCCCTGAGGTTCACGTGGTCGATGGAGAGGCCCTGCTCCGCCCGAGACTCGAAGGCCACGGTCCCGTCCGGCCTGGACACCACGCGGCCCTTCCTGCCGGTCATCTGTGGCCGTGGCGGGGGCAAGGCGACAGGCTGTCAGCCGGTGTGGCCGCCCAGGGGCTGGTCCCTGGGTGCCTCAGTTTCCCCGTCTCCCAACCTGGGACCCTGGGCCTCCCGGGGGTGTGTGTGTGGGGGCAAAGCGCATGCCTTTGCACTACATCCTAGGCTTTTATCACACAGCAGCAGAGCTGGGCAGGGACTCGTGGTGGCCACCAGGGGGCGCCCCGGGCTCACCTCAGCCACGCGCTCAGGGCCCCCCAGCTGGTCGACGAGCTCGTCCAGGGTGTTGAGCGGCAGCTCGCGGCCCAGCGCCCGCACCTTGGCCAGCAGGTCCTGCTTCAGCCGCTCCACGTGCTCCAGGACACCAGGGCCGTGCAGGTCCCGCTGCGGGGGGCACAGCGAGCCTGCGGGGCCCAAGGGTCAGGGCACCAGCCAGGCCACCTGCCCACAGCCCCCTGTGGTGGGACTCAGCCCGGGGCCCTCGAGGACGAGTGGGAGTGGGGACAGCTGGGTGCACAGGCGGCCCTGGGGGCACCGTGGACCCTGTCACATCGCTTTTCTGTGCTGGCTCCCCGAGACCAGCTGAGGTATGGGATGGAGCCTCCCTGCGTAGAGCCCCCACGTCTGGGCCCAAGCCCAGCGACCTCACCAGCCACCCAGGGGCAGTGAGGACCCCCGACACCATGTGGGGCTGGGGAGCAGGGAGGACAAACGGAAGCTCAGGGCCCAAGTGCCCCCAGCTGCAGGGCTGGTGAGGGAAGGAGGCTCGGCTGGGGTTCCAGAACATTCTCCCTCGCCCAGACTGCCCGTGTGAACCGGCCCTGCCTCTGAGCAGCCACGTGGCCCCGACCTCCCCTCTCCGAGCCACAGTCTCCCCATCCGTGAGGTGGGGAACACCGGGCCTGGGCCTCACCGCGGTCGTCAGCCGGGAGCCCGATGGCATCCACGATGACCACGTCGTCGTCCACCAGGGACTCGGGGGAGGAGTGGAAGTCGCTGTCCAGGCCGGCGTCCGACTCAGTGCTGCTGTCGTCGCTGATGCGGATCACGCCCGCCACCTCGCACACCAGCCGGGGCGCCTTGGCCCCACGGCCCCGTGGCCGCCCTGCGGGGGAGGAGCCAAGGTCAGCAGGCCAGCCTCTCCCCCGTCGCCGGGGCCTGGGCTGGGGGGCCCGCTCGGGTGAATCCCTACGCTTTCGGCTGCTCTCCTGGGTCACGCTGTTGGCCAGGGCTCGATGTCAGGGCAGATTTAACATCCCCGACTTCCTGACATGGTGATGCGTCCTCGGGTGGTGCCTGGGGAGGCCGCACGCCCATCCTCAAGAGGTGGCCCTGGGTGGTTGGCCAGAGGATGTGCCTGGGCCCTGAGGGGACAGTAGTCCAGGACACCCTGAAGGCTGGTCTGGGAGGTGGAAGGGAGGGACTAGGCGGTGGGGTCGGCTCTGCCCCCAGGCCTGGCTGTGTGACCTCAGTGAGGTGCCTGGCCTCTCTGAGCTTCACTTCGGCTCACTGAGCTGACACTCGGCCTTCGCCTGAAAGAACGGCGGCTGCCCACACCAACAGGTGTGATGAGGACCACTTCCTCGTCCCAGGATGCTCTTTTTTTTTTTTTTTTAATAATTTTATTTTTTTTCCCCGAAGCCCCAGTAGATAGTTGTATGTCATAGCTGCACATCCTTCTAGTTGCTGTACGTGGGACGCGGCCTCAGCATGGCCGGAGAAGCGGTGTGTCAGTGCGCACCCGGGATCCGAACCCGGGCCGCCAGCAGCGGAGCACGCACACTTAACTGTTAAGCCATGGGGCCGGCCCCCCAGGATGCTCTTTAAAGGGCCCCGTCCTAGTCCACACGGCCGGCGTGGTTTTAGCCGCGGGCTCGCTTCCACTGGGGCAGCGCGAGGCTGTGTGCCAGGATCCCGTGGCCCTGCCTTCTGGGGTGAGGCTGAAGGCCGCAGAGTGTGGCCGCGTGGGGACGAGCTAGCGGCGCCCGCTCCTGCAGCACCGGGCTTTTTTCTAACTTGGCAGCAGAGGAAGGTCTCTGGCTCTGCCGGACCCACATCTCCTGGGCGGGCAGCGCGGCCGGGAGACTGCTGCCCGCAGGTTTCTCTCTAGAGAACCTCTGCTCCCCGCCCGCCCTCTGCACCCATCAGACCCTGGACGCCCTCCCCCACAAGCCGACTGTGGTTTCGTTCTTCCTTTGCAGGGGGATGCTGGGAAAGGGGCAGCATCCCACCCCCTTGGGCTGCTCTGGAGGAGTAGGGTGGGGGTCAGCGGTTAGGCCTGCTTAGTGACAGAATCCCGTGTGGCTCTGCAGAGAGCAGCAGAGGGGGCAGCGGAGTGACCAGCCAACCCACGGACGATGCACAAAAAGGAGAGACTGGAGGGCAGCAGCAGGACGGAGCGAGGACAAGTGGGAGGCCCAGGAGGGCCACAAGCCAAAGCCGCGGGCGGGGTGCTTACGTTTTCTCTTGCTGCCGGCTCCTCTCTCTCGCTTTCTTTTGGTTGAAGGAAAGTGCTTCTGAATCAGAGACAGGAAGACACCCCTGAAAGTGAAAAGCTGAGTTTATTCACTATGAAGACAGGTCCTGCTGTCCGGCCAGGAGACCCGGAAGGCCACTGGGTCCTGTGTACAGTTTGCTCTGGGGTGGGGGGCACCCAGCACCAGGGGCCCTGCGGTGGGTCAGAGGGAGGGGCTGGGCCTGGGCCGAGGGCCTCACTTCAGGGCTCAGAGAAGGGGGGAGGGGGGTGGAAAGGAGCTGTGAGGACAGCAGGGTGGGGTGCCCACCCGCACGCAGTGGGCCTGTGGCTGCAGGGGGTGCAGATTAGCTGTGATGGACTGGGCTTGGGGCCGGGGTCTGGGTGGGGCTCCCGCCGTCAAAGGGCCCTCGGCTCTGCCCACACAGGCTGACCGTCTCGGAGGGATGAGGGGCAGCCGCAGATGGCGGCTCCCAGCATCGGGGCAGGTGGGGTGGGTTTGAGGAGGGGTTGGGGCTCCCTGGAAAAAGGAGATGACGCCAGGCTGGGGGGGAGCTGGGATGAGGAGGAGCTGGCAAGGGGCCGTGCTGGGACCCTGGCCCAAGCTGGGCTGGAGCGCCTTCCTAGCCCTGGGAAGAGAGGCCAGGGGCTTTGGGGACCCCAAACGCCAGTCTCTGAAATCAGCGGACTCCTCCTTGACAACAGCGCTGTCCCTACGTGGGGGGGCAGCCAGAAGCCTTGTTCTGAAACCCCGGGACCCTCTGAGCCCTGTGGCCGCCCGTGGTTAATCTTTCGGGCTTTAAATCTGGAGCTGGGCCTAAAGCACGGGGGGTCGAGGGTGGCGTCTCCTGCCTGCCCACCTGCTCCCGGGGCTGGGGGGTCTCGGGGCAGCACCAGGCCACAAGTAGGCCCCCAGGGAGGCCCAGCGAGCAGGGGCACCTTCTCAGGTCACACAGCAAGGGGGTCCCGGGCGCGGCCGCCCCGCCCACCCCTGGGCGCCACTCACTCAGCAGCGGAGACGAAGCAGTCGAGTTGCCCGTCCTTCTCGTCCAGCACCTCCCGGGTCCGAGCCTCACCCGTGGACTGCAGCCCGATCACCACGCACTGCGGGGGGCGAGGGGGTGAGCTGGGCCCTGGGACCCCCCACCAGCCCTGAAGCGTGGCCCAGAGGGAAGCCCCAGGCCACCCAAACCCAGCCCCCTGCAGCCGTAGTCTGCCTCAGTTTCCCCCCCTCCCTCCCCTTGTGTCCCACTCGTTGCCCGGCCCCCAGCACCCCCAGATCCACCCGGGACTCCGCATGGCAGCCGACTGCCGGCCCCGGCCCCCCTCGCTGTTCTCTGCCCGGCCCGCCTCCGCCCGCTCACCTTGTCCCGGGCCAGCTCCTCGCGGGCCAGCTCCACCAGCCGGCGCACCTTGGCGGCCACGCACAGGTACTTGAAGAAGCGCTGGTGGGCCGACCAGAACTGACCCCACAGCGACTTGCGGGATTCCAGGCCGATCCAGTCGGCCGCCTGCTGGAACACGCTCAGGGCCTCGGCCCACTGCAACAACACGGCCCACTCAGCTCGCCGCCGCCCGGCCGCTGCCCATCCCCGCCCGGGACCCGGGACCCGGGACCCAGGCCCACTGGCCCCCAGCCTCCTGGAATTTGGGGCCAGGGGTGGGGGTCGTAAGAAGAACAAGAGAGGCGCCGCCAATAGCCCAGGAGTCAGCCATGTTAAAAAACCAAAACGTGTGACGCAGGCGAGGCCACGGTGGAGGGAGCAGTCACAAGGGGCAGGGCAGCTGCAGTGACCGCCTCCCGCCAGCAGACACTCGTCTCCGACAGTTTAGACCAGGGGTCTCAACGGGGCAACTCTGCCCCCAGGGGACACTGGGTGACGTCTGGGGACATCTGGCGTTGTCCCACTGGGGAAGCTCCTGGCATCGAGTGGGTGGGGCCAGCGATGCTGCTCAACCCCCACAGCGCCCAGGACGGCCCCCCACAGAGAGTGACCTGGCCCGAATGTCCACAGTGCTCAGGGGGAGGCCCTGTGTTGGTTTGACCTGAAAGAACCATCTAGAACACAGGCAGGGCTGCTGCTCAGGGCTCATCCCGTGTGGGTGGGATCTGACAGAACACGGAAACCCATCCACATGGAGGGGACGCTGAAGGAGACGGGGGCCAAGCCACAGGCCACAGAGACGTGGACACTGAAAACGGCCATGCGCTCTGGGTCACGACCTGGGGGAAAGTGCTTGCAGATGGTGGGAAGGGGAGGCGGCCGGTCCTACGCCCACGTCATTAGTCACTTAAGGATCCCTGACCTGAACAGAACCGAGGCACTGGGCTCCCGCCAAACACCAGCAGGCGGGCCGGCTGCTGCCCCCCTCCGTGACTTGACAAGCCCCTGTGGCGTCTTTAAGGACGAGGAGCAACGCACAGAGTGTCCACGTGGCGGAGACCCCCCCGTCTGCTCACCAGCAGGGCCGCGTGGTTGTAGACGTGCTCGAAGGCCGGGGCCAGCGGGATCTCCTCAATGCGGAAGGTGACGCCAGAGAAGCTGAGCTGGCGGGCGATGTACATGCCGCTGACCTTCATGTCCATGGCCACGATCTCCATGGCGCCCACGCCCCTGCGGACAGGGACAGGGCCCTGAGCGCGGGCCGGGACTTGTCCACCACATATGGGGTCCCACCTAGCGATGAACTGACTCTGGGGAGGGCTGACACCTGGGGCTGAGCCCCGGCGGGGAGGAGGGGCTGGGTACAAGGACACGGCACGTGCAGAGGCCCTGGGCTCTGTTTGCTGCGGCAGATTCTCATTTTACGATCCCTCTGGGGGCCAGAGGAGTGTGAGCTGGGGTGTGGAGGGGGCACACGGACACCAGGCCCCAGTGTGTGATGAGCAGGGCCCCCAGGGGGTCCCCTGCTGCCTCCGTCACGGGCAGGGAAGGGTGCTCACCTCTTCTCGATGGCATGCAGAAACTCCTCAAAGGTCCGGAAGGGCGTGCCCTCACCCCAGATGCCCAGGCGGCTCATGTAGATCATGTTCCGGGGCTCGGAGGCACCTGGGGGGAGGTGCCGTCAGCTCCTCCAACCCAGCGAGGTCGGGGGGGCCTTGAACATGGCCAGAAATGGCCCGAGGGCCAGGAACGGGGCTGAGGCTCTCAGAAAAGTGCCCACAGGTGGGGTGCCGAGGAGCTGGAGCCAGCGGGCAGAGGGGAGCCCCTGATGGGGGTTGGCGTCTGCCTGGGGAGAGTGACCTCTGCCTTCAGGCCAGGTTGTATGGGGTGCAGACAAGCAAAGCCACGGATGGCATATTGGATGCCACCCAACGGCTGGACCACAGCAGAAATCACTAATTGATCATGGCACATGCGATCAGGCACCCTCCCTGCCCCTGACATACTGGACACGCCCCAGGGCTGCACTAGAGCAGACAATGCTAATCGATGATCGCACGTACAATGAGGCTCCCCTCCCTGCCCGACACAATGGACACCCCCGCAACGGCTGCACCAGAGCAGACATCGCTAATTGATGACGGTAAGTGCAATCAGGTTCCCCTCCCTGCCCCTGACATACTGGACATCCTCCAGGGCTGCACCAGAGCAGACATCGCTAATTGATGATGGCACATGCGATTGGGCACCCTCCCTGTCCCTGGCAGCTGTCCTCAAAGACCAGCCCCACCCCCGCCCCCCACGGGCCCCTCACCTGTGGCGCTGGCATAGACCACCCTGGCCAGGGGCAGCTTGTTCTGCAGGTCCAGCACGGCCTTGCCCATTTTGGTGGAGCTGGCGTTCTTGGCTTTGTGACACTCGTCAAACACGATCTGGGGTGGTGTGGGTCAAGGACTGTTCTGGAAGGCAGGCTACCCACAGGCCCTGGCCTGACGCCCCCCCAGGCTGCCCGTTCCTGGTTGGGGGAACTCGGCAAGATGCCTGGGGGGGGGTGTGGCCACGGGGTGGGGGCCTTGGGTGTGCAAGGTCATGAGGGCAGGTGAGAACAGCCTCTGGGCCACACACGATGCTGACGTGTGTGTGACGGCCTTGTGAAGACCTCGAAGACGAGGCTGAAGCACAGACACGCACCCACCAGCATCAGGGAGGGGGGGCCTCTGAATGAGCGGTGGGCTGTGACTGTGCCCACCAGGAGCTGGGCTCGTATCACATTCACAACTGAACACGAGTCTGCACTGATCTCAATTTAAAAACGACGCGGAAAAACAAACTGAAAGATACAGAAAGTTCTTGACGTTTTAAGGGGGAAAAAGCAAGTTACAGACAAGGATGCCTATCATGAACCCACTTGAAAACAAAGTGTGTCTACACACACGTGTGCACATACACGTGATGTGCGTGTGTAAAGGGCTGACGGAGGACCTGCGAAAATACAAGAGAAGAACGGGAGCCTGGAGCCGAGCACACAGCCCCTCAGGGTGGAATGTTAACACTGTCGTCATTTCTACACGCTGCGTTGCCGAGTGTCAGTCAGGTGCCCAAGGCGCACCGTGACCCCAGTTCTCCATGTGGCCCGCAGGAGCTGTTCTGTACTGAGGCGAGTGTCTAACAGTAAACCTGTGAACACGCCCTTGTGCACAGAAAGGACACCCAGGCCCGCGTCCCCCTTCTGACCCATGATTGGGACCAGGAGCGAAGGGCACTTCTGGAGAGCGTGGGGGCCGGTCCCCCCACTTCTGGGAACAGCCTGGAGGAGACAGTGAGAAGGGGTCTCCCTGGACACACCCGCTCACTCCTGTTTATAAGGCAGAGAGACTGGAAACCACGGGAATGTCCCCAAGACCAGAAAATGGCTGTGTAAGGGCAGAGCAGTGTGACACTCGGGGACGAGCAAACCCGAGGGCTCAGGCGGGGAAGAGGAAATTGGGGTGAAATGGCACACACGGGACAGCCCGGGGCTCAGGAGGACAAATATCCTGCACGGCCGCCCCAGGCTCCACCGTGGGAACAGAGGCCGCCTCAGCAGCAAGAGGCAGGGTCTGGTGACAGATAAACGGGCACCCTCTGCAGACATCCCGGCGGGGAGCGGTAGGGCCCCTGGTGCCCACTGTGGGGCGGGGCGGGGGGGGGCGGCTGGGTGAGACTGAGGGGTCTGCTGGAAGGGTGTTAGAGAAAAAACGTGTCTGCACTCGGTGTGCAATTAGACAAGTTAGCGGAGATGCGGTCAACTCTGGCTTATTCTCCTACGCTTCACTTTCCCACAGTTCGGCAGGAGGAGAACAGAAGTGATCTAAGTTCCAGGGGAGAAAATGGGAAGGGTGGAACCAGCCCCCCAATCAGGGGTCTTCTTGCCACAGCCAGGAAGGGCCTGGGACCTGACACCCACTGGCCAAGCCCAGGCAGCCTTGCCTCCTGCAGAGCCATCCTCTGGGCCTCCTGGCCTGGCCTGCCCACCCCAGGAGTCCAGACCAACTGAGGGGGGAAAGTGCTCCACGCCCCCACACCTCCTGCCCGCGGTGTCACAGCAACCACCACCCTAGCCTGTGGTCACGGTCTGCCTGCTGGAGCCAGGAGGCCCAGCCAGACCGCCAGGGGCAGAGGACAGCGGTCACTGAGGGTGAACCTCGCAACGAGAACATTCCTCTGCCGAGAATTCCTCCCGCGTGAGGGGGTGGGGTCTCAGGCCCTCCGGGCTCCTTCCGCCCCGCCAGATCCCATCATGATGCAACCGGAGAGAGATGCCTCCCTGACCCCTCCCTGACCCCTCCCGACCCCTTATCCCACCAGCCCCCTCCAGCCCCACCTCCCTCCTCTCCCCTTCCCCTCCCCTCTCACCAGGCCCCCGCCCCTGTGGCCCCTTCCCTTCAAACCCGCCCCGTCCTTCCAGCCCACCCCACTTTGCCGCCTCCTCCCCCTGCCCATTCCCCTCCTCCCTCCCGGTCCTGTAGCCCCTTCCCTCGACCCGGCCCTGTCCTTCCACCCCACCCCACCTCGCCCCTTGCTCTCCTCTCTCCCGCCCCTGTAGCCCCTCCCCTGGCCCCCTCCCGCCCGCGGGCAAGGATACCACGCCGTCGAAGGCCTCCCCACACCACTCGAGGATCTGGCGGATGCGCGTGCGGTGCTGGCCGCCGGCCTGGCTCTCCCCGATCAGGGCGGAGTAGGTGGCAAACAGGACGCCCTCTGAGGTAGTGTTGTCGCCGTACTTGATCTGCGAGAGAGGCGGGCGTGGGCGCGCGCGGGGGACCCCGGGGCGGGGGCGCGGCGGCGGGGCGCACACCCACCTTGCTGAGCGCGTGCACCGCAATGCAGGGGGCCTCGATGTCGCGCAGGTCGCGCTCCGCGTCGTACTTGAGGTCGTTGGAGACGCTGAACCTGCAGGGCGGGGCGTCAGGGCCGTTCCCGCCCTCGCCCGGCAGCCCCACCCCGCCCCGCCCCACCCCGGCCAGGCCCGCGGGGGACCCACCACAGGGACTTCTTCCTGCCGCGCAGGTAGTTCTCCAGGATGATGCCGGCCACCGTGCGGCCCTTGCCCACGCCCGCGCCGTCGCCGATGAGGAAGCCGGCGCGCTGCCCGCCCGGGAGCAGGACCTCGTGTTGCTGCGGGGACGGGGAGGGACGGGGTCAGGCCGGCGGGGCGCCCTCCTGCCGCGGCCTCCCCAAGCGGGACCCCCCACGCGGGACGCAGACAGGGTGGGAGACGCCGGGGTCACCTGGCACGCGTAGGTGATGGCCTCCAGCTGCAGGGCGGACAGGGTCCCGCTGTCCGAGGCGGGCAGGGCGAGGGTGTAGGTGATGTCCGGCGGCGGGACGCTGGACAACGTGCTGGTCTCCACCACGCGGTCCGGGTGCTGCTTCCCGATCTTGGCTGGAGGAGCGTGGCCAGGGACAGGTCAGGGGCAGGGCCGGGTCAGGCCGAGGGCGTAGCCAGAGTTGGCTCAGAGGCGTGGCCCAGGGCAGGTCGTGGGTGTGGCCAGGGCCAGGTTGGGGGCGTGGCCCAGGGCAGGTCGTGGGTGTGGCCAGGGCCAGATTGGGGGCGTGGCCCAGGGCAGGTCGTGGGTGTGGCCAGGGCCAGATTGGGGGCGTGGCCCAGGGCAGGTCACGGGCAGGCCGAGAGCGAGCGGGAGCGTAGCCGCAGGTGGATCAGGGGCGTGGTCCAGGCCCGGTTGGGGGTGTGGCCAGGGGCAGACGGGGGCGTGGTGGAGGGGCAGACCAGGGGCGCGTAGGGGGCGTGGCCGGGGTCTCAGGGTCAGCTCCGGCGGGGCTGCCCTCAGAAGGGGGAGGGGGCCCATCCGCGCTTGGCACAAAGGATGGAGGCAGACCCCTGAAATCCTCGCTGGGGGACAGGGGGCGGCCTTACTTTCACACACTCTGGTTTGTTCCAGGCGTGGATTACCGCCAGGATTGCAGAACCACCCCCTGCCTGCCCACAGCTCCCATGCCTGCCTTCCCTGCTTGCGACCTGGAACCCAGCGCCCCAGGCCCAGTGGGGCAGTGTGGTCAGGTGGTGGGCACTGGGGGCTCCTCCCACAGGGCACACTCACACTTGGAGGGCACATAGTCAGCGTAGGTCTCCGTGTGGCCCAGCTCCTCCGCCTCGTCCTCCTCGGCCTCATCCTCCTCCTCGGGCTGACTCTGAGACTGAAGGCCGAGCCGTCATGCCGGGGACGGTCCTGTCCCCCCCAGCACAGCCACCCTCCCGCCAAGGGGCAGGGGCCTGGCCCACCAGCCAGCCCAGTGACGGGGGTGGTGGGGTCTCAGTCTCCCCATCTGTGAAACGGGCAGCCCAGGACCCAGGACAGGGCAAGTGCCTGAGTGTGAGTGGCCGTCCCTAGTCCCCAGGAGGAGCAGGCAGGGCTGGGGAAGGGGCCCAGCTCACCTGGTAGCTGATGAGGAGTGGGGTGCTGGGGAGGGAGGGCACAGGGTCCTGGAAGCCCGTAAATGACCCACTGGGCAGGAACAGCTGGAGGGGAGAGGGAGGGGAGACAGGCCGTCAGTCCAGAGGCCAGACGGGAGGAAGAAGCACCTCGATGGACCCGGCCCAGCCTCCGGGGGGCTCTCCATGCCGTCCTCTTGCCCTCGTCCAGGGCTGGCCGGTTCTGATGAATGACAGGCCCCTTCCCTTCAAGGTCCAGGCCCAGGACAGGCCTCCTCAGAGACTGGTGGCGAGACCCACTGTGTGCCAGGTTTCATGCACTGGGGAGCATGTTGGGTCCCTCGGGGGTGGGACGAGAGCCAGCAGGACTGTCTCAGGGGCAGGCAGGTGGGCCTGGGCCCTGTGAGCCTGACAGGGTGGTGACCACGCCTCGTCCCGCGCTGACATGCGGCCCGATTCATGCAGCATACAGGGCCGAGGGGCAGTCCCTGTGTTTCCTCCTGCCCCCAGTGCATAGGAGCCCCCAGGGGTGGTGGCTCCTCTGCAGGGTGAATTGGCTGGAACCCCCTGTCGCACAGATGACCAGAGCAGGGACATGTCCCAGACCACAGTCTGGCCCTGGGGAGACTGATAGCCCGAGAGTCTCGTCTAGGGGGATGGAAACGGGGCGGCCAGAGCCAGGTGCCTAGGCGGAGTCCCTCAGCCATGGGGGACGAGGCCTACCGGGGGTCTCAGAATCGACACGGCATCCAGAGCCCATAGACGGGCCGGGACACGAGACCCAAACCTCAGCAGACCGAGTCACATCCTGGCCCTCAACCTGCCCCCCAGGGCCTGTGCAATTCCAAAACATACTTGCTCCTCATGAATAAAAATCGTGAAAGTAACACGTGGGGCCATCTTAAAAAACCCCACCGTGAGACCCACAATAGCAATGGAGAAATCCCTTCCAGACCCTGTCCGCACATGGACCCCACCGTCCCAAGACCGAGGATCGTGAGGGCCGCGCCCGAGCACATGTGTCAGGGACGGTCTCGGGGCAACAAGGTCCCCGGGGGGGGTCGGTGACGTGACGACCAACTCAACTCCCACGACTCCCGCTGTTTCTAAGGTGAAGAACACGCCAGTTGTCTCAGAGAGAAAATAAAAGGGAAGCGAGGTACCGGGAGGCCAGCAACCTGCACTCAGTTCCCTCTCCCTTTTTGTTTTTAAATTAACAAAAACAAACAAACAAAGAGGCCGGGTTCCTGGAAGGCTGAGTCAGGGTTCCTGGCAGCCGGCAGGCGGGCAGCGTTGGGTTTCAGATGCCCTCCTGCCGCACGGGCCTCTCGTTCACCACGAGGAACTGGAGCTAGTGGGGGGGGCCCTGGAGGCAGGCAGCGCCCTGTCCCGCTGCGCCCCTGCGCCCGGGCACGGGGATGGGCCTGGGTCGCCCACTGAGGCTGCCAAGGGCGGGGACCGCACAGGCTGCCCCTGGCACCTCCCACCCCCGCCAGCTCCACACCTCCCAGGCCCGTGTGTCCTGCTGTCCAGTCACAGACCCTTCCTGTGGGCTTCCTGTGGTCCCTCAAGGTGACCGGGCAGGGTGTGCCCATCAGCGTCCACTAGTGTGTGGGCTACGTCCAGCTGCTGGATGGAAGAGATCACCCCCCTCTCCCAGCAGTGGGAAAGGCCTGGATGGTGTGAGCCCTGCTGCCCTCACCAGATACCCCCACTGCGCAGTCCTGGGAAGACACTGGAATGTCGGCATGGCGCACCTGGGACCCCCCTCACCCCAGTACCTCCGCCGTTCACGTCCTGCAGGAGGAGCTGCACGGACGCCAACCCCAGGGCTTTAGCCGCTGCAGAAAGCTGGCCACGAGCTGCCCGTTGCGCTGAGAAACAGGTCCAACCCCGCCTTGACCCGGGGCCCGATTCTGCCAACCTCACCCTCTGGGCTCCCACCCGGCCAGGCACTCAGCCCACCGCTGACCCCGGAGCCCATCGGACTTGCTTCTGCCTCTGACCCGGCTGATGCCTCCTCCTCCAGCCCTCAGCCCGAAACTGCCTCTCCGGGGGACCCCTCCCTGCCCACCAGCTCCGTCCCATCACGTAACCTCATGCTCCTCTAGCCCAGGATCGCCCCTCAGCCTGTGGATGTTCAGAGCCGGGTCATTCTCTGTGACGGCTGTCCTTGCGCTGCGGGGTGTGAGCAGCATCCTGGGCCCCACCCACTTGACACCAGCACCCCTCAAATGTCCTCAGACATCGCCCAGTGTCCTCTGGGAGCAGAATCACCAGAAGGAGAACCAACATTGGAAATGGCTTTTCCCTCACCTCCTGGTAGACCCAGCAGAGCAGGGGACAGCCAGGGCCCCACACACGGCAGGGCATGGAGGTCCAGCCACCCGCGGCACTGAGAAGACCTTTCATGAGGACCCTCGACCCACAACCTGGTCTGCATCTGTGAACAGCCCAGACCTGCCCCAGCCCAGGGACAGGGCTGCGGACAGCTGACGGCACAGAAACCGAGGGGCACTGACCTTGTCGTGGGCAGAGGGGCCGGTGCTCACGTCCCAGATGGTGGGCACCTGGCTGAGGCTGTCAGCGGGCAGGAAGTCAGGGGTGTCGGCGATGTCTGAGAGGGAGTCCACGGACGAGGAGAAGATGGAGGCATTGGAGAGGTCGTCAAGGAACGAGGAGTCCTGCAAGACAGGCTGGTGAGGGGCCACCGGACAGGTGCACAGAGCGTCCACCCACATGTGGACAGGTGCACGGGGCATCCACCCACATGTGGACAGGTGCACGGGGCGTCCACCCACGCGCAAACAGGTGCAGGAGGTCCACCCACACATGGACGGGACACGGGGAGTCCAGTCACGCACGGGCAGGTGCACGGGGTCCACCCACACATGGACGGGGCACCGGGCTCCAGCCACGCACGGGCAGGTGCACGGGGTCCACCCACACATGGACAGGGCACCGGGCTCCAGTCACGCACGGGCAGGTGCATGGCATCCACCCACGCGCGGACAGGTGCACAGGGGTGTCGACCCACACACAGACAGGTGCACAGGGTGTCCACCATTGCACGGGCAGGCGCACGGCGTCCACCCACGCACGGGGACAGGCGCACGGGGCGTCCACCCACGCACGGGCAGGTGCATGGAGTGTGTCCACCCACACAGGGCAGGTGCACCGGGCAACCACCCACGCACGGGCAGGTGCATGGAGAGTGTCCACCCACACAGGGCAGGTGCACCAGGCAACCACCCACGCACGGGCAGGGGCACGGCATCCACCCACACGGGAACAGGGGTGCAGGGCATCCACCACAACAGGGACAGGTGCTTGGCGTCCACCCACGCACGGGCAGGTGCACCAGGCATCCATCCACACAGGGACAGGTGCATCAGGCATCCACCCACACACGGACAGGTGCACGGGGTCCACCCACACAGGGACAGGTGCAGGGGTGCACCCACACACTGGAATATGATGCAGCCATGAAAAGGAGTGAAGCCCTGACACAGCCACACCGCGGATGGACCTTGAACACACGATGCTCAGTGAGAGAACCAGACACAGAGGGACACGTGGTGTGTGATTCCATTGATGTGAAATGTCCAGAACAGGACATCCAGACAGAAAGTGGGTTCCTGGTTGCCAGGGGCTGGGGAAGAGGGATAGGAAGTGACTGCTGATGGGGATGGGGTTCTTTTGCGGTGATGGAATGTTCTGGAATTGGACAGAGGTGGTGGATGCACGACTCTGTGAATGTACCCAGAACACTGAAGTATGTGCTTTAAATGGGTGAGCTGTACGGTATGTAAACTGTATGTCAATAAAGGTGTTTAATAAATAAAGGAAAGAAGCGAGCAGGAGTGACAAGGGAGCCCCCACATAGGCAGCACCAGGAGAAGGTGCCAGGCGCCCCATGCCACCCTTGGCCCTTCCAGTGGAGGAAGTGGCCTAGTGGAGGGATGTCAGGATGCAGGAGCAAAGCCAGGGGGTCCCCGAGCTGCCCTCCCTTCTGGTCACAGGCACAGCGGGCCTGTGTGTGCCCATTCTGCGCTAGACATGGGGACAGGCGGGGACCAGCCCCTCAGGGTTCCTGGACCAGTGGGGAGTGAGCCCCCCACCAGAGACCCCACAGCGCCCCACTGGGTTGGGGTGCCCGCTTTGCAGACAGGGACCCTGAGCGCCCCGGAGCTGGGGAGGGCGCAGGCCCGTCCGCCTCCCTGAGCCCCTCCAGGACCAGATCAGGGGGTGGGGGAGCAGCCCTCAGCCGACCCCCACAGGGAGGGACCCCCCCAGAGGGAGGGGGCCCCCAGGCCCTCCTGGCCTGCCCACCGTGGCTGCAGAGGGCAGGGTCAGCTGACATGTGGCCCTGACACATTTCAGGTCACTCGGTGGCACATTTCCCGAGCAGGGTGGGGGCCGGTGGGGATGGCCGAGGCTACACGGAGAAGCCGGGGAGAGCCGCCCTCGGGAACCCCCAGATCCCGAGCACTGTTTACACGTCTCTGCCTGTTGGGGCTGTTCGCAGTCGTGGCCGGGCAGCTGCAATGCCGGGTGCACGTGTCCCACTAGCCAGCAGGGAAAGGCCGGGAGGATGGCGGGGGCTGACCGGCAGGGGTCTCAGATCAGGGGACTCTGGGGAGGAAGGGGACGCCTGGGCCCTAAGCCCGCCCCGATGTGCCCAGCTCGGGCTTCGAGGCCACAGCTGAGCTGGCTTCTGGGGGCAGAAGGCAGGTCACTGAGAACAGGCCCCCAGGGTCGGCCTGCGCCAGGCCTGCCCCATGTCCCCATGTTCCTGGGGCCCCCCTCCCATCGATCTCTGTCAGAATCAGATCCCTACTCCCTGGGGTGGGGCCTCTCCAGGTGACACCATCTGGCTTCCTAAGGCTCCGTGCTCAGACGCCAGCGCACCCGGGGATGGGGCCAGGGTCCACCCAGCAGCCTCCCTGGGGATAGCGGGACGGGGGGGCCTCAGTCTGCCCATCTGCGGGATGGGATCGGTCCTAGTGCTGACCGGGGGTCAGAGGCCATGTGGGAAAGACCCCCCCATGGCCAACGGCACATGGGGAGTTGAGGGGACGGCCACTCGCTTCCACAGCGTGCAAGGAGAGAGCTCTGACCACCAGGCCTCTCCTCGCCTCTGCCCCAGTGGAGGGATGCATCCGCCTGGACCCCCAGGGGGCAGACCCCACCCTCCCCACCACCATCTCCAGCCAGTAGGACCTGGCGGTGTCCCGGGCAAGTCCAGGTGAGGAGGCGGGGCCTGCGGCTGCCCAATGGGGAGGCAGATGTTGGCGGGCAGGACAGGCTCGGGCACAGGGGCCTGGGAAGGTTGATGAAGCCCCGACTCCAAGCTCCGGGACAGAGGCAAGAGGCAACCCCAGCCCAGGAGCGGAAGGGGCACCTCAATGCTCCCTGGGGCGCCTGGCACCCTCACGAGAGCCTGGTGACTCTACAGGCCAGAGCAGCCATCTGGGGGGGAAACTGAGGCAGTGGTGGGCGGGTCCGGCCCTGCTGACCCCGAGGCTTGCTCTCTGCCCTCCGGGACCTCTTCTGGGCTCCACCCCATCCCCGGGCAGCTGGGGTCCAAGGTAGGCCGGCCCGAGTACGGCAGACGATGCCAGGGAAGGCTGGACTGCAGAAGCTGGCCACCCGGTCCCCGTGAAGTGACAGGGCAGAGACCCCCAGAGACCCCTGCAGGCGGGCCGGGGAGTGGTCTGGGTACAGGGGAGGTGGCCGCGTGTGTTTGTAGAATCTCTCTGGGGCCACATCTGGTGTGGCCTTCTGGGCGGGCACTACCCAAGCCCAGTCAGAGTGACGACAGCCCCAGGGCCATCAAGTCAACGGCCCTGCTTCCCAAGGGCCACACGGTCACTGTGGGCAGGCCAGCCCTGATGAGGGGAGAAGGGCCGGCAAAAGGCGGTGCGCGCAGGGGGACACCACCGCTCTGCGAGGGCTGCGCACAGCAGCCCTTCCCGAGGACAGTGTGGAGGGGCAGGGACCCTCCAATGCAGGGCCCGAGCAGCCCCCCTCCACCAGGAGGTCAGGATCCCCGTCAGCAGGGAGAAGCCGCGTGGACAGCAGGGACCCTGATGTGGCGCGATGACAGGCCACGTCTCCTCAGAGGTCTTCCCCCCGATAACCCATCACTCTCAGCGCGATCCTGAGAAAACAGGAGACGAGCCCCAGCAGAGGTGTGTCCTGCCGGCTCCTGCCTGGTCCTGCTCACGATGGCCCCGGGCGCCCTCACGAGGACCCGAGGACCGTGGCAGAGACCATCCCCGCCCAGAGGGGCCAAGGAGCCATGACGTCTGAATGGGGTCCTGGGACAGAGGACACCAGGTGCACTGAGGAATCGGAGGAAAGTGCGGACTCTGGTTCATAAAATGCACCCCCCACCCCGGCCCCCAACCCCAGCAGCTGTGAGGACGTCGGCACTAATGTGAGGGGTGAGCACAGGGGACTCGGAACGATCCTCACGACTTTCCTGTGAATCTAAAACTGCTCTGAAACAGTCCATGTAACAGGCAGGAGCTCTCTCCCCGGCCACGGATGCCAACCCCCACCAGACGCCCCGACCACCGGCCATCAGAATCAGAATTGAGAGGAGGCGGGGCTGCACAGGGTCCCAGGTGTCATGGGGAGGTGGGGCTCCGAGGGGCCCGTCCCAGCTCACCCCCTGTGGGAGTGGGCCGCCAGTGTGGCGATCTGACACCCTGCAGCCACCAGCAGCCCTCCAAGATGCCCCCGGCTCAGAATCGCCCTCCCTGGGCCCCCACCCTGAGCACCTCCTCCCAGGACCACAGGCCCACACCCGGCTCCTTCCATGCAGCCCCCGAGTGGGGACGGAGCTGGCTGGTCACCCGACAGTTCTGGGGGACCAGGAGGGCATGGTGTCACCTGCCACTGTGATCATATCCCCAGCGTTTCGGGGCTCCCTGGGCCAGGCGAGGAGCTGGCAGGACCCCATAGAGCTAAGCAAGCAGAGCCCCCGAGGCCTCAGCCCAGCGGGATGGACGGTCCCCTGCCTTGGAGCTGGCTCTGGGCCTCCCCCGTAGGGGCTTTACCTGCACAGTGCCATGTCCCAGCCTGGGAAGCCGACCCCAGAAACCCTGACAGACAGGTTCTCTCTCTCTTGCCCAGGGCAGGCAGCGGGTGGACGCCCGCCTGGATCCGTGGGGAGCCCGCGGAGGGAAGGGGACCTGTTCCCACCTGTCCAACCAGAGCCAACCTCAAACGCGCCCACCTGGGCTCGCACGAGACTCCGAGGACACAGGGAGCCCACGAGACACTCAAGTTCAGATGCTCCCGGTCACGGGGCAGGGACGTGGCGGTGGGGGGGGGGGCGTGCGTGGCGGGCCCCTCCCGCCACAACAAGCACTTTCGTTTTGAGGCCGCCCTCCCAGGCCGTCCCACAAGCCCCGAGTCCCCACATCACTCTTGCTGCCAAAAAGCAGGCTGGAGAGGAGCGGGGCGCAGGGCAGGGGGCTCCCCAGCCCGGCGGGTCCTGGCATTTCCGTAGGTGGTGTGGGTGGGAGGGGGCCGGGGTCCCGCCCGCCAGCGCGCCCTCCCTGGCCCAGGAGCCGGAGCTGGAGCAGCCCGCACGTTACCTTGTTGAGAGCTGCGAACTGCAGCCAGAAGCGCAGCTGGGACATGGCGCGGCCGCCGCGGGGGCCCCTGGCTGGCGGCGGGAGCGGCTCCCGCATGACCGCGGGCAGCCGGCGGAAGCGCTCGCTCTCAGCCCGGCTGCATTTACATGTTGGTTTAGTCACCACGCCGACTTCCCCTCAGGCCGGCTGACTTTCAGGAAATGATGCCTGCCTGGTAAGTCAGGGCGATTACTGGCAGAGCGCGGAGAATTACTGTACGGGGCGGAATCTAGCCACAGATGGCTGTCAACAACGCGGGGCCCGCCCGCCCGTGGGGCGCACCCTGCCGGCCCCAGGCACCCGGCCCCGGGCGCCCAGTCTGCTGTGGCCAGGCCCCTGTGGACGCTCGGGGTGGGGGCGGGATGCCCAGGCAGGCTCCTCCCGGCCCTGGCCTCGGTTTCCCCAGACTGCGGGTACGCTGGGTTCTGCTTCACCCGCCCCCTCGCCAGCTGGCCTGGCAGGGACCCACTGCTGCTCCCCGAGTGCCCACAGCCGTGACTCTAAGGGGCACAGGCCCCTGCGTCACAGGGAGGAAACAGAGGCCCACCTCTCTGCCTCTCATGGCCCCCAGGCCCAGCCCGCAGCTCCTCAACCTGGACCCAAGGCCATCACCAGCCTCCCATGCTCAGCCCAGGACCTTTGCCCATGCTGTGCAGCCACCTGGAGGGCCTCCTCCCGGGGACCCAGGCCCCTAACCTCGTCCTTCTCCTGGAGCCTCGCCAAGGGGCCTGCGTCCCTGAAGTCCCCATTCTCCCCTCCCAGCCTGCCCCACAGCCCTCAGCCCAGCACAGAGGGTGGATCACAGGCAGGGCTGGTGGGTGTGGCACAGACACCCCAGCCCTCGGGAAATGACTGCTGTTCAAAGAACACCCGCCTTCAAGGACGGTTCTGGTGTTGGGGAGCCCTCACACAGCTGAGAGGAGGGGCTGGCAGGGGAGCCCCCGGCCGCCTGCTCGGCAGTTGTGGGCACATGCGGCACATGTCGGGCCAGGGAGAATGCATGGTCACAGGGTCCGACGCTGCAGACACAATGAGGCCACTGTGGCAGATCCCACCCTGTCCCCACCCACAGAACCCCGACAATGGAGCAAACAGCTGCTGAACACGCCGCTGGGGCTGGGCCGGTACGTCCGTGACAGACAGCACGTGAGCAACAGGGAGACACACACGGAATCCAGCCCGACCCCAGTCCACACCGGCCGAGCAGCCGGGCTCAGACCCGGTCACCAGGGTCAGAGGAGTGAGGAGGTGGGGACTCAGGGCCCCACACCACAGTGGGGACGGGGAGCAGGCAGCCTCTCTGGGGACAGTCAGCAGGTCCTCAGGAAGCTAAAGTCACCACATGACCCTGCAACTCCACTCCCAGGCCCGTGCCCGAGGGAAATGCACGTGTCCACAGACCTGCACACGTGTCCACACAGACCTGCACACATGTCCACAGAGACCTGCACACGTGTCCACAGAGGCACGACTCGCAACGGCCAAAAGGGGACACAACCCGAGTGTCTATCCACAGATGAATGGACCCACACAGCGCGTCCATCCACACACTGGAATATGATGCGGCCATGAAGAGGAGTGAAGCCCTGACACAGCCACACCGTGGATGAACCTTGAACACACGATGCTCAGTGAGAGAATGAGACACAGAAGGACACACGGTGTGTGATTCCACCTATGTGAAATGTCCAGAACAGGCAGTCCCGCAGACAGAAAGTGGGTTCGTGGTCGTCAGGGGCTGGGGTCGGGGATAGGTGAGTGACTGCTGATGGGGACGGGGTTTCTTTTTGGGGAGATGGAATGTTCTAGAATTACATAAAGGTGATAGTTGCACAACCCTGAATATAATCTAAAAGGCTGAATTTTTGGGCCGGCCCTGTGGCTTGGTGGTTAAGTGCGCGCGCTGCAATGCTGGCGGCCCGGGTTCGGATCCCGGGTGCGCATCGAGGCACCACTTCTCCGTCCATCCTGAGGCCGAGTCCCACATGCCGCAACTAGAAGGACGTGCAGCTATGACATACAACTATCTGCTGGGGCTTTGGGGGGAAAAATAAAATAAAAAAAAAATCTAAAAGGCTGAATTCTAAGGTATGCAAATTCAGTCTCAATTTTAAAAAGAATTACTAGAAAACTGAAACGCAAAGACATACAAAGCACAAACTTTTTATCATTAGATTTAAGTAGCATAAAATTTGTCAAGTTGCCAGCAAAGTTTCTAAACTTTGACTGTCTGTCCCCCGTATATCATCACCAGAGGGTTGGCCGACTGGCAAGGTGGCCCTGAGGAGACAGGGAGGCTGGTGCGTGGCTGGGGTCTGAGGACAAGGAGGGGTCCCCGCACAGGGGTCCTCACCACCGGGCACCCGGCCACCTTGCTCACCCCGCGCGGCCCAGCTGCCCCAGGTTTCCTGAGCCCCCGGGGTCTGCTCTGGGCTCTCAGCGCTGCCTTCCCCACCTGCCTCGGCCTGTCTCTCCCGCATCCCATGACCCATCCTCCACGCACACGCTGGCCGGGCCGGCAGAGCCAGCCTGTCCATCCCCGAGTTACAGCAAAGGAAACTGAGGCCGGGGGAGGGGTGGGCAGCGCACTGGGCACACAGGCAGGGAGGGCACTGCACAGCCCCTCGGGCGCACCTTGCTGCTAGAACGTTCCGGTTAAAGCCTGAACTGTGTCCCCCAAAGTAACACATTCAAGGCCGGACCCCTGGCACCTCGTTTGGAAATGGGGTTTTGCAGATGTGGTGCATTAAGATGACGTCTTACTGGAGTGGGGCAGCCCTACTGCGATCGCTGGTGTCCTTATAAGAAGAGGGACATTTGGACACAGACAGGAGGCCGTGTGACAACAGGGGAGGGATGGGGGTGATGTGGCCACAAGCCCAGGACGCCGGGAGCCCCGGAGCTGGAAGAAGAAGGAAGGGCCCTCCCCGGGCCTCCGGAGGGAGCGCAGCCCTGTGACACCTTGACCTCAGACTTCTGGCCTCACAACCATGAGGGATAACTCTCTGTGGTTTTAAGCCACCCGGTGTGTGGTGCTGTGGGGGCCCCGGGACGCTCACACGGCCCCCAGGGAGCTCGGCTCTGTGAGCCCACCATTGTGGGGCCGGCTGCCCAGGGTGGGCCCACCGGCCTGAGCCAGCACGCCGCCCCTGACCACGGTCAGGAGGGCCGGAGCCCTCTCCCGAGGCCGGACCCTGACCCAGGCTTACGGCAGGGTCCCCTCTCTGAGAATCTGGCTGCGGGGCAGCTGGCGGCCTCCAAACCACCCCACCTTCTTGTCCCTGGTTCCTGGTGCCTCAACTTCCCTGCAGAGACCCTCCCGAGATGCCCACACCCTGCTCCTACTGGACAAGGCCCTTGACACAGACCACGGAGCAGGGGGGTTTCTTGGCCGTGGCCCTTCACACAGACCAGGGAGTGGGGGGGCTCGTGGCCGTGGCCCTCAGCGCAGACCACAGAGTGGGGGTTTTCTGGCTGCGGCCCTCAGCGCAAACCACACAGCGGGTGTTCCTTCTTGTCCGTGGCCCTTAGCGCAGACCACGAAGCAGTGGGGTTTCTTGACACAGACCACGGAGCGGGGCTTTTTTTGGCCATGGCCCCGTGCAAACCAAGGGGCTTCCTGTAGAAGAATGTCACGCTCGCTCTTGCCAATGCCAGTAACTACTGGGAACCTGCTGGAGGGCGGGCGAGCCCTCCGATTGCCATGGATCCATCTGCAGAGCAGTCGATGCCGCCGCCCCTGCCAGGGGGGCCGGGGGGAGCTGCGAGAGTTTGCAAAGCACTTTCCTGAGCCGTGACCTCATCCTGGCTTCCCAGAAGCCCTGGGCTGGCAGACGGAAAGTGTCCTTATGGGTGGACGCGCGGCCACCCGAGACGCCTGGAGGGGACACTCAGGGTGGACGTCCACCCTGCTGACTGCGTGAGGGGGGTCCGAGGTGGGAGAGAACCTTCCCCAGAGCCCGGCCGAGAAGCTAGGGGTCCAAGTGGGAGGAGCGGTCAGGGCAGCACCTGCTCCCGAGGAACAAGTGTGCAGGGCGGCAGGGGGATGGGCACTGGGGGGCAGGGAGGGAGGGCAGGGTGGCCAGCCAAGACCCCAGAGAGGGGGAACCCAGAGGAGGGTGTGGAGGGGCGGGGGCAGCGAGGGTGGGAGGCACGAGCGGGGGTCTGGATTACTGAGTCCCTCACCCCCAACCCTGACCTCGACACGTCCCCAAATATCCCCCCATCAGATTCAGCCACGTCTGGAACATACGTTCACACAAAAGCCTGTACACGGATGTTCACGGCAGCGTGATTCACAATTGCCAAAAAGTGGAAACAACCTAAATGCCCATCAATGGGTCAACGGATCCTCATGACGCGCACACCCACATACTGGAATATGATGCAGCCATGAAGAGGAGTGACGCCCTGACACAGCCACACCGTGGACGGACCTTTAACACACGACGCTTAGTGAGAGAACCAGACACAGAAGGACACACGGTGTGTGATCCCATTGATGTGAAATGTCCAGAACAGGCACATCCACAGACAGACAGCGGGTTTGTGGTTGTCAGGGGCGGGGGAGGGGGAGGGGGAGTGATTGCTGATGGGGACGAGGTTTATTCTGAGGTGATGGAACATTCTGGAACTAGACAGAAGTGACGGTTGCACAACCCTGTGAATTCACTAAAAGCCACTGAATCATATATGTGCATCATATCTCAATTAAAAAACAAAGAACGAGGGGCTGGCCTGGTGGCACAAGCAGTTAAGTGCGTGCGCTCCGCTGCCTCGGCCCGGGGTTCACCGGTTCAGATCCTGGGCGCGCACCAACACACCGCTTGGCAAGCCATGCTGTGGCGGCGTCCCATATAAAGTGGAGGAAAATGGGCATGGATGTTAGCCCAGGGCCAGTCTTCCTCAGCAAAAAGAGGAGGATTGGCAGATGTTAGCACAGGGCTGATCTTCCTCACAAGAAAAAAAAAAAAAAGAATGAAAGAAAAACTGCACGTCCACACCCCCCAACGCACGGCACACCCGGGGCAGGAGACCCCACGAGGGGCCCCTGGAGCTGTTTAGGTCACCCACCGGGGACGTGGGAGCCCCAGTGGCTCCATGTCAAGGGGAAGTCGGAGGGAGAGGAGGGCCCTCCTCGGGAAGCGGGTGACACGAGGGCCGTGGCAGGGAAGACGTGGGGGGCCTGCGGGGGAGGAAGTGCTCCATGGGGGCAGGGACGGCCTCAGGGAACCCCGCGGGACGGGGCAGTAAACAGCGAGAGCCCCCGAGTCCCCGCTGACACACAAATGACGGCACGACGAAGGGGAGGGACGGCTCTCCTACAGACGCCACCAACCCACAAGCGAAGCCGACGAGGGCGACAGGCTCCCCCGGAAAGACGCCGCGGAGACGGTCCCCGCAGACGACACCCAGCCATGGGCAGTAAAGGCCATCACGTCCCCACCATGAGGCCCGCACAGCCCCGCACGTCCCTCCCAGGACGACACCTGACGGGCCTCTCCGGAGCCTCATCCCACGCCCCCACCCGGGCGCACTGGTTTAGCGGCTGGCGCTGTACCAGGCCAATCTCTGCATCGGACTGGACGGGCCAGGGGAATGCAGGACGTCATATGCCGTGTGGGGAAGCCGGGGGAACGAGTGAGGGCATTCCGGAATTCTCGCTACTGTCTTTGCAACGTTTCTGTAAATCTACAATATTTGGAAAATTCGTCTCGTCGTGAAAATCTTCAAACATGGGGAAAAGAGCGTCAGAGCTTAAATGTTCAGACAACCTCGTGGGGCACGGGGCCTCCCATACTGGAAGCCAGGTCCCAGGCTCTGGCGGGTTCAGTGGGTGCCTGGTCTGACCGCCAGGACCACCCTGCAGCACAGGCGTGATCGGGGAGGGTCACCGCCAGCAGAGCTGCCTCAGAGCCCATTCCTGAGAGCAGAGTCCCCCTGGCTGGAGGGCCCTCCCAGGTATCTGTGAAAGGGGGACTCCACATGGTGGAGTGGTCAATCTGCCCCCAGTGGTCCTGTGCTTGGGTCAGCTCATGTGCAGAAACAAGGGAGTGACCCAGTACCCCTGGGGTTCCATGATTCAGCCCAGGTGACACGAGAAGGAGCAAAGACCTCAGACGGTGAAGCCGGGGCTGAGACCAACCACAGGCTTGGGAACACGGTCCACACACAGGGGAGATGGGTGGGATGCCAACCCCTGGGAACTGCTCCATGCCCCAAAGGGAAATGGGGGAGAAGCTTTCTCCTGAAAGGCAACAAGAGTCACACAGGTCAACTCTTTTCTCTTTTTGCATTGGCTGCCAGGAAACTCAGGGCTCAAGTTTAGTTACCAGGAAGTATGTTAAGGCCTGCGGGTTTATATTCACTCCTCACCTCCTGCCCAGCTCTGGACTTTCCATTCCAATTCCTTCTGACATATACAACAGTAGGGAACACTTCTAGAGTGAGTGATGAGCCACACGAAGGTTTCGCAGCTGTATCAGTTTCCAGTCACTGCTATGATAAAGTACTACAAACTTCATGGCTTAAAAGAGCACATATTTATTACCTTATGGTCCTGGAGGTCAGGGGTCCCACACAGGTCTCCCTGGACTAAATCCAGGTTCGGGCAGGGCTGGTCCTCCCGGAGGCTCCAGGGAGAACCGTCTCCTGCCTTTTCCAGCTTGTAGAGGCGCCACGTCCTGGGCTCCGGGCCCCTTCCTCCGTCTGCATAGCCCGCAGCCCAGCGTCTCCCGTCTCTCTCTGCCTCTGACCCTCCTCCTCCCTCTGATGAGGACTCTGTGATGACACTGGGCCCCGGGGAATCCAGGGTCATCCCCTATCTCAGGGGCCTCAAGTTAATCCATCTGCAAAGTCCCCTCTGCCACGTGAGGTGACACGTCCTCAGGTCCCGGGACCAGGACGGGGACGTCCTTAGGGATGATGCCATGAACCAGGAACAGAGGGTGTCTGCGGCGCGTCCGGTGGGCGGGGCTGGGGATGAAGGGCCTCGAATGCCAGGCTCAGTCTGGCTTCTTCCTGGCTCGGCCGGCAGGCCTGAGGTCGGGGGAGGTGGAGGAGGCTGATCGACAGGGCCTCAGGCCTGCTCCCCCTTAAGGAACTTTGGCCTCACGTCCATCTGATCCCACACCCGGCACTGGGGCAAGATTTTGTTTGAAGAAGGTTCCGCTGCATTAAAAGGGATAGCCGCGTCCAGGCTGCCCCCCAGCAAGGGTGCTGGAGGGGGGATGGGGCGGAGGGGGGGTGCTGCCGCATTCACAGGCACCATAAACCTCTGGGGGTGGAGGCGGCCGACCTCCAACGAGGGGCAACTCTGGGCAGCGCTCGCCCATCGTGTGGCGGGAAGCGGACGCGGTGCCCCAGGGGACTCTCAGCTCCAGAAGCCACGTCGATTCTTGGCAGAGTAGGGGAGGCAGTGGGAGCCAAATGCATTAGAGAGACAGATGGGGGAGCGAGAACAGGCCAGGGGGCTGGTGGGTGGGTGGCCGCAGGGAGGGCCCCCAAAGGCTTCCACTGGCCCTGGGCTCTGAACGCCCCGTGCCTCAGTTTCCTCGTCCGCACAGAGGTGAGGCCCCAGCTGGGGACACAGCGCCAGAGACAAGTCGGGCGTGGAGTCATGTCCCGTACCTGGCGGGGAGGAATTTAACCAGAGCTCGGAGGAGCTCAGAGCCAGGCGCCAGGCCACCAGCCGCGGGGGCCCTGCGGACCAGCCAACGCACAGAGACGCAGCGGACGGGGAGAGGGTCTGGGCCGACAGCCGGGTGCCCTGGGAGGCTGAGCCCCGCTGGGCCCTCCTCTCATGGAGACGGGGTACCTCGCAGGGCAAGAGAAGCCAAGGTCGGTGGAAGAAACCACGTATGTGCCTGGAAAGCCTGGCGGGCCACGTCCACGGCCCCTTGTCGCTGTCCCACTGCTGCCCTCCCTGGGGGCCTTGGGGACACAGACGTGTCCTGCGCGGCCCCGAGGGGCAAGCGAGCCCCTGTGCTCCTCCGCGAGGCCCAGCCACATCATTTCCTGGGCGCCCACCAAAGGGTCACCGACAGGGCGGCTTCCAGGACAGACGCGGACGCTCCCACGGCCCAGACGTCCAAGGGCGAGATGAGGCCCCGGGGGAGGGTCCTTCCTGCCCCTTCCAGCCCCGGGCGGCCTTGGCTTGCGGACCCATCGCACAGTCTCTGCCTCCGTCGTCACATGGCCTGTCCTGTGTGTCTGTCTCTCCGTCTCTTATAAGGACCCACTGGACTCATAGCTCACCGGGCTAGGCCAGGATCATCCCACCTCCGTCTTTAATCACAACTGCAGACCCTATTTCCAAATAGGGTCCCGTTCTGAGGATCTGGGAAGACCTGGATTTGGGGGCACACTGGTCCCCGCAGTACAGATCCTCGGTCCAGTTCTCTGCCCGGTCCTGCTGCGGCCCTGGGGACGGAGACGGGGGCAGGGCTCCAGCGGCGTGAGTTGGCTGAGCGACCTTGTCTGGGTCCAGAAGACTCCAGCAGGTTTGAACGGGCCGGTTTGTGCCGTGTCCTCCCTAGCCTGTCACCTGGCGCCCCCTCACTCCCCAATGGGCCCCAGGTGCCGTCCCACCTGGACAGTTCCCAAACTGAGTGCCAGGGCACCCCTGGTACTGTGAATCCAGCTGGTCTCCCAGTATTTAAATTTCCGAGGGAACCCCAGCACAGCTTGGCCCCTGCGGGCCCCGGGTCAATTGCATCAGAGCTCAGGCCCCAGCCCAGATGGCGCCTGGGCTCCTTCCGACAAGCCGTCTCTGCGGCGTTTGGTTTTCGAGGGCCGGCTGCCGTGAGGCGACGCGGGTGCCACGCGAGAACCCTGTGGGCAAGGCTGCGAGGGCGAGGGTCCGCCTGATTCTCTGTGGGGCTGAGCCACCCCATGCCCCCCAAAAGAAGGAAATAGAATGTTATCTTCTGCTTTGCCTTGTGTGGTTACAGTTTTCAAATGGCTGCCTAAATTTCAGGACACAAACGCTTGTGACGGTGTTTGGACCTGGCGGTGTGTCGCTCTGGCCTGGGGGCTCGGGGAACGGGGACCCTCGTGGAGATGCTACAGTGCCGGACGGAGCAAGCGCAGGGGCCTCGCCGGGCAGGGAGGGGGCGCCGCAGTTTGGGAAAGACGAATCGGGCGTTCTGAGATACGGCCCTGAAATCCACACACGACGGGGATGCGCTCCCCATCTTTTGTTACGTGACCTCCAACCCAGCTCCCACTGTCGGGGAGTCGCCTCTGACAGATCTGGAGAGGCAAGGCCACACCGGCTATTCCCAAAAAACAAGCCCCGTCCCCACGGCACCTGACAGACCCATGTGGCCCATGGCCCAGCCGAGGCCGTCGGCCGCCCTGGGGCGTGGCAGGGGTTCTCCAGCAGGCCGGGGGCCGAGGGGTGGCTCCGCCTTGAGGTCTCCTACCTGAGGAAAGTCTGCGCTCTTTGGCAGGAAGCTGGGGGTGGCGGCCGTGGGGCCGTAGCTGGTGTCCGCACAGGGCTGGCCCACGAGGAAGGAGGCGGAGTTCATGAACTGGCTGGAGGGGGAGATGGGAAGAAGGTGAGCCGTCGGGTGTGGCAGGGGCGCTGCCTCCCCACCCCACGTGCAGGACAGGCGCGGGGGCCTCCCGCCCACAGGAAGAACTCTGGCATCTCGGAAACTCAGCTCAGACGCACCCACGTCCCAGGACACGTGCCCTGGGAAAACCTCGAGGTTCTAGCTGCACGTGCTTCCAGGCCCTTTGCACAGGCCATTCCTTGTCCTGGCTCTGGGCCTGCACCCCCTGGCAAACTCCTCCTTAGCCTTGAAAACCCAGCTCACCATTGCCCTCTGCAGGAAGGTGCCCGCCTGGCTCCTTTTGCCCCTGAAGTTGCTGGCTGTCCCCCGCCTGATGTCACCCCTGCAGTGGAGCCCTCCCTGGCTGCTCCTCCCCACTACCTCTGCCTGTCCCCCTGGTGGGTTCTCACTGAGACAGATCACAGCTGCTCAGTCTCAGCTGCCGTGAGGCCAAGGCCCAGCCCACGGGCCCCTCGGCAGGACGTTGAAGCCCCCCGGCTGTCACCTCTATTTTCATTTAACCCGTGACTGCAGAACAAGAAGGCAGAGCGAGGCCCCCATGGGCGGGGGGGGGCACCCAGCAGGACGCAGCAGGATGCACTCAGACCCGGGCCCGGGGCACTTACTGGCTTTCGCTGGAGAAGGCTGGATATTGCGAGGCCGAGAAGGGGTGCCAGCACGGGCAGTGCAGCATGGCGTTCTGAAACAGAGGGGCATGAGGTCAGGAGGGGGGACACGCGGCCCAGCCCCGCTGCACTGGGGTCAAGAGGCCGAGTGCACGCTGGGTCACCTGTAAACCACTCTGTGCCTCAGTTTCCCCGTCTGCGTGGCAGAACCGATCGAGAGGGTTGCAGTGAAGATGAAGGTGTCCATTAATACACATGTGGGACTCGAGACGGGGCAGAGAGACAGCGGGCATGCAGGGTTAGGCTGCTGGCCCACCCGAGGTTCTCACTCCAGGCCTGGGGCCCGAGAACCTGCATTCCACAAGGACCCCAGGTTGCCGCCTGGAGGCCACCATTCTAGAAAGTGGAGGACGCAGCCGTATGCAAAGCAGGATGGCGCAAGTCCCTGCTGGGCGAGGCCCCCATGAGAAAGACGTGCAGCCCGCCAGAGGGGCAATGGCCCCAGTCAGGGCAAGGGGCTCTCACTGGCACCATGGACGGGCCCCTGCCCCAGACAAGCCCTCGTGGCCCATCCCTCCCCGGCAGGTCGGGATCCCGGCCTTCTCAGAGTTCCCACGGGCTCAGGGGGCTGCCGGCATCGACCAGGCCTGGCTGGCCCACGAGCACGGCACGGGCGGGGGTTCGGGGGAAGCTGCTTTGGGAAGTGCCAGTGGGAGGCTGGAAGGGGGAGCCTGAGGTCAGCGGGGGCACGAGGGGCCCTGCGCTGGGATCTGACAGGCCCAGCTTGGGGGTGTGGGACAGGGACACTCACGTGCCTCTGCAGAATGAGGGGGGTGCGTCCCACCTCCACACAAGGGCCTGCCCAGCAGGGGTCCCCTGCCCTAGATGGGCCGCTGTTCCACAGCCAGCCCCACCCCCAACATGGCCTGCAGGGGACCCCGTCAGGGAGGCCCCTGGCCGTCCCTGGGGAGAGGCCTGCTGGCTGCGGTCACCGTCCCCGCTTGTCCCAGCTGGCCCAGCAGCCTCCCCACCGACCCACGCCAGCCCTGCTCCCTGCGAGGCCGCTGCTTCCTCCCTGTCCGCAGGACTCACTAACTGAGAGCTGGCCCAGCCCAGATGGCCGGAACCGCCTCGGCGCCCTCCTGTACCCTCTGCGTGCCGTGACTTCCCATCACTGCGACCTGCCCCTGGGCCCCCCGCGGGGGCCTGCCAGCGTCCAGAGGTCCAGCCCCCGAGAACCGCATGAGGAGGAAGGGGCGAGACAGGCGGGGAGCCGTTATCGACTGGCGGAGGCCCCAGGGGCCGCGCCTGCTCTTTCAGTTTTGCACAGGCTGCAAAATAAAGTTATCAAAATAAAGAGCTGGGGGGAAAGGAAGCACAGGGCCACTCCCGAGCACGAAGGCCGGTGGCGCGAACACTCTCACATACCATCATGGAAGACTCCGGAAGGAAGCTATACCACCATGGACTGGGGGAGCAGGGTGGGGTCTTCCCAGGCACCTCCATTTCTCCCCAGGGCCCTGGCTTAGTGTCACATCCCCCCTCCGGCCCCATTTAAGAGAAATCCAGCTCCAGAGAGAAACATGAACTTCCCAAGGCCACGGGCACTTCCGGAACATTCCAGAGCAGAACTCTGACTCCAGACCGTGCTCGGCCTCCTAGATGAACTAGAGTAAATGGTCTTGGGGCATGGACAAGCACTTTCAGCCAGGCCAGTCCAGGGAGCAGGCGTGCAATGTGGGCCCAGAAGGGGCACAGCTGGTCTCAGGGCTGCCGGGGGTTTCCGGGGTGGGAGCGACCAAGGGGGTCCTTTGCAGGGCAGGCCCTGTGGCACAGCAGTTAAGTGCTCACGCTTCACTACTGGCAGCCCGGGTTCGGATCCCAGGTGTGCACCAAAGCACCGCTTGTCAGGCCACACTTTGGCGGCATCCCATATAAAGTGGAGGAAGATGGGCACAGATGTTAACCCAGGGCCAGTCTTCCTCAGCAAAAAAAAAAAAAGGAGGATTGGCACGGATGTTAGCTCAGGGCTGATCTTCCTCACAAAAAAAAAAAAAAAAAAAGAGGGGTCCTTCACTCACCAACCTTCTCCATCTGCACCCACACTGGCCTGGAGCCACCCCTGAAGAGCTCCCAGGCCAGGGGACTCCCAGGTCTTCAAGGATCTCAGGCTGGGGAGGGAGGATGCCAGGGGTCACTCATGGCTTTGTCTACCCAGCCCCCCAACCTCCTCCCCCAGCATGCGGCTCTGGTGAGGATGCCAATCAAGGACACCACAGTCCCACCCCACAGGGGTGGCACTGCATGGCCAGCCAATCAGAGCCTTCCTTGGGATTTTCCACCTGCAGCCAGAAGGTTGGCTCCACCTTTAGAGGGCAGGCCCTAGTAAACGATTGGTCCAGAGATGGGCACCTGACCCCAGCCAGCCAATCAGAGCCTGCCTAGGGATTTTCCACTTGCAGCCACAGGGGGCAGTTCCTTCTCTTCAAAGGGTAGGCCCCTGGAACGTGACTGGTCCAGAGATGGGCACCTGACTCCAGCCAGCCAATCAGAGCCTGTCTGGGGATTTTCCACCTGGAGACAGAGAGGCTGGCACGGTCCCAGGGAGGTGCAGGCCCTGGGACACTAGCTCGAAGCTGCCCCGTGTAAGCTGATGTAGAAAGATGACACTCCTGCTAGGGCAGCAGATAAAAGAGAGTTGCCAAATAAAACACAGGATGTTTAGTGAAATTGGAATTTCTGATAAACAATTATTAGTATAAATATTGCATGGGACATGTACTAAGAAATTATATGTGTTCATGTGAAATTTAAATTTCACTAGATGTCTATGTTTTTATTTGCAATTCTGACCACCTTAGCAACACTGAAAGTCCTGGGGGCAGCTCCACGCCCCGCGCCTTCCACCCTGGAGCCCTCCTTCTGAGCTCGGTCCAGCCCAGACCCAGGAGTCCTGGGTGAGGAGGGTGCTGCCCACACAGACCGCGCACACGCCCAGTGCCTGCACGGGCTGCAGAGTCTGCCGGCCACTCCCAGGCTGGACCTGGTGTGGCATGGGGGGCGGCCGGGAGGAACACACTCGGTGCACACCCTGGGGAGGGGCCACCCGGCCTGGGAGAGCAGCGCAGTCTGCTCCGCTGTGCTCTGCCTGCTGGAGAGGGGCTGGAGCCAAAGTCGCGGCTCGATGCTGCACCTCCCTTGCACCAGGGTCCCTACTGCAGCCCAAATGTCCCTCCCTCAATTCCAGCTTCTGAGCCCCTGTGGTCCCCACAGGCTGTCCTGGCCGTCAGCCGGCTTCCTGGGTCACCAACAGGGAATGTGGCAGGAGCAGATACCCTGCGGAACGGCTCCATCCTCTGCAAACCCGCCAGGCACTCGTTCTGACCCAGGAGTTCTATTTCAGAAGCACACCCCTGGGGACTCATCCGTGAGGGGGAGGAAGACTCAGCATGGCTATTTATAGCCGTAAAAAATTGGAATTGCCCCAAAGGCCCGACAATAGGGAAATAATTAAGCAAATTATGGGATGTGGAGAAGAAGGAATCCTGTGGCGTTATTAAGAATGACAAGCCTGTGCTCTGAACCGACGAGACGGGGCGAAATAGAGCCCAGGAATGAGCCCACTTATTGCCACGTGTTGGCTGGCACACGGGGACGGGAAGGCATCATCGGCCATGTAGATGGGCAGGGGGCGGCTCGGAGTGAGGCGGGGGACGTTGAGGGTCAGGGGAAGTGTGGACATGGCTTCAACAGGATGGGGAGAGAGGAGGCTGGCCGGAGGCACTGGACGTCAGCCAAGGCTTTGAAGCTGCAAGTGTAGCTTCAGTCCTAACTCATTTCTGCTCCCCGCCCCCTCTGTAACTCTGTGCTCCGTGCCCTATCCCATAAGGATACCACGTGGGCACATCTGGGTAGGGAGTGAATTCTGGGTCCGTGCACGCTGTCCCAGCCCCTCTCCAAAGCTCCAATTATGGGCCGGGGCGCCTCCTGATGGTTCCAGGCATTCGACCCTGAGCTCCCTCTGACCCCAGTGGCCCATTTCCCGGCTCCTCCAAAACCCAAGCTCGATTCTCGCTCTCTCTCCCCACCGGCCTTCCCCCCTTGGCCCTATCCCAGTAGGACCAAGGGAGAGGAAGCAGCCAATTCTTTACTGAAGGAGAGACTTACGGCAGCCCCCCCCGTCGCTGCTGCACCCCAAGCTGTCCTCTGGCGCCTGGCACCCCACCTGCTCTCCGCCCAGCCTCCCGGCAGCTCAAGTTTCCCCACCACGAAACACGGTTTGTTTTCGTTTCTACAGGGGAAAGAGCCCCAGTTTCTCCCAGGAATGGAGGGCTCCAGGCCTGACTTGCTGGAGAATTCTGGACCCTTCTCTGCGTGGGGCTCTTGTACCCTCTGTCCTATGAGGAGGCCCGGCCGGCATCTATGGTCGTTTTATTACTTAGGATACTTTATTGCGGTCGTCAAAACTTGGGAGCAGCCAAGACGCCCTGCAGTGGGGGATGGACAAATAGACTGCGGTCTGTCCAGACAACGGGACATTATTCAGCGCTAAAGAGAAATGAGGCTTCAAGCCACGAAAAGACACGCAGGAGCCTTAAATATACATGACAAACTCAAAGAAGCCCGTCTGAAAAGGCTACACACTGTGATTCCAACTACAGGACGTCCTGGAAAAGATGAAACTATGGAGACCCGAAAAAGATCCGTGGTCCCAGGGGTAGGGGGGTGAATAGTGGGGCACAGAGGATGTTTGAGGCAGTGACACTGCTCTGTGTGACACTGTGACGGTGAACACGTCATTATCCATTTGTCCAAACCTGTGAAACGTCCAACACCAGGAGGGGACCCCAGTGTCAACCGTGGACTTCAGTTACTGACAATGTATCAATATCGGCTCATCATTGTAACAACGTAACACGCTCATTAACCGAGATGTTAACCATGGGGACACTGGGGGGATGTGGGACCTTTGTGTGCAATATTCCTGTAAACCTAAAACCGTGTAAGAAATGAAGTCCACGAAACGAAAAAGAAAAAAACATTAAAGAAAAAATGGACGGCTGTGACCTGTCACAGGAGTCCCAGCCCTCGACGTCCTGCAGGTGAAGGCGGCAGCCCAGGCCCCAGCGTCTCCCCGGGGCCAGTTGTGGCCTTTCCAAAAGAAACCTAGTGGCTCATGTCTGGGGATCTCTGGGGCAGACGTGACCCCCCCCCCCGGGTCCTCCCGCAAAGCTGGGGACTTTGATACTCGCTCAAGGTCTAGAAGGGGAGGCCACGTCCCACCCCAAGGCCGACCCCGGGGCGCCGGGGCTCACCTGGACGCTGGACCCGCACAGCGGGGTCTGCAGAGGCGGCGGGCTGTACAGGACGCTGCCCGTCGGCGGGGGCTCGTGCTGAGGGAACTCCCCGTCCATGGCGGGCCCCACTGCCAGCATCGGGCGGCTCCTCGACCCGGGCCGCGGGGGCGTCTATCTGGGCTTCTTGCTCCGCGGGGGCGGCATCATGACCTGGAGAAAGACACAGAATGTCCTGAGGGCGCCCTCTGACCCCAACGGGTGAGGTGCCCTCCTTGGGGACAAGGGACAGTGGGCTGAGGGGCAGCCGGGCTAGCCCACCCTGACCGCCCAGCCCACAAGAACGGGGGTGTGAGCCAAGGGTCCTCAACTCTGCAGTGCTGCTGGGGCCTCTGGTTCCCAGCCTCTCTCCAGGGGCTATGCTGGGGAGGGGGTCCCTCAACTGCCAGGGTGGCAGCCCGCTCAGCCTCTAGGCTCCAAGTCCACACAGGGGAGGCCCCATCGCTGCCTGGCCGCCCCTCCTGGGGACACTGGGCCTGGACCCCTGACCACAGATCCCAGCTGGGCATCAAGCGCCACCAGGTAGGGCTCCTGGCCACAGGGAGCTGTGCCGGGGGCAGAACTAAGACGAGCTTCTCGGGTGGAGCTCTGGGGTGAGGGCAGCCCCTTCAGTGTGGCTGGGCCCCACCGCCGCATCCCCTCCCTGCTGTTCACAGCACCGCCTGGGCCTCCTGGCCCACAGAACAAGCTCCTGCCACCCACGAAGGGACCCCTGGACGGCCCACGCCTGGCTGTCTGACCAGGCGCGTCTGAGGCTGGGAGGCTGAGTCCAACCCGGCTGGCACCTCCAAGCTGGGCGCCCACAGGGGACACGGGCCACCCTGTCCCTCTGCAGCCAGGCGAGGCTTGCCCAAGGGTCTCCGGGGTGGTCGGGGCCCAGCTGAGCCGGGAAGAGCCTTCAGACCTGGCTAAGAGTAAAGACACACAGTGACCCCACTGAGAACGTTCCCTGGGGAAAGGCACAGGGGCTGACTCCGGCCACATACGATTTCCATCTGCCCTGTGGCCTGTGACAGAGCCCCCCAGCCCCACCCCCGCCACTGTGAGCAGCGACCCCAGGCTGGCCCTGGCTCCTCGCAGGCGGCGGCCGGACACGGACGTTAATCACCGAGGGAGGCAGGAAGGGGAGGCGGCCCGGCCAAGCCTCAGTGAAGAAATCCTCGGGACTTCCAGTAATCACCGTCTGCACGCGGCAGCTTGTGCAATCCCGCAGGGGCAGGGAGGGGCGCCTCCCCCTGCGCTCCTGGTCAGGCGGCAGGAAAGGGGCCCACGGCCGAGGGCGGCACACAGACGAGTCCGGGCCCTTCGAGAAGGCCGCAGGGGGCTGCGGGGTGGCTGCTCTGCTCCAGGCCTCCAGCCGACCGCTCAGGCTCCTGGCTCTTCCCGGCTGGCAGGACGCTACCTCTCGCCGCCCGCAGAGACCTGGATCCCCGGAGGCCCCGGCCCCCTCCTGCCTGCGCCCTCCAGCCTCGCGCAGGCTGAGACCCGACGGGACACGGACTCAGAGGCTGCAAGTGGAATGACCTGGGGTCCTCGATGACCACACGGCTACTCCATGATCTGGGGTCTCCGCTGTTCCTTATAAAGATTCCAGGGTCAGGCAGACAGGGTCCAGACCTGGTCAGCCGCCTAACAGCTGCATAACCTCTGACAACTCGGGGGCCCCTCAGCTCCTCTGAGCCTCAGTTTGCTCAGCTGGAGAATGGGTTGTCTGGGGGACAGGGACAAGGCCCACCAGGCACCCAGCAGAGCTTGGGGCCTCTGCAATCCAGTGGCTGCCTAAGTGACTGAGGGGGGGTCTGTCCCGACACCTGGGACAGGAAGGGGCAGGAACCATCCCTATTCAACAGGGAAAGCTCACAGAGCTGACCCCGGGCGCTGGCTGGCTTGCTCTTGTCTCCGGGTTTCGACCACCCGCCCCTTCTCTGCAGCCAACCCTAGGAACGACCCCGCCCGAGACGCCCTGTTAAACCCTGGGGGCACCCCTCCCTGCCACAGCTTCCCTCTCTCAGCAGCCACGTCCCCAGGGGAAGCAGATCCCTTCCCATTCTGTGGTACCTCTTGGCTCTGCTGCCACGGAGCCCCGGGCTGCTCCCCTGGAAGGCACCAGCCAGAGCCTACGGGCCAACGAGCACGAGGGGGCGCTGTGGGCAGCTCCCCAGGGACCCTCCGGGCCGTCCTCGGGGTGCACTGTGCCCGAGGGACCCCTAGCAGCAGCAGGCTGGCCCTGCATTCACCCCTCATCTGCATCCCTCTGGCCTGCACGGCCCCTCCTGCCCTCTCCCAGAGCCCCGGAGACCCCAGTCCCAGGAACCCAGGTCGGGCTGTGTCCATAAGCCCCTGTGGAACCTGATCTGAGTGGCAGCCCCAGGAGGCCAGGCCCCGCGGAGTCACCTGCAGTCCTTCAGAGAAAGAGCCTTCGTGACCTAGAGGAAGGCTCCAGACTTGGCTGGGGGCCCGACACCCAGAGGGCTGTGACCCAGGGGGCTGTGACCAGGGCCCGTGCATCCTCTCTTTTCACAAACAGAGAAGCCTTGGGGACCCCAGAGGCTTCTCTGACCAAGCAGGGCATTCAGACCTGGGCCTGGAGGGGGTGTGGGGAGGGCAGGAACGTGGGCAAGTCGGCCACCAGGCACTGTGAACTGAGACCAGGGTCAATGGAGCAGGAGGCAGGAGATGGATCCTCGTGCGCGGGAATGTAAGATGGTGCAGCCACTTGTAAGAGTCGGCAGGTCCTCAAACGGTTAAACACAGAATTTCCACAGACCCAGCCATCTGCTCCCACGTGTCCATCCAGGAGAACTGAGAACATGCATCCACACAAAATCTGCGCACGCACGTTCACAGCAGCATGAGTCACAAGAGCCAAAAGGTGGAAACAACCCCAGTGTCCACTGACAGACAAACGGATCCACACAACGTGTCCACCCACACACTGGAATATGACGCGGCCATGAAGAGGAGTGAGGCCCTGACACAGCCACGCCGTGGATGGACCTTGAACACATGACGCTCAGTGAGAGAACCAGACACAGAAGGACACACGGTGTGTGATTCCACTGATGTGAAATGTCCAGAACAGGCACATCCACAGACAGAACATGGGTCAGTAGTCGTCAGCGGCTGGGGAGGAGTGGGGGATACTGTGCCCACCACCATCCCCACGCCCCCAGGGCCCACCCCTACGGTGCCCCCCTTCCTCTGATACCCCAGTCCTGTCACCTCTCTCTGCCGCAGCGCCACCACAGCCTCAGGCTTCCTGCTTCCGTCCCCCCAGGTGCTGGGACAGCCCCCCAGACACAGCCCCCCCCCCATCCTGTTGCTTTCCGGCCTTGGCTGGCTGCCCCGCCCCGCGGTCCTGCGTTCTGGACCATGCCCTGGCCCCCAGCTCCAGAGCACGAAAGCACCACGGCCCTGGGGGCTTCCAGCTGCCCCGGGGTCCACCCCCGAGGGCACTGAGTGTGGTCTTGGGCCGGAGGCACGTAACCCAGACCCCGCCTGGCGGTGAGAGCCCAGCGCCTGCAGTGGGCGCTGTGTATTTTTAGCCGTGAGTCTCCTGACTGGAGAAGTGTGGGCGCTCTCGCGGGGAGGGGCCGGCACTTCACAAACACCGCGGTTTCAGTTCAGAGGATTTCCTCCTGAGATCAGGTTTTCAGATGAGTCATTACAGGAGAGAGAGATCAAGGTATCAGTGGCCCACGCAGGACAACAACAGGGGTGGGACGCGGGATGAGGCCGAGATCTGGGAGAGCCTGAACCTAGGTGACAACGGCCACCCCACCGATGAGCCCACTCGGCCCATCGCCCCAGCCGGTCCTCAGCCCGGGGCCGGTGCCCCAGGACAGGCTGCTGGTGTCAGCCCACAATGAGCTGTCGGCTCGGCCCCCAACACACTCTGAGCTGCCGCCCGGACCCTCTGCCTAGTGGTGCCCGGACCCCAGCAGCTGCATGGACTGCCCGCCACTCGTTACCTCACCTGTGTCCCGCCAGGCCAGGAAGAGGCTGCCACACCCCCCGTCCAGGAACAGTGTCCCCCAGCAGCAGGGACCTGCTGGCCCCCACGGGGCACAAGACAGCAGCCCCTCCGGCGACCCCTCCACTGGGCTCTGATCAACAGCCCTGGGGTCCTGGGTTGGGGGCAGAGCAGGGGCCGGCCAGGGCTCCCCAAGGCTTGGCTGTTAGGGCAGAGGCCCTGGTGGAATCGGAGGCCTGGCCAGGCCCCGACTTGGCCGCCCTGGACTGTCTGGGGGAAGAACCGTCCGCGGAATCCACACACGGCTGGGGTGGGGAGCTGCCTCCTCACCTCAGGTCACAGCCAGCCTGAGGGCAGCCTCCAGCAGGCGGCCCAGGAAGGGACACGAGCAGGGCGTCCAGGAGGGGCTCCACTGCTCCTAGGCAGAGGCGCCCGGCTGAGACGGGATGGGTGGGGTCAGTGGGGCAGAGACGGGCAGCCTCGGGCCAGGGGGCCAAGCCGACGGAGCTCAACGTCGGGGTGAGAGCCACCGCCTGTCCTGGGAGCTCCAGCCCCGCACTGAGGTCCTGCCTGAGTTCGGGGGCACAGGTCAGCTCTCCTGGGACCCCCAGGGGAGCACATGCCCCTCGACAGCCCCCTCCATGGGGTGCCAGCCCCAAGGACAAGAAGGAAGGGGGGGAAGGGGAGGGATCCGAGGGAAGGTGCTGGCTCTTTCCTTCCTGGAAGCCTCGGGGGCCCATTCCTCATCTACTGACACTGAGGCCGGGTGGTACTCGGGGGGACGCACGGGGACAAGGCAGCAAAGCGGGGCCAGGGTCAGATCCCAGGGCCCAAGGGCCAGGCAGGGACTGAAGGCCAGCTGGTGAGCAACAGGGGGTCGGGATTTGGAGGAGGGACCGTGGGGACAGAGGTGCACCCATGGGAACCTGTGAACAGCCCCTCATTTGGAAACAGGGTCTTTGCAGACGAAATTAGTTAAGATGGGGTCACACCGGGGTTGGGTGGCCCTGATGCAAAGACTGTTGTCTTCATAAGAGGGACATCTGGACAGACACAGGGAGAGGACACGTGACGACAGAGGCAGAGATGGAGGGACGCGGCCACAAGCCCAGGATGCCTGGAGTCCCCTGAGGCCGGACAAGGCAGGATGGACCCTCCCCTGGAGCCTCCGGAGGGAGCGCGTGATCTCGGACGTCCAGCCTCCAGAGCTGGGAGAGGATACACCTCTGTGGTTTAAGCTGTCCAGCATGTAGTCAGTTGTCACAGCCGCCCCGGACACTCGACAGGACGGGGAGGCAAACCCCAGCTGCAGCCACCATGACCCTCGGCCTGGATCCCCGTGACGCCTGGGGGGCTGGGAGCACCGCCGACTGGGTGAGGCTGGCACCAAGCATGTGCCCTCAGATTTCTACAGAGTCCCCAGAGGCATCTGGGATGCGGCAGCTCTGGGATGCCAGGCGGGGCAGGCGGGAGGAGCACTCCATCCAAGACACGGAGGAGGAGGTGGGCCCCCTCGGAAGCCCCATTTAAGAAAGCAGAAAGCCAGAGCTGAATTTCCAGTTCTGCTCTCAGTGCGGGAAAGGTAGGAAAGGGCCTGCAAGACCCCACGGGCCCCCGGGGCACCCCCCCAGCCGGGCTCCTGCGCCTCACGGCAGATGGTGAGGGGGCGTCTCTCGAAAAACCTCCCGTCCTGCTGGGACACAAAGCCCCCTCCCTCTCCGTCACGGGGCCGGGCACTGGGGGGACGACACTCCAGGCCGAGGCCCCAAGCGGCCGCCCCACCCGGCGGGACAGGGAGACCCCACAGCTCCTGCGCACAGCCGGGCCATGGGGTTGCTCAGCTGACGCCCCGGCCCCAGCCTGGCATGGTCGACATGTGGGTGAACGGAGGACCAGTAAGTGGACAGTGGATGGAGGAGGCCCTGGTGGGAGGGGGCCGCACAGCCCGTCACCCCAACCTGACCCCCAAGAGCGAAAACAGCAGAGCTGGACCACATGGGGGTCAGCAACAGGGCAAACGCACAGCGCCCCCACACGCCACCCCGGGGAGCCACGTCTGCTTGAAACAAATGTCGGGCTGGGCTCTGGAGGCATCGATTTGGGTCACCTATGGCTGCCTGGCTCTCCAGCCAATGCATCTGCTGGCCACGGGCCCAGAGACCCGTTGGCTCATCCAGGACAGACCAGCCGGCCACCAGACCCCATGGCCGCCGTGACAGCCCCACACACAGGGAGGTGGAAGGATGCTCTGATGGCCTACAGTAAGGCGGAAGCTTTACAAAGCAACTTAGCACAGCTGGAGCAAGCCACACCTGAGCTCGTAAGGACACGTCAGAGCCGCACGGCCCTTAGGACGCTGGTCAGCAGGGAAAGGGGCCCAGGACAGGCAGCCTTCTCGGTCACAGCGGGGGACACTGAGCCTGGGTCTCAGGGGGGTCCCGGACCCCTGATACCCTCTCTCCCAGAGGCGGTTCAGCCTTCCAGGGGAGAGCCGAATGCTTCCCAAGGCGGTGGCACCATTCCGCCTGCCCACTGGCAGCGATGGAGGTCCAGCTGCAGCACCCTTGCTCCGGGCAGACCTTTAAACCTCTGCCCAGGCCGACAGGCATGGAATGGCTTCGCGCAGCAGCCGAGCATCTCCCATGCAGGCTTCCTCTCCTGGGAGGTGCCTGCCCAGGTCTCGTGTTTATTCGTGGTGTTAAAAAGGCTTTAGAGACACCGAGCTTGTGGTCTCCTCTGACCCCGAGGGTCTTCCACCCCTGAGCAGATGTTAAGAAAATATCACTGGCCACCAACTCTCTGGTCTTTTGAAACTAGCGTGCCCTGGCCTGCCCAGGGTCCATGCAGAGGGTGGTCTGTCCCTCCTGGCACTTGTGGCCGCCCCTGCTTGGTATCGCGTGTGCCTCAAGCCAGCCAGCATGCCAGGTCTCTCTACCCAGCCCCTCGGAGAGCCCCGAGCGGGAGAGCGGCTGGGGCTGCCCGCAGCCGGGTCACACTAGTCCCAGGTGAGAGGCCTGACCAGTCAGCACCCTCCTCAGGCTCCCCCAGTCCAGGTCGGTGCCAAGAACATCACAAGGGACCTTTACCTGAGCCCGAAGGGCATCCGGCGTCCCAGGAGGAGGAGGCCCTCCTGGCCCCGGGCTGAGCTCGGGGGACGGCGACCTTACTCCACGGACCCACGCAAACGCCCACAGTGGGCTCGACCCCGGGCCCACCTCTGGGAAGAGGACAGAGGCCCCCAAATCGCAGTGGCGCGAAGCCCAAGACCCATCAGCGGAGCCTGGATCCATTCCTCCTCCTGCCGTGACGAGCACCCGCAAACCGGGCCACTTGAAAAGCCCACGTGGACCCTCGCGGCTCCACAGGTCAGAAGTCCAGGCGAGCTCGCCGGCCCTTGGCGCCAGGTCTCATGAGGCCCAGGCTCGCCGCTGGACCCTCAGGAGGATCCACTTCTCAGTCCACGTGGTCGGCAGGGCCGAGGGCTGTCTCCGAGCTGGTGTTCGGCCGGGGCTGGGTCTCGGCTTCTAGAGGCTGCCCGTGTCCCTGTCACGCACGCTGCCCCATCTTCAAAGCCAGCGGCAGCACGAGGCCTACTCAAGCTCCAGGTCTCTCACCCCAGCAGCCTCTAGGGAGGAAGCTCTCTGCTTAAGAGGACGCTGTGATGACCCAGGGTCCCCCGGTGACCCAGGATCATCCTCCATCTCAGGGGCCTTGACTTAATCCAGCTGCAAAGTCCCCTCTGCCACATGAGGTGACACGTCCACAGGTCCTGGGACCAGGACGGGACATCTCCAGGGCCGTTACTGAGCTGACAGGACAGAGGCAGGACGCAGCCATGAGTGGACCAGAGCGGGCAGCCAGGCCGGCCCGGCCCCGCGCACAGTAACAGATTCCGGGGGACGGGACGGGGGCCCCGCTCCCTGGACGTGCCTGACTGCAGCGAGGCCGCCTTTCGGCAGCACAGGGTGGCCAGGCTGGGGGGCCGGCTGGCACAGCACAGCCTCCACCGCCAGGAATGCAGCCCAGGGCTTCCAGACAGGCTGGTTTTTCAAGGGAAGCTGTAGGTCTGGGTTGGGGGTGGCAGCACTTGGCTTCTCAAGGCTGGCATCCCCCCCTCACACCCATCCTCCCGACATGGGGTGCCTTCCTCCAGGGCCCCAGGAGGCTGGGGGCGGAGCCACCGGCCCTCCCGTTACCACCCAGGACCCCCAAATGCTGCCCTGATGGCCCCCAACATCTGCCTGGGGGCTCACTCACCCTGAGCCCTGCCTCCATAACACTGGGCTGAGCTCCCAGAGGGCCAGAATGTGATGAAAACCCCCCCCAAGTCGCTCTGGAATCTGATGAAAACCCCCAAAAGTCATTCTGGAATCTGATGAAAACCCCCCAAAATGCCCCTTGCCAGCTCACCTGCTCCCTGGTGACACCAGGAGAGGCTCCCAGGCCCTGCGCCCCCAGCACCAATCTCAGAACCACCCCAGGCCAGGCCGGGGAGGGAGGGAGCCCGACGCCCCCACTTCACAGCATCCAGAGCAGAGCCGCACCCCAAACCAGCCGAGGAGAACATTCCAGACACCCTGAAGCAGCCCTCAGAAGCACACGGGTCCCTGCTGAGCTCCCACCCCAGGCAGACCAGGCCACGGCCACGGCCACGGCCACAGCACCGGGAGGAGACGCAGGCGGGAGGGCCCCACTGCTCCATGGGGCCGCAGCCCCCACAGGGTGGGCCCTTCCTCAGTTTACCTCACAGGCGAAGATGCTTTCCACCCGGGCCGGACCCGGAGCCTCAGGCCGCAGGTCGGGCTGGATGCCAGCTACCCCCTTGATGAGCCGGGGCCATGAGAGTTCACTGCCGGCCACAGACCCCCCAACCCCTCCCGCCCTGTCCCAGCTTCCGGTGTTGAGGGCCTCTGAGCCCCGGGCAGCGGACTCCCCGGGAACAGCGGGTGATGCGTCCTCGGGAATGTGGCGCCCGTGCTTTTGAAACGCAGCGGCCTGGGAACGAGGGGCTTTACTCCTAAGAGGCCAGTCCCGACGGGAAAGCCGGCGCCCTCTCTGAACAACCGGATGGACAGATGGGCGGACAGACAGACGGATGGACTGGCGGGCACGGTGGCGCCAGAGGTCGGCAGCCGCGAGCACATTCCGGAAGGCGCTGGAAACTCGGGCAGCGCGTGCCCGGGGTGCCCGGCCGGGGCCCTCCCCTCTGCGGGCGGTGATTCCCGCTGTAGGGTTCTGGGTGCGGGAACCTGGGCAGAGGCCAAATCAACGCCTTCCCCTAGTGGGCAGGCTCCCCGCGGCCGTGCCGTGGACAACGGCAGGAGGGCACGGCTGACTTGGGAGGGTCACTGTCAGTGAGTGAACTGGCGGGTGCGGCTCGGCCCGCACTCAAGAGGATCACTCCCCTCCCCGCTGTCACCTGGCCTCGTGGGGGGCCCAGCCAGTCAGGGGAATGTACCGGAGGGCCAGGGCAGCGCTGGCCCCAGCCGCCACCTCCTGTAGGCCGGGCCCCCAGGGCTGCCCACTCTCCACCCCGCACACAGCTGAGCACCCCGCACCGGAAGTCCAGACCCCCAGACCACGTCCTGCAGGACATGCTTCCCGTCTGCCCACGGCAGCTGTTGGGGACAGAGCGGGGGCCTGGTGGGGGGCTCCCAGGAGAGCCTCGTTTACCCCCCATAAACTTCAGAGACGGTGCCCCCTCTGCCCTCCTTGTGGGGCCGGGAGAAGATGCCTCAAAACCACCCAGCGCCCACGCGTGAGCTGGCAGCGGGGCCATGCTGGGGGCCACCCCCAGATGCCCACTCAACTCCAGGCCACGGCACACGGGCAGCTGAGGGGCAAGGACTGGCCCTGCTTTCTGGGTTTCTAACACTTCTTTGTTTTATGGCAACACAATTCACACACCATATACCTCACCCACTACAGTGTACAACGCAGTGGGTTTTAGTCCATTTAGTGATGGTTGTGCAAACCATCATCTCTATCTAGTTCCAGAACATTCCATCAGCCCTAAAGGAAGCCCTGTCCCCATCAGCAGTCACCCCCAGCCCCTCCCCAGCCCCTGACAACCACGAACCCACGTTCTGTCTGTGGATGTGCCTGTTCTGGACATTTCACATCAATGGACTCACACACTGTGTGTCCTTCTGTGTCTGGTTCTCACTGAGCATCGTGTGTTCAAGTCCCTCACGGTGTGGGATATAAACAAGCGGCAGGTCTTGTTCTGCCTCCCCAGGGGCCCGGCAAGCCCAGTGCAGCAGGTGAAGGAGCCAGCATCCTAGGCGGGGGTCCTGCCCTCACCTGAGCCACCCGCCGGAGGGCAGGGCGAGGGCAGGGCAGCCACACCTCCCAGTAGGGGAGCGGGCTGTCACCATCATCGGCAGATGAAGGAAGCGGGCTTTCCGCCCCAGCCCCGCTCAGGTCGCTCACGTGGGACTGGCCTGCCAGCAGCTGGGGGGTAGGGGGTGTGGTAGTTCCCAGGAACAGGGACTGGGGCTCCACTCAGGGGAGAGGGGACTGCACTTGCTGGGCGCCCCATGGACAAGCGTGGGCAGACTGGGCGAGGTGGCGGGCGAGCAGGGGGCAGGCAGGCCTGGAACGGGTGTGGGTGACCGTGCTCTCGGCTACACCCTGCAGCCTGCCCGGCCCAGCGTCTGACCACATAGCCCTCGGCTGCGGAAAGTGGCTGGAGACGCTCCAAGTCTGCCCACGGCGAATCATAGGTACACGCGACACAAGCACACACATGACATATGTATGCGCATCTGCTGCACGCACGAAACATGCACTGGCACACGTACACAGTCACGCCTGCACACGGACACACGCACACCCTGGGACTGTGCTGGCGCCACGGGGGGCTGGCTCCCCACCGCCAGCCCCCCCACACGAGAGCGGCAGCTCCCCACCCCCGCAGGCTGTGCCGGCTGCAGCAGGGAGGCCGCCCCAGGAGGGGGGAGGCGGCCTCTGGGACTGGACACAGTCGCCTCTTTATTCCCAGCCCAGCTCACTCACCCGCCAGAGCCCCGTGCTGGGTCAGCGTTTCCGGCCCGGCCCCCGCTGGATGCGCGTCTGAGACTCTGCTGGACCCCAGCTGGGCCAGCCCAGGCTGGTCATGCCCCAGTGGGGGCCAGGCCTGTGGGCTGTGGAGGTCTGGCCTCGGTTCCACCCGCCCCCCCGGGGGGACGGTGACTGGCCCAAGGTCACCCAGTGGCCCTGGACGGCCCACCTGCACACCTGCGGCCCCGCCCACCCCGACTTCAAAGCCAACCGCCTCTTCTGTGCTGCCCCCACGGGCTCCCCTGGAAACCTGGCCCTCGTCTGGGCCCCGGGCTCCCCCACCCTCTGCCAAAGCACCGAGTCTCCCCCCGACACACACCCGGGCAGGGCAGGTCCTGGCTCCAGGCAGGTGTGAGCACACGTCAGAAGCTCAGAGTTAAACAAAGGCGCCTGTCCCCAGGTCCCTGCACTGGGTTGTCCCCAGGCCGGGGTCATGCACCTGCCGGGCTCCCCCAGGGTCTGGTGGGTGCCTGCCTGCACTTCCCCCACCATCGGGGGGCCCTGGGGCCACCTGCCCACGCACCGTTCCCCGGCCCACCCAGCCAGCAGCACAAGTGCACATTCAGCATTCTTCACGAGGACTCTGGAGAGGACTGCATGACGGGGACCGAACAGACAGCCCTGGGCAGCCATCACCCACCCCTGGGGCCTCCCCTGGGAAAATCCAGAGAGCTGGGAAGAAAGGATGCAGACCGGTGGCAGATGGGCCCCAGGTCTCAGCCTCAAAGACGGGGCTCGGACACTCCCCTGCTCACAGGGTCCTGACAGCACAGCGCCCCGCAGCCGGAGAAGCGGAATCCAGGGCAGGGAAAAGCAGAGTGCACGGGCACGTCCTGTGCCTGCAGGACTGCCGGGCCTCCCATCTACTGACTGAGGCCGCCCTCCGACCCTCTCTCGAGTTTCCTGCCTGTGACAGATGCCTTTCTTCTCTCCGGGACGTGCGTCCCCCAGGCCCAGGCCCCATTTCCTTGAACTTTTCAGAAGCGCCTACGGAGATAGCCCCAGGGTGCCAGCTCCGGGCTTGATCACTTCACCTGGCAGCAGGTCCCCCGGGGGTGTCCAGTCCAACACCAGTTCCCCAGCCCCGCGGTGAAACACTCACCACCCCCTAGCCTGCCAGCACGCTCCATCGAAGGCCGGCTTCCAGGCCGGGCCCCCTCCTGGACGGGTGCAAACAGACGGCACGACTGGCCCGACGGGCCATGGACAGCAGGGAGGACGGACATTCAGGGCGGGCGGGACCAACGCACATGCTGTTCCGGGAAGCAGGAGCCGGGGGGTGCCCCAGACGCCCCGCACAGACTCCATGCTTCTCCCTTCTCAGAACGTCGAGAGCGTTTTGCAGGGAGACACCCCATGGCCTCCCTGGCGCCCCCGCGCCCCCACCCAGCCAGTTCCGGTCCTGGCCAGTCCCTCTAGGGGCTCTGGGGAGAAGCACCGGGTGGCAGGACCCTCCTGGGCGCCGGGACCCTCCTGGGCGCCTCCCTTCCCCTCCACCCACGCAGGCTGATCCTCCTGCACCTCTGGCAGGGGAGTCTCTGCCCACCACTGCCCCCAGCCCGTCCTTCGGTGGTCCCAGTGCCAGCTCCAGGGGACACTCCCACCCCAACAAGCTCTGCCGTCCCCCCCAGTCAGCTGACACCAGCAAGGCCCCCACCCCAAAGCCGAGTGACCCAACCCGAGGGCAGGGAACAGGAGTGTCTGCCCCTCTTGCCATGCTGCAGGGGCCGAGGAGCCAGGAAAGGACGGGTCCTGGGAAAGGGGACACTAAGGAGGATGGGACAGGAATCCCCAGGGAGCCTGGGGTCAGGGGTCACCAAGATGGGGGGAGAGGAGGGGCCCCCCAGAAAGGGAGGAGCTGGGGTCAGCGACGGGCAGGGTGTTGAGGATCACAAGAAGGGACGAGTCAGGGAATCACGGAGGAGTAGGTTCCAGGGGGTCACAAGGTGCTGGAGGGTCACCGAGAAGTGCGGGGTCAAGGATCACCAAAGAAGTAAAGTTCGGGGGTCACCAAGGAGCGTGGGATAGAAGTCACCAAGAAGGGAGGTGTCAGGGAATCACCGATGAGCGGGGTGGAGGGTCACCGAGAAGGGCAGGTCAGGGGTCGCGGCGGAGAGGGGGGTCGGAGATCACCGAGGAGGGCAGGGTCGGGGGTCGCAGAGAGCAGAGTCAGGCTTCACGGCGGAGAGCGCGGTCGGGGGTCGCGGAGAAGGGCGGGGTTAGTGTTCACGGCGCAGAGCGGGGTCGGGGGTCGCGGAGGAGGGCGGAGTCAGGGTTCAAGGCGGAGAGCGCGGTCGGGGGTCGCGGAGGAGGGCGGGGTTAGCGTTCACGGCGCAGAAGGGGGTCGGCGGTCGCGGAGGAAGGCGGAGTCTGGGTTCACGGCGGAGAGCGCGGTCGGGGGTCGCGGCGGAGGGCGGGGTCAGGGTTCACGGCGGAGGGCGGGGTCAGGGTTCACGGCGGAGAGCGGTCGGGGGTCGCGCCGGAGGGCGGGGTCGGGGGTCGCGCCGGAGGGCGGCCACACGCCGCCGCGCTCCCCCCGCCCGCGGTCCCGGAACCCCAGAACCCCCGACCCGGGGCGCGGGCGGCCGCGGGGAGCCGGGGCCCGCGCGGGCCGGGAGAGCGGGCCGGGCCGGGCGGGGACGGCGGGGTCGGGGCGGGGGTCGGGCCGCACGCGCCTCACCTCGGACCCGGGTCCGGCCGGGCGCGGAGCCCGCGGCGCCTCAGTTTCTCCGCGCTTCGCCGCCGCCGCGCTCACTTCCGGGTTTCAGGCGCCATCTTGGGGGCCCCGCGCACTTCCGGTCATGCCGCGGGGGCGGGGCCTGTGGTGGGCGGGGTCTGTGGCGGGGCGGGGCCACCGAGGCCTGCCTTCGCCCCTGGGCTCCTGGAGGCCCCCGCCTTCCGAGGGGCTCGGACTCTGTTGTCCCCGGGTTCGAATCCCACCCCCGCCTGTGCTGTTGGGACCTTGGCCGGAGGCTTACCCTGGCGAGCCCCAGTTTCCTCCTCTGCAACATTAGGACAGAATCCAAGCAGTCCCATCTCCAGGCCTTTGCACGGGCTGTGCCCCCCCGACCCTGCTGCACTCTCACCCCTGACCTTGAAACTGCTGGGGTTCTTGTAAAACCCCAATCTTGGCTCTAAAGCCCCCTCCTCAGAGACTCCCTGCCTCCCCACCCAGTCATGCTCTCTCTCTATTGCCTCCCCGCCCTAAGAAAACAGAGCCTGGCACACAGGGGTTGGGGGTCTGGTGAGTCCTAGGGGCCACCCCAAGAGAGCAGGAGCCTCTCAGGCAGGCTCCCCTGCTGGCCACCTCCTTCCCCAACAGGGCTTCCAGGGGCCTGATGCAAACGGTGCCGGGATTTGCCAACTGCATTGCCAGGAAGAGGGCGGGACTCAGCACTGGCACAGACGGCAGCTTTCCTGTGACTCGAGCCCATTGGACCCACCACGGAGTGGGCCGGGGCGGTTCAGGCAGACCCAGTGTGGGGCACACCACCCCTTCCCCAGCGGAGTTTTCAGCAGTGAAGCTGCCACAGTTTCCCTGGGCCGACCTCACCACCAGCCAGAGGCCTCTGCACCCATCCCAACCCCCTAAAATTAGAGGTCACCTCTCCACGGGCTTGTTTATTCATTCAATGAACTCTTATAGATGCTGCTCTGTGCCTGGCCTTGAGCTGGGCAAAGCTGGGGCCCTGGAGAGGACTCAATTCTCAGCCCTGCCCTCAGGAAGTCCACAGTCTAGGAGAGACAGAGCCAGGACCAGACGCTCTCATCTGTAAGATCAGGCCCGGGACCCAGGGAGGAGTAAAGTCTCAGCTCATGAAGCTCGCATCATGGAGGGCTGCATGGAGGAGAGGATGTTGAAGCTGGGGCTTTGAAGTTCAAGTAGGAGTTTACCAGACAAATAAGCATAGGAAGGACAGCCCGGTTAAAGTAAAAGCTGTTCAAAGGCCTGGTCTGGTAAGAGAGACGAGTATGTTTAAAACCTGTTTGCCGGGCCGGCCCCATGGCTTAGCAGTTAAGTGCGTGCGCTCCGATGCTGGCGGCCTGGGTTCGGATCCCAGGCTCGCACCGATGCACTGCTTCTCCAGCCATGCTGAGGCCGCATCCCACATACAGCAACTAAGCAGCTAGAGGGATGTGCAACTATGACATACAACTATCTACTGGGGCTTTGGGGGAAAAGTAAATTAAAAAAAAAAAAAACCTGTTTGCCCTACAAAATTCAGCGCAAGGACCCCCTGTCCCCAAATCCACAAGCACAAGAGAGCAGATGGGGAAACTGAGACCCAGAGAGGAGAAGTGATTTATCCAGAGCGACCTTGCTTTGGTATGCATAGTTTTTGGCAATTTGGGTTGTAACCTTGACTTTGAAACTACTTTTCACAACTCATGAAAAGCAATCAAATTGAGCAACAGACACTTAAGATTTAAAAGGGTGAGTGAGCAGATCTGGGGAGGAGAGAGCATCCGATTGCCTTTTCCCATTTCCTCCCGCATGGAACCAGCCACACGATTTTCGGGGCCCCTTGTTCAAAATGTATTAAGAATTTTGAGACGGCGACAGCGGAGCGTTAAACTGAGCATGGGGCCCCCAGCACGTGGGGCCAGGGTGTAGTCCCGAGTAGGACACCCACGAAGCCGGCCTGTTCCCACCGAGGCCCTCGGAGGTGGGGACGGGTATTACCTGCATTTTGCTGGTGGGGACACGGAGGCGCAGCCCTGTTCAATAGCCAGTCCGAGGTCACAGAGAGAGCCTCGGGGAGGCGTGGACTCAACCTCTGCCACGTCCACCTCGGGAAACCACGAGGTCTTGATGGGTAATTTTGCCTGAGATGGGGGCAGTTTGCCCAGGCCGGGGTGGGTCCAGCCATCTCAGCGTGGAGGAATCTGCCAACTCTGGGGATGTCTAGGGAATTAGTCAGATGTGGGGATTTCCAGGGAATCAAAAGAGACAGCCTGGGAGAGCAGAAGGAACAGTGTTCTGAAGCTCGAGGCCCGGCGCTCGGTGCAGCTCTGGTTACATGCTGTGTGACCCCCGGGAGGTTACTTAACCTCTCTGTGCCTCCGTTTCACCACCTGTAAAATGGGGATGGTGATAACAATAGTTGCTACCCCCTAGGTTGTTCAGACAGCGCCTAGTGTCTGGCCAGTATGCATGTTTCCAAGGGAGCTTCCGAATCTTTCCTGGGAAAAGTCCACGGGGTCACCTAAAAAGAGTTCAGTGTGATAATAATAATGAGGAGGCCTGAGGTTGGAGGTCCAGAGAGGAGGGGTTTGGGGCTGTGCTGATGCACGGCTGGGCCCTGGCGGCCCCAGCTCTCCTGGCTCAGGCTGCAAAAGGAACCCTCCGGGGCCGGGGGCATGCCCAGCTGGTCAGACGTGGGGACAGGCCTCACGGAAGGCCAGAGGTCTTTCTGGTGAGGCTCTGTTGGAGGTCAAAGACCTTCCACCCCCAAGCCCTCCCGCTCCCCCATCTGGTGCAGTGCCCCCCGGAGTGTCCCCCCAGGCCCTCTGGCCAGGCTCCTGGGAGTAGCGTCGCCAGGTAGAATACAGGCTTTGAAGTTTGAATTTCAAGGACACAAAGAATAATTTTTCAGTGTCCGTATGTCCCAGGCAGTATTTGGGATATGCTTATGCTAACGAGGCGGCCTCCATGTATCTGAAATTCCCATCCAACGGGGGAAGTCCTGTGTTTTTATTGGTGACATCAGGCGACCTGATGTGGGGAGGCCGCAGACAGAAATGGGGTCCCAGAGTTGGGCTTGGGGGCCTGGGTGAGCGGCTGCCTCTCTCTGGGCCTCTGTTCTGTCTGCTAAGTGGGCGCCATCGTGGCTCCCGAAGGCCCAGGTCAGCGCTCACGGTTTGAATTGTTTCAGGCTGCAGAGAACTGCTGGCAGACCCTGAGGTCGGGGCCCTGGGGGCTTCGCTGTGAGTCGATGGCGAGATTCTCCGGCTGCCCCTCAGTTTCCCCACCTGGGAAGTACCCCCTGGAGGCCCCCCGCCCCCAGCCTCAGTTTCCCCTTTGGGAAGGACTCCTGTGCAGTCGGGGAGACCGAGGCAGGCAGAGGGCGCGCCCAGGGAGGAGGAGCCAGGTGAGATGGGGCAGGTGGGCTGGCGGGCCCCCACAGAGCTGGGGTGGGACGGAGCAACTTCCTGTTTCTCCACATTCTGGAAAGCCCCGGCGTTCCCGAGCCTCGGGAGCACCTCCTCCCTCCCGCCCGGTCCCTTGCCACTTCTCCTTTCCACACACTTCCCCTTGCTGCCCCCGGCCCACAGCTCGGTTCCCGCCTGCCCACCCCTTCCCTCTCCTCCTCCTCTTCTTTATCCCTCAAGCCCCAGTCCGGCCCTCCTTGTGGTGCAGAAGGGGAAACTGAGGCAGGAGCCCCAGGGCCTGGCCCGGTCACACAAGCCATGTCTGTGCCTCCTTGGCCTTTCTCCCCGTCTCTCTTGGTCTCTCTCTGTGTCTCTCAGATTCTCTGTCTCTCCGTGTCTCTGTCTGTCAGATTCAGTGTCTCTCTCTCTCCACGTCTCTCTCTGTTCCCATGTCTCTGAGTCTGTCTGACCTTGTGTCTCTGTCACCCGTCAGCTGCCCTCCCCGAGCCGACCCGCCCTGTCCAGCCACCACGCCCTCCCTGTACCCGGCCCACCTGCCACTTGCCCTGAGGTGTCCTCAGGCGGCGCTGGCTGGCGGGTTCCAGGGCCCTGCGCCTCCCTCGGCTCCCTCCCTGCCCAGCCTGACCCGTGAGCAGGATCCTGCCAGGCCCCGCCAGGGCTGCCTCTGAGCCAGGACGACTTCAGCAACCAGCAAACCCGTCCAACGGGTTTGAGATCCGCCCCAGACAGGTCTTCCAGCCTCTGCACCGAGGCTGGGACACCAGGGCTGTGGGAGTTAAAGGCGACACCAGAGCCAGCACCCCCCAGGCTGGGCCCTGAGGTTGGGGAGCAGGCGTGAAGGAGGAGGAAGATCAGCAGTCCACCCCAGAGGAGAAGGACTGGCAGGGAGAGGGCACAGCACGTGCAACGGCCCAGAGCGGGGAAAGCATCCAGGGAGCGTGTGCAGGGGCAGGGCAGTGAGGCTGGGAAGGGGGAGGGGTGGTAATGGGGGGTCCAGAAAGCCAAGACGAGGCCTTTATCCTGGGGCAGTAGGGGGCCATTGATGGTTATAGAGCAATGGAGTGGTACGGTGGGGGTGGGGCTGGATCGGTGGGGGTGGGACTGGATCTGCCCGCAGTGCTGGACCGGATGGGGCAGAGGGGCCACATCTCTGAAGGCTCATCTGGTGGCAAGACGGAGGCCAGAGGAGACTGAGCTGCTGCCCCGAAGCCAGAGGAAGGAGCCAGACTTTGCATTTCTCTCTGTCAAGGGCCCATAGTGAGCCAGGTGTGGCTGGAGAAGAGTTGGGGTGGAGGTGAGGACCCTCAGGATGCCCCCTCACCCAGTCCCCAGGGCGATGGAGAGCCATGGAGGGTTTCGAGCACAGCACGGGGCGGGGGTGGGCGTCGGAGGGTAGAGGGCCCAAGGAGGAGGATGGCTGGGCTGCAAGGTGGGTGAGGCGGAGGGAGACAAGGCCGCCCCCCTGTTTGGGGCTGTGCACTCATGTAAGAAGCATTCTTGGGGTGCCTCCTGGGTCGCCAGGGACACAAGAGACCACGAAGAGTGGGACGCCCCTGCCGTTCAGGGCACCAACGCGTTGGCCCTTCCCGGGCAGGTCCCTGCAACATGAGTGCCAGCTGAGGGTCCGAGCAGGTGGACGAGACCCTGCCCCTCCCCCCTTCCCCCGGCTGTCCTCTGGGTGTAGACGGCCCCAGGCCCGAGAGCTGATGTCACCTGTGCTGGGACTTCCTGAACCTCCACCTTGGCTCTGCCTGGCCCCAAAGGGAAATTCCAGGGCTGCTGGGGCCGGGTTGACTCACGTCCAGGTCCCAGCGGCTCGAGAGGGGGCCAGGCTCCCGCGGGGCATCAGGGGCATTTGGAGAACTGTGTGGGTCCCACCACCCTCCAGACCCTGCGCTTAGCAAGGAGCCAGGCTCTCCAGCCCCAGGTTGGGCGTCCCCATCACAACCTGCAGGGCACGGATGGGAAGCTGGGTTCCAACAGGTGAGAATTTGGGGATGGGTATTGGATCTGGTTTGGGACGTTTTTCCTCCCCTGCTGGTCATCTCATGTCCCTAGGGCTGCAAGGATGACCGACAGAGCAGAGCTTCAGCTGCAGAGCATGAGGGTTAAGACTTCCTGGGTTCAATTCCAGCTCTCCCACCCAGTGGCTGTGTGACTCCAGGCAAGTGACTTAACCTCTCTGTGCCTCAGTTTGCCCACCTATAAAATGGGGATAATCATAGTACCTCTCTCGGAGGGTTTTTGAGAGAATTTGTTGAGTACCAGGAGATGTTAAGCGTTTGGAGCAGGGCTCAGGAAGTGGTGAGGACTTTAGGGTAAAACAGTTTAAAAAAAAACAAATACATTCATAGCAGCACAATTTGTAATAGCAAAGAAGTGCAAACAACACAGATGTACTTCAGCAGGTGAGCAGATAAACACATCTCCATCCACACACTGGAATATGACGCAGCCATGAAAAGGAGTGAAGCCCTGACACAGCCACACCGTGGATGGACCTTGAACACACAATGCTCAGTGAGAACCAGACACAGAAGGACACATGGTGTGTGATTCCATTGATGTGAAATGTCCAGAACAGGCAGATCCACAGACAGAAAGTGGGTTCGGGGTTGTCAGCGGCTGAGGAGGGGGTTGGAGGTGACAGCTAACGAGGACCTGATGTTTTTAGGGAGAGATGAAATGTTTTGAAACTAGAGAGAGGTGGTGGTTGAACCACAATGTGAAGGCATTGACCGCCACTGAGCGGTACACTTTAAAACGGTTAATTGTATGTTATGTGAATTACACACACAAAAAAAAGAAGAAAAAACAATCAACCCTGGTGATCAAAGGGTGATAGATGTCACAGCCAGCTTGTCCTCGCACCCTAAACCAAAGTCGCAAACGCCAATGATCAGGTTGGGGTTCCGGCTCTGATCCACGGGCCCCGTGCTCAAGAGGTTCTGTGGCCACTGACTGTGATCAGCCGTGTGGACAGAGGGACCCTTGATACGACAGGGTGAGAAGGGCCCCTCATCTCCATGATCCTCCTGAAACCCATCACTCTGGTCTCACCCTGAGAAAAACACCAGGCAAACCGCAAAAGAGGGACAGCCTACAAACTACCCTCCCACCTTTCTCAAACTTGTCCAGATCATCAAAAACAAAGAGGGTCTGAGGAAGCGTCAGAGCCCAGAGCGGCCCCAGGAAACGTGAGGCCTGAATGTCACGTGGGATCCTGGGGCAGTAAAGGGATGTTAGGAAAAACTAAAGAAATCTGGAAAAAACTGAGGACTTGAGTTCATAATAATGATCAATGACAAATTTCCCCCACGAATACAAGATGTTAACAATAGGCGAAAATGGGTGCCAGGCATGCAGGATGTCTCCAGGCTGTCTTTGCAACTATTCCATAAATCTAAAACTAAGCCTATTTAAAAAAGGAATTGGTGGGCCGGCCCTGTGGCTTGGTGGTTAAGTGCGCGCGCTGCGATGCTGGTGGCCCGAGTTCGGATCCCGGGTGCGCATCGAGGCACCGCTTCTCCGTTCATCCTGAGGCCGAGTCCCACATACAGCAACTAGAAGGATGTGCAGCTACGACATACAACTATCCACTGGGGTTTTGGGGGGAAAATAAAATAAAATAAAATCTTTAAAAAAAAAAAAAAGGAATTGGAGTAACGTCCCCCCTCCCCATTATTGTTCTTGGGCAGGGCTTTCACTCCTGGGATGCAGCCCACCCAGGCCGGCCACCTGCAGCTCCCATCTCCGAAACCCCCTGCGTGAGTCTTATCTCCCGGATGGGTTAGAATCTTTTGGTTATGAGTGACAGAAACCGCAACTGAAACTGGCTTTTTTTTCATAATGGGAATTTTCTTGCTCGTGGAACTGAAAAGTCCAAGGATACATCTAACTAAGGGGTCTCCCCCGTCGGCATGCTGACATTTGGGGCCAGATGTTTATTTGTGTTGAGCAGCCATCCTCGGCACTGTGGGGGGTTGAGCAGCATCCCTGGCCCCCACCCACTCGATGCCAGGAGCACCCCCAGCCGTGACAACCACAAATGTCCCCAGACACTGCCCAGTGTCCCCTGGGGGTGGGGAATCACCCCTGATTGAGACCCACTGGCCCAGTTGGTTTCGGGTTCAGCTGGATCCAGTATCCCCCATGTCACAAAGATTCATCCACCTCTCTATCTTTTGGCTCTGCCATCCTCTCTTGGCTTTTTTCCTCAGCAGTCTCCCCTCTCTTTTTTTTTTTTTTTTCTTTTGTGAGGAGATCAGCCCTGTGCTAACATCTGCCAATGCTCCTCTTTTTTTGTTGAGGAAGACTGGCCCTGGGCTAACATCCGTGCCCATCCTCCTCCACTTTATATGGGACACCACCACAGCATGGCTTGCCAAGCGGTGTGTCAGTGCACACCTGGGATCCGAACCGGTGAACCCCAGGCCGCCGCAGCAGAGCGCGCGCACTTAACTGCTTGCGCCACCGGGCCGGCCCCAGCAGTCTCCACTCTTGTGGGGACAAAGATGGTGCCAGCGGCCCCAGACCAAATTCCCCCATGAGCTTAAGAGCCCCAGCAGAAGGCCAGCACCTTTTCCCCAAGAAAGGCAGCAAAAGTCCCAGGGAAGGTTTTGATTGGCCCAACCTCAGTCACATGTCCTTGTTGAACCAATGGTTGTGGCCAGGTAACAGAAAGTCCTGATTGGCCAAGCTGGGATCATGTGGTTATATGGAATTAGCCAATGGGGTGAGACGTTGTGATGTCAGCCAATGGGGTGTATGGAGTCAGGGGTGTATGGAGTCAGCCAATGGGGCGAGGACCCTCTGGACTGGGTTGGAAGCAGGGAGTAGCCCTGGGCAGTAGAAACCCCTGCTGGCCAGTCATCCCACTGCGGGCTTCTGGGGCAGCATCAATGGATGAATGAGTGGTATACAGTAGTGCCCAATAAATACACACTGGACATAACGTAATGAACAATGGGTGAATGGCTGAGGCTGGGGCCGTCACCACATCCAGCCTGTATCAGTTAGCTATTGCTGCATGGCAAAATCCCCAGAGCACAGTGGCTTCGAACAACACACACATTTATTAACTCACAGCTTCCAAGGGTTGCAAATACAGGTCCTCTGCTCAGGCTGCATTGACAGCGTTGGCCAGGGCTGGGGGCTCATTGGGAGGCTCCACCGGGGAAGGCTCTGCTCTCGGCTCCCTCAGGTTGTTGCAGGATTTATTTCCGTGTGGTCGGAGGTCAAAGGGCCCTGTTTCTTGCTGGCTGTTGGCTCGAGGCTGCCTTTGACTGCACGTGGGCTTCTCCAGCTCGGCTGTTTAGTTCCTCAAACCCGCCAGGACTGTATGCAGGTCTGGCTGGCTAAGACGAGTGGTCTATGATGTAACCGGATCGTGGAGTGACAACCTGTCACCTTGGCGACAGTCTGTTGATCCTGCCCACCCTCAAGGGGAGTGGATGACACAAAGGTGTGACCACCAGGACGTGGGATCACGGGGCCACTTTAGGGTCTGGTCTCCACTCAGCCTCTGCAGAGGAAGCAGGACCCACTTGCCGCTCAGCCCTTGAATGCGACAGAGTGAAGCTACCTCTAGGGGTCTCCAAACTCCGGCCCTCCAGCCGGGTCCAGCCCACCGTCTGTCTTCACACAGGCCGTGTAGTGCTGAGGATGAATGACCTTGACATTTTTAAGTGGTTGAAAAAATCAGAAGCAGACTTATTTTGTGGCACATGAAAATGACATGAAATTCACATTTTGGTGTTCGTTAAGAAGGTTTTATTGGCGCAGCCACACGCATTCTTTTCAGCTACTTTCGTGACACAACGGGCAGAGTTGAGCAGTTGTGACCGAGTCTGTCCGGCCAGCAAAGCTGAAAATATTTGCTCTCTGGCCCTTGACAGAATAGGTCGGCTGACCCCTGCTCTACACGGCCACATGTCCCTGGGCAAGGATGCAGGGAGCTCTCTGGGCCCAGGAGTCTCCTCAGTTGGTTGGGTGATGGTGAGAGGGACCTCAGCCAAGGGGCCAGCGAGCAGTGAACTTCAGGTCAGCACGAGTCAACTGTGATTATTGCTGTCACCCTTCAGGCAGCCTGGGGCAGGGAGCCCCCAGGGTCTCCAGGCAGAGGTGGCAGAAGGCAGCCACACCTGCATGCTGCACACCTACACGTGCTTGTGTGTCAGAACCACAGCACAACCTTGTACGACCATCTCGAATAGGGTGCGTCAACAGGATCCCGAAGATCGAGTTGACGGGGCTGGGTGGGGGGGCGTATTGGTGGGGGCTCGGCCAGTAGTGTCAGGGGAGGTGCTTCTGAGGAGGTGACAACTGAGCTGCAACCCTAATGAGAGGAGGAGGGAGTTAGGTGGACTTGGGGGAAAGTGTTTCAGGCAGTGAGCACAGCGAGTGCCAAGGGCCTGGGGTGAGAAGGGGGCTGCTCTGGGGACAGAAGATGAGAGGACAATAGGACTGGAGCAAAATGACCACTGGCCAGGGCCACCACTCCCAACTACCACATACGGTTAGGTCCCAGCAGCCTGGCCACAATGAGACGGTGGGTCCCTCCTCCCTGCCCCCCAATCCAGCCTTCCCTCGAGTCTCAGTTTCCCCAAATGTAGAATGAGGACTCACACCCAATGGTGGCCCGGAGTTTCCGTTCTGCACTGGCGTGGCTGTGTGTCCAGCTGGCCGCCACATGTCTCTGCCTCCCGAGGCCCATCTGAGCAGACGGTCCCAGGGGAGGGAGGCCTGCTGACCAGGCTTTCCCCTCCCAGGCGCCCGTTTCCAGTCAGCGCTGCCCCAAAGCCCCACCCGGCCATTCGAGTCGAGAGGGATCAATATGAGTCTGGGGTCCCAGCGAGAGGAGAGCCCTGGCCAGCGTGGGGACAGCTCCCCAGGCACCCCCACTGGCTGGGACCTCTGCCAGAGCCCTCTGGGCTCCCACAGGGCTGGCCGTCTGCCTTGTCCCTTCTGGAGTGTTTCCCAGCCACCCAGGGACTCTGGTGGGAGGGAGTGGCCCATTTCACAGATGGGCCCATGCAGCCCAAGGTAGGTACAGGGCCCCAGAGCCGAGGCTGGGAACCCAGGGGTCCTGAATGAGCCCCAGCCTGACAGATTCCATTGGGCAGCCTTTCTCCCTCTGTCATCACCCTACCCTTGAACAGTCACTCATTCATTTGTTCATTCATTCACTCATCAGTTTCTGGTGCCCACAGGGTCCCAACAGATGCTGGCCCTGGTGACCCAGTCCATCCTGGTGATCCACATGTCCACCGATGGGTGGGTACACAAAATGCAGCTGATGTCTCCTCGGTCTCACCCTCTGTGTGTCTCTCTCTCATTATTTATTTTTTTTTTTTTTGTGGTTTGGTGATTTTTTTTTTTTTTTTTTGCACGAAACCCGGTTGTTTTTCCTGTGAAGTTTCCCACGGTCTAGAATCTGCTGATTTGTTTCCCTGTGATAATTCAAGTTGTCAAAGAGGTGATGCATTCCCGTGTTTGAAAGCTCAAGAGTGAAAAGTACAGCCCGTGTGCAGCCGCCGTGAAGACAGTCAGGCAGTTCCTCAAAAAGTTAAACAGAATCACCATCTGACCCATTGGTTCCCATCCCAGGAGGCCCCCTGAAGAAATGAAAGTGGGGACTCGAACAGATACCTGCACCCGGCCGTCCACAGCCGCGTGACTCATAACAGTCAGAGATGGAAACACCCCAAGTCTCCGTCGACGGATGATGGATACACACAGTGTGGTCCATCCACACACAGGAATATTACTCAGCCTGGAAAAGGAAGGAGATCCTGACACCTGCTCCAACGTGGATGGACCCTGAGGACATGACACTCAGTGACATGAGCCAGACACAGAAGGACAGACACTGTGTGATCCCCTCACAGGAGGCCCCTAGAGGAGTCACGTCCACAGAGACAGAAAGTGGATGGTGGGGCCAGGGGCTGGGGGAGGGGACGGGGAGTCAGTGTTTCATGGGGACAGAGTCTCAGTTTGGGAGGATGAGAAAGTCCTGGAGACGGATGGTGGGGATGGTTGCACAACAGCGTGAATGTGCTTAATGCTGCTGAGCTGCGCACTTAAAATGGTGAAGATGGTGAATTTTACGTTACATCAATTTTGCCACAATGAAAAAGTGTACCCAGATTAACATCTCCCTCCCACAGTGCCCCGCGTGATGACCAGCTCCTTGAGTGTCCTTCAAGGGGAATCCCCAGGAGACAACACCCCAGCCATCCCCCCGCCCTGTCGGCTCTCGCCCGGTGGGCAGCACTCTCCACTTTCGGCTCTCCACTCTGCCCTCTCACCTAACATCTGCCCAAGTCGTTGCCCGTGGACTCGTCCAGGGCCTCGTTCTTTTGGGGGCTGCGAGGTACTCCGTATCGGGATGTGCCATGACTGATTTACTCCCTTCTCTGGGGGACTTCTAGGGTGTTTCCACACACGGCCACCCTTGCCAGCAGCTGTGAGGTCCGGGCATCTCCCACGTGGGTGAGTGAGTGGGGGAGGGATTCCCAGCACTGATCTTGCCCTCTGTCATTTCAGAAGACGCGGCCACGCTGCCCTGTGGGGACTGACCATTTGATCCCACCATCGAAGAGCCAGAGCCTATTTCCAAGCTCCTCACTAAAAAAAAAATTCCAGGGGCCGGCCCGGTGGCACAAGTGGTTAAGTGCACGCGCTCCGCCCAGGCGGCCCGGGGTTCGCCGGTTTGGATCCCGGGCGCACACTAACACACCCCTTGTCAGGCCATGCTGTGGCGGCGTCCCACATAAAGTGGAGGAAGATGGGCACGGATTTTAGCCCAGGGCCAGTCTTCCTCAGCAAAAAAAGAGGAGAATTGGCAGATGTTAGCTCAGGAGTGATCTTCCTCCCACACACAAAAAAAATTCTGGTAAAACACACATCACGTAAATTTACCATATTCACCATTTTAAGTGCACAGCTCAGTGGCATTAAGCACAGGCACACCATTGTGCCACCATCCCCACCATCCATCTCCAGAACTTTCTCATCTTCCCAGACTGAGACTCTGTCCCCATGAAACACTGACTCCCCGTCCCCTCTCCCGGCCCCCGGCCCCACCATCTACTTTCTGTCTCTGTGGATGTGACTCCTCTAGGGGCCTCCTGTGAGAGGATCACACAGTATCTGCCCTTCTGCGTCTGGCTCACGTCACTGAGTGTCATGTCCTCAAGGTCCATCCACAGTGTAACTGTGTCAGGGCTTCACTCCTTTTCGTGGCTGTGTCATATTCCAGTGTGTGGATGGACATGTGTGTATCCATCATCTGTTGATGGACACTTGGGATGTTTCCACCTTTTGGCTACTGTGAATCAGGCTGCTGCAAACACAGGTGTGCAAACATCTCTTCAAGACCCTGCTTTCAATTCTTTTGGGGATGTACCCAGAAGAGGCACAGCTGGCTCACATGGTCCTTCTCTGTTTAATTTTTTGAGGAACCGCCATCTTGTTTTCCACAGCGGCTGCGCCATTTTACATTCCCACCAGAAGTGCACAAGGTTCCGGTTTCTCCACATCCTCGCCAACACTTGCCATTTTCCGCTCTTTTTTTGGATAGTAGCCTTCCTAAGGGGTGTGAAGGGTTGGACCTCCGAGCTTTTTGTCACGGACTGTCTCAAACACATGTAGGAGAAAGCAGAATGCACCCCCAGGTCCCCCACCAGCCTCAACCATCATCAACTCCTGGCCAATCTCATTTCATCTCTATTCCACTCTTGGATTTTTTCCCCAACATTTTATTATGAACATTTTCAAATGTGGGGAAGAGTTGAAAGGGTTTTATGGGAAAACTCCATGTCTCGTTCCTATGACAAGCATTTTACCGTATTCACTTATCCCATATCTGGACACCCATCCTCTCCTCTATGCAGCCATCAATCCGTGTGTGTGCGTGTGTGTGTGTGTGTGTGGTTGCATTCAAAAATAATGTGCCACATGTTTGAACAGCAAAACGGAACCCCCCCAAACGGACAAAACCAAGTGTTGATGAGGATGCAGAACAGCCAGTGATGGGGACACAGCCACTTTGCAGGACACTTGGGCGGTTCCTCCAAATGTTAAACTGGGAATTGCCACATGACCCGGCCATTCGACTCCCAGGAATTGACCGGAGAGGAATGAAAACTTGCGTCCACACAAAACCTGCCCGCGTGTGTTCACAGCAGCAAGCTACGTCGGCACCAAAACCTGAAAACACGCTAACGTCCCTCAGCTCGTGAGTGGATGAAAAGACCGGGACCTCCGCACGATGGAACGTGTTCGGACGCAGCCAGCAGCAAGGCTCGTGTGCTGGCGAGAACACGGCCGGTCCTCGGATGAGTCACGCTGAGCGAGAGGAGCCAGACCCGACCGTGGGATTCCGTCTGTGTGGCATCCCGACAGGACCAGGCTCCTGGGACAAAACTCGATCCCTCTGGGAAGAGCTGGGGACGGAGGGAAGCGATGACCACAAAGGGGCACCGGGGGTTTTGGGGGGGATGGAAATACTTCATTTCTTGATTATGGTGGTGATTACACAACTATATGCTTTTGTGGAAATTCATGGAACAGTACACATTAAAGGGTCAATTTTCCTGTAATAAGCAATTCTAATGACCTTATGTATTCGTTTCCTGGGGCCGCTGTAATGAATGGCCACACACTGGGCGACTTAAAACAACAGAAATATCTTGTCTCCCGCTTCTGGAGACCAGATATCAGAGATCACTCCCTCCGGAGGCTCCAGGGGAGGGTCCCTCCTACCTCTTCCAGCCTCCGGGATCTCCAGGTGGCCTGGGCTTGTGGCCACGTCACTCCATCTCTGCGGTCACTCCATCACTCCATCTCTCCATGGCGGTCTCCCCTCTCCGTCAAATTTCCCCTGCGTGTCTCTTATGAGGATGCTTCTCACTGGTTTCAGGGCCCACCTAAGTAATCCAGGATGAGCTCGTCTCAAGATCCTTAACTTGGTGACATCTGCCAAGACCCTCTTTCCAAGTGAGGACCCAGTCACGGGTTCTAGGGATTTTGACGTGGGCATTGATTTGGGGGCCACCATTCAGCCTGCTACACCTTACTTAAAAATAAAACACCAGGGGCCATGTCAGGACACTTTCTCCCAAATGCTTCACCTGGCACATCACCCCCAGGAATGTTTTGAAGCAAAATGCCAGGAGTCACGTGCTTTCATCCATAAATACCTCAGGGTGTGTTTCTAAAGCAAGGATTCCAAACCCGGGCAATCCAGGGGACACTGGGCCATGTCTGGGGACATCTGTGGTTGTCACGACTGGGGGGTCTGCTGGCATCGAGTGGTGGGGCCGGGGATGCTGCTCAACCCCCCACAGTGCCCAGCACGGCCCCCACAGAGAGTGACCCAGCCCCGAGGTCAGCAGTGCCAAGGGAGGATCTGGTCTAGAGTGAAGGATGGGTGACTCTGGTGTGTGAGTCCGGGCCTCCCTGCTCTATCTGCGATGACGTGTGTGACGAGGCCCAACAAGGGGTGACAACAGTGATGATCTGGTGTCACTGCCCCAAGGGATCGTGTGTGGGCTTCAAACTCTGTGGTCCCGAGCATCTCACACACACACCCCCCCACACACACACACCCCTCCAGGAGCCTCGGCCACTATCCCCGCCCGCCCCCTGGCGGCCACAGAGGTCCACACGCACTGGCCTCTCCCGGGCTGCATCCTAACCTGCAGCCATGGCTGGATGGCTGGATTCCCAGGGTGGGGGGCCGACCTGGCTATGGAAGGACCCCCTCTGGCTCCTGGGGGCCCCGCTCCTCGGGTCAGGGGCTGAGTTGGGCCCTTGGAGAGGGTGGTCCTGGGATCAGGGACCCGACTTGTAAGAGACCCACAGAGTTGGAGGAGATCCAGGATGGGGCGGCCGGCCAAGAGAGTGGACAGGAGGCCCGTTGGCTTCCTCTGTCCTCAGGGGGGAGGGGGTCTTGGCGTCAGAGCTGGGGAAGTGAGAGGGTCAGGGAGGGGGAGCTATGAGGGACGAGTGGGTCTGGGGGCCACTGGGCACGAATGTCTGTGTGTGGGGGTCATGAGTGGGCAGGAGAAATGAGAGGGGTGAGGGACAGAGGGCAGAGGAGAAGTGGGCAGAGGCAAGGCCTGAGCCCAGGAGGGGCTGGTGGACTCCCACATATAACATGGGGCCCCCACCGGTCACCTGGGGCTCCTACCTATAACCTAAGGCCCGCATTTATAATCCATCTATAATCTGGGGTCCCTACCCATTACTTGGGGCCCCCTGTTATTACCTGGAACCCCTTCCTATAACCTGGAGCCCTCACCTATGGCCCGGGGCCCCCCACTTGTAAGATGCCCCCATCTATAACAAGGTCCCCCACCTGTAGCCTGAGCTCCCCGCTATAACTTGGGGCCCCCCACTTGTAACTTGAGGCCCCCTCCTATAAGCTGGGGCCCCTCAACGGCAACCTGAGACCCCGCCTCTAACCTGGGGTCCCACCTGTCACTCGGAGCCCTTAACAAAACCTGCATGAGGGTGAGGATGGGAGAATGCGGAGAAAGGATTTTCCCAGGGCGACCACAGGTACTCATAACCTTCGCCTGTTCCTGCTACTACCATTCCCATTTGTCACAGTTTGCCCCCCCAGAAGTCAGGCTGCCTCTTTCAGTCGGGAGCGTCATCGCTATCTCCGAGTCTTCTCTCCGTGGTGGTTCCTAAGGTCACAGAACATGTCACTGCCACAGCCTCTTCCATCTGATGACATATGGTATTGTTAACCCCCACTCAGAGAAACGGGAAGTGAGAGGCCAAGACCCCCCAACTGAGGACTTCCGCCGGGCAAAGGGCTGGGGCCGAGAGAGGGTCCCTGGAGAGGCTTAGAGCAGCCCCCACGGGGGTCTCAGGCCCTGTGATGCTGGGAAGGGCTCTTAAATCTGGTTCCGTGTTGGCCTGCCCTGGGTTTGATGCTTGCTAGGAACTTTTACGTAAGTAGGACAGCTGAACAGCTCCGAGGCCCCCATCACGCTGAGCAGACGGTGCTAGAATCCTCGCAAGGCTGCTGGGGCTCCCAGGCTGGGCACGTAGCTCCACCAGGGACCTGGGCAGGTGGTTTCCTTTCTGCAAGCCTCAGTCGGCTCACCTGTGAGGGGGATGGAGGGAGGACTTTAGAACATTCCATCACCCCAAAAAACAGCTCTGTACTCCCTAGCAGTCACTCTCCACCCCCTCCCCAGCCCCTGGCAACCACAAACCCACTTTCTGTCTGTGGATGTGCCTGTTCTGGACATTTCACATCAGTGGAATCACACACCGCGTGTCCTTCTGTGTCTGGTTCTCTCACTGAGCATCGTGTGATCAAGGTCCATCCACTGTGTGGCTGTGTCAGGGCCTCACTCCTCTTCATGGCTGAGTAATACTCCAGTGTGTGGATGGACACGTTGTGTGTATCCATCATCCGTTGATGGACATTTGGGTTGTCTCCACTTTTTGGCTGCTGTGAATCAAGGTGCCGTGAACATTTGTGTACAAGTTTTTGTGTGGTTGTGAGTTTCCGTTTCTCTTGGGCATATACCGAGGAGTGGAATTGCTGGGCCATACGGTAACACTGTGTTTAACCTTCTGAATTTTTTTCCAAAGTGGCTGCACCATCTGTATGAGAGTTCCCGTTTCTCCACATGCTTGCCAATACTTGTCATCGCCCATTTTTTTGATCGTGGCCTTCCTAGTGGATATGAAGTGGTTAATTTTAATAACATATTTCTTTTAACCTAACATAGCCAATTATATCATTTCAACGTGCAATCAATGTAAATTATTGAGATATTATATGTATTTTTTTTCATGCTAAGCCTTCAAAATCCAGTGTGTAGTTTACACTCACAACATCTCAATTTTGGCAGCCATATCACAAGAGCTTAATAGGCACATGTGAACAGCAGCTGCTGTACTGGACGGCACAGCTCTCATTGCTGAGGATGCAGCAGTGACCAAGAGAAACCGACCCCGGCCCCCAAGAGCTTCCAGTCTAGTGCCAGAGACAGAATAAAAACAGATAATGAAATATATAAATGAGAAAATTTCTGAAGGTGACAAGTGTTCCAGGGAATCACCAGGAGGGCTTCTTGGAGGAGGTGGCATCTGAGGCGAGATTTCACCTTCATGAATTCTTTCTGCAACAGTCACCAAACATTTCCCAAGTTCCTTCCATGTCTCCTGCACATCAGGAGAGGGGTGCGGGCTCCGCGAAGGAGAGCGGGGCCTACATGGGCCAAGATTGTCAAACACACCCCCAGCTTCCAAGAAATTTCATTTTAAGGCAGCACTCAAAAACACAGAGGAGGGCCGGCTCCGTGGCTTAGCGGTTAAGTGCGCGCGCTCTGATGCTGGCGGCCCGGGTTCGGATCCCGGGCGCGCCCCGAGGCACCACTTCTCCGTCCAACCCGGGGCCGAGTCCCACGTACAGCAACTAGAAGGATGCGGACCTATGACGTACAACTATCTACTGGGGCTTTGGGGGGAAAAAAATGAATAAATAAAATCTTTAAAAAAAAAAAAAAAAAAAAAAAAACACAGAGGATACCAAAAGGAATTTAAGTTGGGCAGTGTTCCCTCCTCTTCTGCTTCCGGGCCAGATTGTTTAGAACGGATGTTATTTCTTCCTGAAATGTTTGGTGGAAATTCACCAACGAGATGTCTGGGCCTTAATTGTCTTTGTGGAAAGGTTTTTCAGTACAGATTTAATCTCTTGAATAGACATAAGACTATGCAGATGATCTATTTCTTCTTGCGTGAGCTTCTATCTCAGTGTTTTTCAAGGTATTGGTCCGTTTCAACTAAGATGTCGAATTCATGGGCATAGAGTTATTCCCAGTATCTAATCCTTTTGCTATCTGTAGGGTCTGTAGTGACAGCCCTTCTTTCATTTCTCACCTGTGTCATCTTTTTTTTTTTTTTTTGAGGAAGACCGGCCCTGAGCTAACATCTGCCAATCCTCCTCTTTTGGCTGAGGAAGACTACCCCTGAGCTAACATCCATGCCCATCTTCCTCTACCTTATATGGGACGCCACCACAGCATGGCTTGCCAAGCAGTGCGTCGGTGCACGCCCGGGATCTGAACTGGTGAACCGCGGGCCGCCGCAGCGGAGCACGCGCACTTAACCACTTGCACCGCTGGGCCGGCCCCTGTGTCATCTTTTTTCCTTGGTCAATCTGGGTAGACTTTTACCAATTTTTTTGATCTTTTCAAAGAACAATCATTGGTTTCATCTATTTTCTTTATTCTTTTTCTATTCTATTTCATGTGTTGCTGCTCTGATCTTTATGAATTCCTTCTCGAAAGGAATTTGGGGCTAATCCACACATTTTTATTAGGGCTTGCTGGTCTGCTGCTGTGGCTTGTGCCCTGTCTCCTCAGAGCCACACCAATCCCCTTCTACGGGTCATTTGTGAATCTCATGGATGTCCCCAACAACATGCATATGGGCACACTCAATTTCGTGCAGTTTTAGGGAGTTCACAGGTCTCGGGTTCAGAACCCCCAGCCTTGAGCCCCAATGCTTCCACTTTTTGGCTATTTGTGAAACAAGAGCTTTACTCAAGACAAGCGGTTTGCTCTGACAAAATAATAATCTAGTGCTAAAAAGCAGAAAGACAGAAAATTCAGGTATGGGAGGTACTTTCAACTTCATGGAGCAGCACTGTGCCAATTCTTTCTGTTTTCCACCCAAAGCACTTGGCTGGCACCGCCCCCGCTCTGTTCTGAGCTTTGGCTCCTGAGTTCTTTAGGGTAGAGACCGTCCAGAGCACCTCTCTCGCCCTCCAGCCCCATTGATGCCTAGTGATGGCTTTTTGCCTCCCATTGGCCACTTTGGGCTACTTTTTGACCCTTGACCTCGCCTCCAGGGGGCTTTCGGAGGAGGGGCCCTAGCAGTCACCCCCAAAGGTCCCAGAGCCGCATCCCGGCCCACGAGGGCGGTGCCCACTCCCCGGCCGTTCCGAGGAGGCCGTTAGCACTTGCGACCTTCGACCCCAGCCTCAAACCCCTCCGAGGTCAACGCCGCGGCCTCGCCTCCCCGCGCTCGCTTCCCGCCCCCTCCGCGTGACAGGCGCCTCGGCGGGCCAATGAGCGAGCCGTATCCACCCCTGGGGCGGGGCCGCACGCGGGCCAATCCCCGCTCGCCCTCCCCCCGGGTCCAAATGGCCCAATCGGCGGCGGCGACAGGGCGGCCCGCGGGGGCGGGGCCTGCCGGCTCAGCCAACGGGCGGGCACGTCGGCGCCGCGAGGGGCGGGCCCCGCGGCGGGCGTGCGGCGGCGCGGCGGCGCAGGGCGGGGCGGGAGGTAAACAAGATGGCGGCGGCGTGTCGGGCGCGGAAGGGGGAGGCGGCCCGGGGCGCCCGCGAGTGAGGCGAGGGGCGGGCGGCAGCGGCGGCGGGGCGGCCGGACTGCGGCCGCCTTGCATGGGCTGGGCCCCCGCGCCGCCCCGCCTGCTTCACGCGCGCGGCGACTGCGGCGGGGGGACGCGCCGCCCGTGCCCCGGCGGCCTCGGGAACCCCCGGCCCGGGGCCTGCGGCCTGCGCCGCCTCGGCCCCCCGGAGCCCCGCGGGTCCCCCGCGCCCCGAGGACCGCGGCCGACGGCGTTCGGGGCGCAGAGCGAGCGCGGGCTGCCGTTTGGGGTGGGGGGGCGCCCGCCGGGCGCGCGCGGCCTCTCGGGGGTCCCCGGCCGGTGTGGGGGCGCCCCAGGGGCGGCCGGATCCGACGGAAGTTGCTCCCAGCGGCGCGAGGGCCCCGGGCAGCCCCCCGGACCCCCGACGCGCGCCCGGGGCCGGAGAGAGCGCACCGGGCCGGACGGAGGCGCCCCCCACGCTGTCCAGATAGGCACCTGCCGGCGTCTGGGGCGCCCGGGACGGCGGAGACCCCCAACAGCGCGCCCCGGCCCCGGCCCAGCTCGTCCGCCCAGCCTCGGGGTCCCGGGACCGGCCGGCCGCCGCGGGGCCCCGGCGCGCGCCCTGGCCCGCCGGTAATGGACGGCCCGGCGGAGACCCGGCTCTGCGGCCGCCGCGTTGGTCCGAGGGTCTGAAGTCCCTGGAGGATGACCTAGCACTTCAGCGCCCCGAGGGCCCCCGTGGACGCGCCCCAACGACCCGGAGCTGCGAGGCCCGGCGGCACCCGCACTCGCCGCCCCGCACCGTCGGCGCCCGCGCCCCGGACCAGGCGCGCCTCTCGAACTCTCGTCTAGTACAATCGTTTCTTTTCGAGGAAGGGTTTTTTTTTCTTTCTTTTTCTTTTGCGTTTTTGTTGATTTTTTTCCGGAGAAGGGAATTTTGGGGGGAACGAAAGGAAGAACCGCTCACCCGGGACTACAGTAAGGGGCGTCAGGGCTGCCGGCCGGAGTCGGAGGCGCGGGGTCCAGGATGGATGCGGCGGACCCGCAGCAGCTGGGCATATTTACGGAGGGCGAGCTGATGTCCGTGGGCATGGACACGTTCATCCACCGCATCGACTCCACCGAGGTCATCTACCAGCCCCGCCGCAAGCGGGCCAAGGTCATCGGCAAGTACCTGATGGGGGACCTGCTCGGGGAGGGGTCGTACGGCAAGGTGAAGGAGGTGCTGGACTCGGAGACGCTGTGCAGGAGGGCCGTCAAGATCCTTAAGAAGAAGAAGTTGCGGAGGATCCCCAATGGGGAGGCCAACGTGAAGAAGTAAGTTTGGGCTTCCTGGGTCGGGCGCGGCCAGCCGGGGACTTTGGTCGCCCGCCCTCCCTCCCTCCCTTCCTTCCTCCCTTCCTCCCTTCCTTCCTTCTTTCCTTCCTCCCTCCCTCTTTCCTGTCTCCCTTCCTTCCGTCCTCCCCTTCCTTAAAAACCTGAGCTGACCAGCCAGCTCCCGAGTCCTCCCTGCCAGGAAGAGCGTGTTGGAAACCCGCTTAAGTACTTTCAGAAAGTCGGGACAGCTTGTTGCCGGGGGGCGTCCGCCTGTCCGTCTGTTGGGGCACGGATGTCCAAGCCCTCCTCTGAAGGGGGCACGCCCCTCTCCGCCCGATCCTCCCAGCTGTCCGGAGCACTCGGGTGCCCGGTGCAGGCAGCCAGTGTTTGGCCCTGAGAGCGTGGGCTCACAAACCGCCAGGGCCGCCCGCAGGTCTTGGGCGCAGCGCGCAGCCGGCACTGGGGCCAGGCCAACGCGCTTTGTTGATCCTGTCGGAGGGGAGCCCTGCGGTGGCCAAGTGATTGTTTGCACCAGCTTATCAGTCAGCAGGGGGCAACTTAGCCCTTTCTCGCCGGCCTGGGTGGTGACACTGGACGTGTCCGTGACTGCAGGCCTCGGGGACTCCCCCTTCCCTCAGAGGGGATCAGGCTTGTGTCCGGCAAACTTTTTAAACAAGTTTTTTTGGCGCCCGTCTGCCCCAGGCACCTTGGCAGGTTTGGGGTCTGTGAGCAAGAGTCGCCCCAAGGACGGAGGTGGGGAGCTTTGCCTCCTTCCGTCTTGCCAGTTTCAGGAGGGGGCCCCTTATCGCTGCCGCCTCGGTGCACCCCGCCCCTTGGCCCACGCTCCCCTCCCAGCCTCCGGTTTCCAAGAAGTGGCTTATCTAACAGGCTGGCTGGTGGCAGGGCTGACTTATGACCTTGGACGGTCCACAAGCTTGCCAGGCCCGTCCTGGGCAGTGCTGCCCCCGGATCCACTTTCACCTGCCTCCTTCCCGGCCCGGCCCGCTCTGCCTGTCTGGACAGCCCGCGAGCTGGCTGTTTTCTTGCTCTGGGACAGCCTGGGGGTGCTGGTGTTGGGGACGGAGCGAGAACTGAAGCCGGGCTGGCACGGGCTCCAGAGCCGGTGCCCCTTGCTTGGTGGAGCAGTAGGCTTCCTTGGGGTCGGCCGGCAGGGTGGGCGGTGTTGGGGTGAGGTCTTCTCAGTCTCTGTGACCCAGCCTGTGGACACTGGGAGGAGGCGTGGCCAGGCACCCCCGGCCCCTCCCTCCGTCAGTCCTGTGCCAGTCTCTTACCTGTGAGGTGGGGGTTGGGTGGGGGCCACAGCATCTGGGGAGAGACAGGCTGGGGGACCCCTCACCCCAGTCAGAAATCCCCACTCCACTGCTGGCTTCTCGTTAAGCCTGGAGCACGTGGGGTGAGGTGGCTGCCTAGCAGGTTTACCCCAGCTTCGGGTGGGGGACAGTGAGCTCCTGCGTTCTGGGTGCTGACTCTGGAAACAGATCCCCTCCCGCTCTCCAGGGCCCCTCCTTGTCCTGGCTCCTTGTAGGCCTCGTGCCCTGCTCTGTCCCGGGAACAGGGTGCTGGTCTCGTCCTGCCTGGCTGAGCCCTCCAGGGTGGAATCAGCCCAGGTCCAGGGGATGTTCTGGTGCTGTGGTGCCCCAGGCCCCAGCCTCTCAGGAGCAGCGCCATGCGGTAGGAGGGGCTCCCAGAGTTTGGTCCAGGGGGCCGGGTTCCAGCTCTGACTGGTCTGTGTGGCTGGAGGCACCCGAGCCCAGCCTGCTGGCCGTCCCGGGGCTTCAGGTTGTAAACCCGGCCAGGGGCAGCAACTGGTGGCAGCAGAGTTGAGGGGTCCCTGGGGGGGGGGGGGCGTGTCAGGGTGGGCAAGCGCCCACCTTTGCTAAGGCCTTGTGTGCGTGTGATCAAGACGCTGGTTTTCAAAAACGCTCGCGCCCAAAGTCAAGTCAGAGGACGCTTCACCACCCCGAGGAGTTCCCTCCTGCTCCACGGGGCACACGACCAGACCTGGCTGCAGGGCCATGGAGCGCCGGTGTCCCAGCCCCTGGTTTCCTGAACAGTCACCCGAGGTCCCGAGAGCTTGTGGGGACACATGGGTGTGCAGTGTCCATCGGGAGCTGGAGAGGAAACCGAGGCCAGGGAGGCGGAGTGGTTGGCCGTCACCAAGTGGCCGGCAGTTAGCATAAGATGTCACAGCCGCAGGGCGCTGTGCCGAACTTCATCAGCTCAGCCCTGGACGTGCAGAGACTCTGCCTTTCAGAGGTTCCCTCGGAGGGCAGGGCAGGGCTGGCCCGAGCTGTGCTGTCTATCCGCCTTCGCGTCTGGCACCAGGACCTGCCGGCTGTGCAGCTGGGCATTAGAACCCACCGTGCCTCGGGGGCTGCGTGCCAGGGGACATGCCTGCTCCGCGGGCGCCACATCCCTTGTCCCAAGTCCCACCGAAGCGCTCTGGACTGGAGGCTCTCGGGCGCGGGCAGGGGTGTCCGCTCCCGGGCCCGAGATCCCGTCTTCTGGGCCGGCCTTGCTGCCAGCCGCCTGCAGGGAAAAAAGCCTCCTTTGTCTGCGAGAGGCTTAATAAACTCAATTCCAGTCGCCTCTCTGGTGTGAAGTGTCCAGAACCTTCCCCACAAGCCTCAGGAGTCCTCCAGTTCCAACGGGAAGCTTTTATCTTAAGGGGCGCTGTTTGCCCCGGTGGCAGGACGGCTCAGGGTGCCCTCCCGTCGCCTGGTTTCCTGCCAGGGGGGCTGCCGTGGGCCTGCGCTTGTCCCCCTCACTTGAAAAAAAGGTCACCCGTAACCTTAATACCGATGCATCTCAGCACATCTCCTTTGAGTCTGTTTTTAATGTGTTTTCTTAACCCATCCAAGCACTTTTTAATGAAAAACTAAACTCCCTTAAGCATCGTTTTTAAAAAATAAGTTCTATCTGCTTGTTTTTCCAGCAGGCAGTAGAATTACAGGAGCGAACCCATAAAGGCTGGGAGAGGGCGTGTGGTGGGGTCTCCCTGCGCCCTCTTCTCGAGGGTCTCCCGGCGCCCTCTTCTCGGGGCTCTCCCTCCGCCCTGTTCTCCGAGGTCTCCCTGCGCCCTCTTCTCCCAGGCGGCCAGGCTGACCTGTTGCCGCGTATCCTGCCAGCGGTTTTGTGCAGGCGTAGACAGAGCTGCATACATTCCCCGTTTTACAGTCAGCCACCGTCTGGCAGGCCCTGGAAGGCAGGCAGGACACGGGTCCAGCGCCGCAAGCCGCACACAGTGTGCGTCAGGGTGGCGAGCAGGAGGGCAGTGTCCTGGGACACTGCGCCCAGGACAACCCGCATTTCATAGAGTGCTGATGGGCCACAGAATACTGTTCGTTTTGGGTTTTTTTCCATTAATTGTTTAGAAACATAAAGATCACTGGCTGGGGCCGCCACAGTGGCTTAGCAGTTAAGTGCGCACGCTCCGCTACTGGCGGCCCAGGTTCAGATCCCGGGCGCACACAGACACACCGCTTGTCCTGCCATGCTGAGGCCGTGTCCCACATACAGCAACTAGAAGGATGTGCAGCTATGACATACAACTATCTACTGGGGCTTTGGGGGAAAAAAGGGAAAAGGAGGAGGAGGATTGGTCATAGGTGTTAGCTCAGAGCTGGTCTTCCTCAGCGGAAAGTGGAGGATTAGCATGGATGTTAGCTCAGGGCTGATCTTCCTCACAAAGAAAACAAAGTCTGTGGCTGTTCACAGCCGTACAAAATCACTGGGCATCTGTGTTTGCCCCTCCCCCAGCCGCCCCGCCTGTCTCCATGACTGTCAGGTGTCAACGCAGCATCCACTGCGCGGTGTGCCCCGCCTGTGTCCGTGGACGGGCGGCTGTGTCCGTGATTACTCTGTGTCATGTCTTGTGACGAGCACAAGGGCATTTGAAGGGCGTGTCACCAGAAGTGGAGTTTCTGGGTCAGAGGGAGTGAGCAGGTGTGCGTTTGAGAAGCTGTGTCAAGGTCCCCGCTCCCCACCGCCTCCCGGCCCACGTCCAACCCGGTGTCTCATCTGACATCTGTCCGCTCTCTGGTGCGTGCCCGCCGTCTGTGTGTTGGAGGCGGCGTAGTGGGACGTGCTCAGCCACCCCGGGCTGTTCTCCTCACCTGGGCGTCCCCGTGGCCCCCAGGAGCGCCACCCGTCGGCCCCTCTGTGTGGCCGGGTCCTGGACAGGCAGTGGCGGCTCTGAGCGGGCGCCAGACCCAGGCGGGCTTGGCGAGGCCCGGCCGCTGTGCGGTGATTGGCGGGTTCTTGGATCTACATGGTGAATGGTTGGAATTTTCACGCGTTGAGAATCAGTCCTGGACTTTGTCGGCTCTCCTTCCCATCCGGAGCGGCCTCTTCAAGGGTTCCGCCATGAGCCCGGGCTGGCTGGCTGCCAGGGGTGGCGGCAGGAAGGCACGGCGTGTCCCCGTGGCTTGCCCGCACCTCGCGTCCTGGCAGCCTCCCTCTTGGTCTGGTCCTTCCCCAGCAGAGGGGTGATTGTGAAAGGCGGTGGGAGCTCAGGGACCGTGCTGGGCCCGGGCGTGTGTGGAGCGCTGGCTCCTCACCTGTGAGTGTCGGAGCCCCTTGGGAGGGCCCTTCATCCCGAGTCCACCAGGTGGCTGAACTGTGGTTTATTCTTTTAACAGGTCTATTGAAATATAATTTACATAACAAAGTTCACAGTATTAATGTGTAATTCAGTGACATTTAATACTTTCACAAATTGTGAGACCCTCAATACTGCCTAGCTCCAGAACATTCCATCACCAGAAAAAGCAACCCTGTCCCTATCTGCAGTCACTCCCATCCCCTCCCCAGCCCCTGACAACCATGAACCCACTTTCTTTCTGTGGATATGCCTGTTCTGGACGTTTCATATCAATGGGATCACACACCATGTGTCCTGTGTCTGGTTCTCTCACTGAGCATCATGTGTTCAGGGTCCATCCACGGTGTGGCTGTGTCAGGGCTTCACTCCTTTTTGTGGCTGTGTAATACTCCACTGTGTGGATGGACACGTTGTTATCCATTCACCCATCGATGGGTATCCAGGTTGGGTCCACCTGATGCTGTTGGGAACCGTGCTGCTGGGAACACAGTGCACAAGCGTTCATGTTGAAGTGCACTGTTAGCGAATTTCCACTTGTTTCAGTCTCCCTTTGGGACCTCTGAGGGCCCCTGGCTGTATGTTTAGAAGTATCAGCATAGGGGCTGAGTGGTGAGTGGGATCCTGCTCGGTGTCCCTCTGCCAGAGCTGCCGTGGGCCCTTGGTCTGCCCCTCGGGAGCCTGCTGTCCCGGTGGACCCCTCCCTGTCTGGAGGGAGCGGGCAGGGGGGTTCCTGGCCCCCCCGGCCTGTCCCGTGTGACTGGTGGCAGCTACGTTCCGTTCCTCTGGGATCTCGACCGGGTTATGACTCCGGCTCTGCAGTTTCTCTTCTGGTTAATCAACAAGTCAACTGAACCGTCCACTCTGCTTGGGCAACACCCGCGGGCGGGGCCGTGCCAGGCGCTGAGCAGCGACCCGGAAGGCGCGCTTCCGCCCGCCCGCTTCCTGCCTCCTGGTGGGGCGCCGGGCTTTTCCTTCTGCTTATAGTGCTGTTTTCCTTTTCAGTCTGATCGCAGGTGTAATTTGTAGGTGACGTGGACAGCGCCGAGAAGGTGACAGAGACCCCCTCAGGGCAGCGCGTGATTGCCGTGTCCTCCCACATGCTCTCCCCCCCGGGGGCAGGGCTGTGGAGCGCGGCTCCCTCACCTGTCTCCACCGAGAGGTCCGCACACGTGGTCCTCCAGTGCAAGGTTTCCCGGCCCCTTGTAGAGTTGGAGCTTGTGGCCGCTCTTTCGTGGATGAGTAACGTGGCTTCCGTGTTTACGCGGAGTGCTTCCCCGCCAGTTAATTGAACAGACGGAGCAGTCAGACGCCCGCAGCGGGTCAGCCTCCTGCGTCACAGGGTGGGGACCTCTTTTTGTGACACGCCCTCATCGCCGTCAGAATAGGAGCATTGAGCTGCTCAGCCGCAGAGGGAAGGGCACTGTCGCCTGCTGTGGGTTGGAATCATGGCACCCGCTTCTCTGGCGGCGACAGTGCGTCTGGTGGCGGTTTCGGCCGTCGGCAGGGGGAGGCTCGGCCGGGTTATCTGGGGACACAGGAATGCGGTGCCCTGGGGTCATCCTCTGACCAGTGGAGACCTGGGGTGAGCACCCCGGACTCCTCCACCTGCAGTGGGGTCTGCGCTCCCCGAGCTGCCCTGTGGTCGCGGTGGCGGTCTGTTTCCAGGCGTGGCCGGTCAGAGGCCGCGTGGAGCCCGCTGTTGACTCTGCCGTCCTGCTCCCCGCTGAGGGGGCCTTGTGTCAGCTGCATGTGTGGAGGGGCTGCTCCTCTGTCCACTTGCTTCGTAGTTGCGCTGAGAGTACCCGGAGCAGTCTCTCTGGACCAAGAGGGAAAGTGCCGGAGGGTTTCCGGGGCTGGGCGGGTGGCAGGGGTGGGTCGGGGAGCGTCTGACTCACGGAGCTGCGGTCTCTCCACTGAGCCGTCCCGGCATGTCAGAGTCTGGCTCCCACGCCGAGCTCTGTGCTGACTGGTCCCAGCTCTGTGCGTGCCTTCCCGGGAAGCTGGAGCTTGGCATCAGGGTCTGCCTCTGTGGCCGGTCCCTCTGTCCCTACGGGCGTGCGGGGTGTGCTGACTGAGCTGCATCCTGCCTGGGTGCCCTTCTCCTCTGGGCTTGTGTCACTCCTGTGCCTTCACGAACCTGCCCTGGCTGCAGACCCCGTGGCAGGCGCCCATGCAGCAGCCTCCCAGCCCTGCTGCTGGCCCCGCACTGGCCAGGTGCTCGGCGGGTGTGTTTATCTGGTTGGGTGGATGGCGGGTACCGGACAGCTGTCTCTGAGAGTTGTTGTTCTGCACCTGCCCCTGGGACAGCTGAGAGGACCTGCTCTGCCCCTGCACCTGGGACATCTGTACTGGGACACCTGAGAGGAGCGGCTCTGCTCCTGCACCTGGGACATCTGTACTGGGACAGCTGAGAGGAGCGGCTCTGCACCTGCACCTGGGACATCTGTACTGGGACACTTGAGAGGAGCGGCTCTGGCCCTGCACCTGGGACATCTGTACTGGGACACTTGAGAGGAGCGGCTCTGGCCCTGCACCTGGGACATCTGTACTGGGACAGCTGAGGGGAGCAGCTCTGCCCCTGCACCTGGGACAGCTGAGAGAAGCTGGCTCTGCACTCATGCCAGGCAGCATGTGGCAGGGACCCTGGAGGCCGTTGGCCTGGGCATTGCTGTCATGGCAAAGGCTCGCTCCCTCCGTGTGAAGTGGCCGGGGGCCGATGGTGGGTCACACTGCGTGAATGGGTGTCTGCCACCACCACGTGTCTGTCAGGTAGAAGCAGAGCATGATGGCCTGGTGGGCGGGGCTCCACAGGTCACAGGGAGCGGGACGGTGAGTTGGGCCAGGAGAATCAGGGCTATGGATGATCCGGGTGGAGGAGGGGCAGGTGCAGGGAAGAGGAAGGAAGACAGCGGAGCATCCGAAGAGTGCCCTAGCCCACCCATGGACAGGGCTCCCCGGGGCCCAGAAGGGTCTTTCATGTGAGTGAGCGAGTGCTGGGGCCTGGGGGCGAGTACGGAGGCGGACCTAACAAGGTTCCAGGGAGGACCTGCCAGAGGTCTGGAGGAGCGGACATTCCTGATCCTGTACAACAGGGTCTCGCCTGGGCGGTCCTGCCCCCCCGGGACACTGGGCCATGTCTGGGGACATCTGTGGCTGTCACACTGGGGGTGCTCCTGGCACCAAGTGGGTGGGGCCAGGGATGCTGCTCAACCCCCCAAGCACCAGGCACAGCTCCCCACAGAGAGTGACTCGGCCCTGATGTCAGTGGTGCTGAGGGAGTTAGGTCCTATGTTAATTATCAGGGAAAAAATCAAGTCCAACCCCTGCTCCCAGTGGACACCAGAATAAATCCCGATGGTCAGACGATACAAACCAGGGTGACCCCCAGCTTCTGTGAGTCCCTCCTCTTCCTCCCACTCAGTGTGTATTTGAACGTGGGCAGCATCCTGGGGCCTCAGCGGTCAGGAGGTTAGGGAGAACCACGGCGTGGTGGGAAAATCGAGGGCCCATCCCCTCTGTACCCGTGGGACCCTCTGTTGGGGGGGATGGGGTGGTCAGTGGGCTCATGGGGACGCAGCTGCAAGGCTGTTTAGTCCTCGAGTTGGGGGCCTCCGTGCTCTGGGTCTGGGGTCCCTGATCTGGGGGTGGGGACTGCGCACAAATGCCATTTCTGGGAGCCCCCCCAAAGGCTGTTTGAGTATCAGGCCTGGGAACCTGCATGCTGTAGCCCTGGGTGGTCCCGGGCACCGCAGCCCTGAGGAGGCGGTCCTCAGGAGGGCAAGTGGTATTGGGGGCACGGGGTTCATGCGCTGAGCAGGGGTCAGGAAAGGCTTCCTGGAAGAGGTGGCCTTCACACAGAGCCTGGACGATGGGAGGGACGGGACCTGAGTCTGTGAGGGGGCCAGGGGTCCCCTCCCCTGCCTGGCTGTTCCTGTGTTTCATGCTTGGGCTTCCTGGTGAGGACGTTAAAAAAGTCTCTGTGGCAATATTATTCACATACCAGACAGTTCAGTGGCGTTAAGTTCATTCACAGTGTTGTGCAACCATCATTGCTGTCTAGTTCCAGAACATTCCGTCATGCCAAAAGAAACCCTGTCCACATTGGCAGTCACTCCCCACCCCTCCCCTAGCCCCTGATAACCACGAACCCACGTTCTGTCTGTGGATGTCCCTGTTCTGAACATTTCACATGGATGGAATCACACATCACGTGTCCTGTGTCTGGTTCTCTCACTGAGCATTGTGTGTTCAAGGTCCGTCCACGGTGTGGCTGTGTCAGGGCTTCACTCCTTTCATGGCTGTGTCATGTTCCAGTGTGTGGATGCGCATGTTGAGTTTATAGCTCCACTACCGACCGACACTTGGGCCGTGTCCACTTGGGGCTTCAGTGGATGGTGCTGCTGTGGGTGTGCACGTGCGGGTGTCTGTGGACGTGTTCTCGTTTCTCCTGGCTCATACCTGGAGCGGAGTTGCTGGGCCAGCTGGTAACCCTGTTTAACCTTCTGAGGAGCTGCTGGCTGTCCCCGCACTTGCTGGAGGGCCCCTCTCCTGTGCAGACTGTTTGGAGAGATGGAGTGTCAGGAGCCGTGTTCAGAGCAGGCAGTGCTGGGCTGGCCCTTGTCATAGGCCGGCAGGCGGGGGCGCTGTGGCTTCTGTTCTGGCAAGACCAGTTGGGCCACTTCCTCCCCGTGCCTGTTCCCGGAACAGCCGTCCATCCTGTGGGGTGCGGGGTGCAGGGTGTGGGGGAGAGGACAGGAGTCCTCTTGGAGACGCTCTGGCTGTGGCTCAGTGCCAGAGGCTTCACTCCCTCGGGGTGCTGGGGGGCGGGCACTGCGGGCCTTCTTGTGTGATGGGGCCCCGTCTCCCGCACGCAGTAGACGCTCGTCTTGCTGTCCCTGTGCTGCTGTCGCCGTGGTCTCTCATAGAACAGCAGTGTCCCTCCTCCGTGAAGATGGATACAGAGTGTCCTGGTTGTGTTGTCCCCATCCGAGCCCCTCGGCTTGGGCAGCGACTCTGGTGCTGAGCTCAGAGGGCAGCAGCTCAGCCTTCCTGGCTCTCCTGGCGCCCGCCCACTGCTGACCTGGCGTGGTCTCTGACCACGCGGAGGGCGCGGGGCATCCTGAGCACACGGGGCGCCGGCTGTGGTCCCAGCGGGTCAGCTGACGCGCTGTCCTCTCTCTCCAGGGAGATCCAGCTCCTGAGGAGGCTGCGGCACCGGAACGTCATCCAGCTGGTGGACGTGCTGTACAACGAGGAGAAGCAGAAGATATATCCTCTCGGGGCCTGGGCCGTGCAGGGGTGGCTGGGCTGTCCTGGGAGCATCCTATCCATGGGGCTGGGCGCCATCCTCCTGACCTGACCCGGGGTGAGTGCCCTGTCAGCTCTCGAGGCGCACCACCCCCGTCAGGGTGCCCTGTGGGCCGCTCCCAGCTTGCAAGGTCCGGCAGTCAGCCCTTTCCAGCCAGTGCCCGCGGGCGTGGCCGTGAAACGCCCGTCCATTTGTCCAGTTACTCCGGAATTAGCCCGCGGGTCCACGTATTGTCCCCAGACCTGCTCTCGTGCACGTGCTGGGCCCACCCATGCCCCGTGCCCCAGAGTGGGGGTCTGGGTCTGGACAGAAGGCTGTCCCGGCCTCAGTCCGGGTGACCATGCATTTAGGGGCCGCGTGGTGGGCGCGCTCCCTGCCTTTGGCATTGGGGCTTAGCCTGTAGTGGTGGAACCCAGTTGGGGGAGGGGGCGGCGTGTCATTCTGCAGGAATGCCACACTGAGAGTGTCCTCGGCCGAGCCCTTTACTGCAAGGGACAGGCCCCATCTCCGGGGGCATGGCCCTGGCTGGCTGTGGCTCCGGGCAGCGGGTGTGTGGGGGCCGCGGGTCCCATTGAGGGGCCGATGTCGTTCCACAGAGGTGCCATCACTGACTCGCTGGGCACAGGGTCCTGGGGTTCGCAGCGCGAGGCTGCTCTTCACATGAGTCTCAGGGCCCGGCCGCCCCCAGTCTCCTCCCACCCCTGCCTGAGCCCACGGTGGTCCCCCCGAGGGGCAGGCCCGCCGGGTGGGGTCTCTGAGCGTGGCTTCCTTAGCGTGGCACGTATATGGTGATGGAGTACTGCGTGTGCGGCATGCAGGAGATGCTGGACAGCGTGCCTGAGAGGCGGTTCCCCGTGTGCCAGGCCCACGGGTGAGCACACCAGGGCCCCACGCCTGCCCCGCCCACGTGGGGCACCCATGGGCCCAGGGCCTTCCGGGATCCGGCCCTGTGGTGCTCAGACAACTTTTTCTGATTATTGGTGAAACGAAAGCTCTAGTGTGTTCTAAAACTCGGAGCTCTGGGGCCCTGGTTTGCGGTGCCTCAGCTCACCCGCTCCGGATCCCCCGCTGACAGCCCCCAGCCGCTCCGCTCTGCGCGCCTTCCTGGCCCACTGTGCCCGCTGGCCACAGCTTTGGGGCCTCCTGGTCCTTGGGAAGCCCCTGACAGTGGCCTGCACTGCCACCGCACAGCTGGCCCTCTTGGGGAGTCACAGCCCCTTCTCCTCTTTGCTGCAGGACCAGCTGGCCTGTGGCACGAGGAGAAGGGAGGCTGGCAGGGCGAGCCTGGGTCCCTGGCCCCAGGGAGTCCACGGCTGGGTTCAGGCCAGTGACCCAGGGGACAGCACAGCCCCTGGGCTGATGGGGGTGCTAAGCTAGGGCTGCCCGGGCCGGGAGCCCTCCTGTGCCCCCCCCAGGTGGCCCAGGTGGGAGTGACCACAGCCCTCGTGGGCCCGGGAGCAGCTCCGCCTGGCCCTCTGGTCCTGAGGGGCCGCCTGTCCCGTCATTTCTGTTTGCCCGACTCCGACGGCTCCTGGGCTCTGGCCTCCTGTGCTTGGTCCTGGTGGGTCACCCTAGGTGGCCTTGGTGCCAAGGGGACCAACGGAGGCCGTGCCCCACAGGTACTTCTGCCAGCTGGTGGACGGCCTGGAGTACCTGCACAGCCAGGGCATCGTGCATAAGGACATCAAGCCGGGCAATCTGCTGCTCACCACCGGCGGCACGCTCAAGATCTCCGACCTGGGCGTGGCCGAGGTAGGTGCCGCCCTGGGGACCCGGGGGCGGGGCCCCGAGGCCTTGCCCTGAGGGCCGCCTGGCATTGCCGCAGGCCCTGCACCCATTTGCCGAGGACGACACCTGTCGGACGAGCCAGGGCTCCCCTGCGTTCCAGCCGCCCGAGATCGCCAACGGCCTGGACACCTTCTCTGGCTTCAAGGTGGACATCTGGTCAGCGGGGGTCACGCTGTAAGTGCCTGTGGGCCCTGGTCTCCCGCCCTGCCCCAGAGGCCCCTCCTCTGCCCACCCTGGCCCCGGCACCCCACCCTTCCCACCCTGGTCGTTTGGGCTGCCTTCTGTCTGGGTCACACATGGCCACGTTAGTTGTTTTGGGGTGAGTGTTTCTGTGCCGACGCTTCATGCTGAGAATTCTCAGATGCAGCAAGTTGAGTGTTGCTCGGCCCACCGCCATGTACCCCCCACCCCCCATTCTGTCACGTCCGTCCATCCGTGGGGCGCTTCCCCAAGCACTTGGCATAAGCAGCTGAGTGGGCTCAGTGTTCTCCAGAACCTGCCTCACTCCTGAGGTTGAGCTGACGCTGCAGAGCCGAGTAGCACAGGCCCCGTCAGTCCAAAACCTTCCGTCCTGCCCCTGCTGGGCGTTTTATGTTGTTGGGAGACAATTCGTGTACCACGTGACCCACCTGCTGAAGTGTGCGATCCAGTGGTTTTTGGGGCTCCGGAGTGGTGCAGCCGCCACTGCATCTGTTCTGGAATGTGCCTGTCACCCCACGCGGGGCCCTGGGCGAGGGTGGTTGAAGGCCGGTTCCAGCCGGGCCGCAGGAGAAGCCCCGACCAACAGTCTCTCTTCTCTTGGGCGAAGCTACAACATCACAACGGGCCTGTACCCGTTTGAGGGGGACAACATCTACAAGCTGTTTGAGAACATTGGGAAGGGGGACTACACGATCCCGGGCGACTGCGGCCCCCCGCTCTCGGACCTGCTGAGAGGTGAGGCCCTCGGACGGCGACCGCCAGGCCCCAGGGGAGGGCAGGCTGTGGTGTTGGTGGGCTGCCAGCAGGCAGTCGGATCCTGGAGTTTTTCTGCTGACCACCGGCGTCTCGAGAGCTGGGTCTCTGCGCAGCCCCCACGCCCCGCCCCTCTGGCCCGTCCCCGCTCTACAGGTGGGGCGGGGAGCGCAGCGGTGGAGAGCTGAGCCCGGAAGGTGCTCACGGGCTCCCTTGGGCTCCAGGCTTGCTTTGGGCCTTTGTTCCACCCTGTTCTGACCCCCCAACGCCCAGGGAGAAATGGCAGCCTGGACCCCAGCCCGCCTGCTGCGTCGAGGTCCCTGCGGCCATGGGCCTGGTCTCATTGGCCTCTTTCTGCTGCATTTCATGGGCGGTGCAGCAGGTGGCGCTGTCTGTCCAGGCCAATGGCCTGTGCAGGCGTGGGACCATCCAGGCGTGGGTCTGTTCAGGTGTGGCCCGTCCAGGTGTGGTCCCGTCCAGGTGTGCCACGTCTAGGTTTGCACTGGCCACTGTTTAGCATCTAGACTCATAACTGACAGCTGGAGAAGTGGGTTTACTTTCCGAGTTGCTGCAAACACATCCGGGGTTTCCTAATACCAAGTCTAGCTGGTTCTCACGTTTGACTTAATTGAAGTGAAATGAAACTACAGTTGGGCTCATTTCCAGTGCTTGGCGGCCCATGTGGCCTGGTCCTCTGGGCGAGGGCCCCGGCACCTCCTCCCCGCCTAGGCCTGCGTTGGCAGCCGCCCCAGGACCCTCCAGGAAGGCGGCCGGGCGCTCGGCAGGCAGCCGGGTTATTCTTGGAACGTGGGAAGGAGCGGGCTGTTGTTTCCACTGCGAGCTGCCACCCCACCAGCTGGCTCAGGCCCGGTCTTCTCCCTGTCCTGATGGGACGGGGCCGTTGTGAGTGCTCTACCCCCGTGCTCGGGCTGTTCCGTTCCCGGTTGTCTCGCCCTGCAAGGTGGCTGCAGAGGCCTGTGTTTTGGGCTCTCCTTCCCTCTGTGGGTCCTGGTTGGTTGGCGTTTTCTCTAAGCGAAGCTTTCTTTGCTCGTGTCTACAATGAGGATCTTTACTGCCCCTGCTCTCAGTGATACTTGAATTGGCCCAAGTTGGGCTGATGAGATGGCAGAGGACATCCACGTCTCCAACCCCTGATCTGGCAGGGCAGCCCCGTCCCTCATTTCCTTTGCACAGCCAGCGCTGGCCTGGAGGCTCTTCCCGGCTCTCCCTCAGCCGGGCAGGTAGGCCACCTCCCCAGGTCTCATCGGCGCCACCCTGGCCTCAGGTCTGGTGTCCCCCCTCCCCGTCCCCCCAGCAGCGAGGTCACAACCCCGGATCTTTCCTCCTCTCTAGCACCACTCAGATCTTCAGTTCTTTGAGCCACAGATCCCAAAACTGCTGCTCGTTTCCTAACAAAGCCACCTTCCCGCTCGAGGCATTGGGAGCTCTCAGAGCTGTGCTCCCTCCTCTGCGTCATGCTCGGGAGGCACGACTCCCAGTGTGTTCTGTCCGCCCACGGGGAAGGGGGTAGGAGAAGCGGAGAGCACAGGCTCTGGGCTCCCTTGCGGCCCTCAATGTGGCGATGCCGCCTCTCACTGGGTTTGCCACTTCAGGCAGGGCCAGCCCAGCCAGCCTGGGGGGACCCGCCCGAGTGCTGTGCAGAAGGCCCTCGCAGGAGCATCCACGACGTGTTGCCCTGGCGGCCTCTGGTTGTCTCCTGCTGCCGTCTCGGGCCTCAGGGCCCTGGCTAGAAAGGCTGGGTGTTGGCTTCGCTGGCCAGAGCTGGCCAGGCGCCGCTGAAGGGCCTCATGAGCCTCGTCCCCCTCAAGTGTGTGGACGGGGTGACGTCCCTGGGGGGGACTGTCCGTCTTGCGTCCTGGCTGTTCTGGGCTCGGTGTGAGCAGCAGCCTCGTTCTCCCGTTGTCTGCCCAGCCTTCGTGGTTGTCCACCAGGCAGCCGTGTGCAGCCTCGGTGCCTGGACGGCCCTCGTGTGGTGACCGGGCTGTGGGCCGCGTCTGCCTGTGTTCACACACCTGTGGGCTCAGCGTCTTTGCCCCGGTACCCTGGCCGCCTGCTGCTGGCGGCCAGGCCCTGGGGAGGGGCGCCTTGGAGCACTCTGGGCGCGGGGCTCTGCTCCCTGGGGTCCTCCAGGCCAGGCAGGGGTGGGCGGGCCGGGCCTGGGGCTGTCTGCCCACTGCTGACGCGCTCTCCGTGCGCCGGTCTCCCCGGCAGGGATGCTGGAGTACGAGCCGGCCAGGAGGTTCTCCATACAGCAGATCCGGCAGCACAGGTGAGCTGCCGGCCGCGGCAGGAGGGCCGGCCCCACTCCCACTCGGGGGTCTCAACAGCCTGGCAGGTTGTGGCATGGGGGGCAGGGGCCTTTCTGCCTTCTTGGTCTCTCCGGGCCCCCCTACCCCTTCCTGGCGGTTTTCGGCGGTGGGCAGGCACCCCTGTCCTGAGCACGGGGCCCGCGTGGGGAGCTGGGTGAGCCCCCGGCTGTCCTGACTTGCTGGCGTCTGCAGCTGGTTCCGGAAGAAGCACCCGCCGGCCGAGGAGCCGGTGCCCATCCCGCCGAGCGCGGACTGCAAGGACCGGTGGCGCGGCATGACGGTGGTGCCCTACCTAGAGGACCTGCACGGCTGCGCCGACGACGCGGACGACGACCTCTTCGACATCGAGGACGACATCATCTACACTCAGGACTTCACGGTGCCCGGTGAGTCTGGCAGCCGCAGCGGCTTCGAGGCCCGGCCTCGACGACCACCAGCTGTGGTGCCAGAGCCCCCGTCCCTGACGTCCCCAACGTCCGCGAGCCCTCGGGCAGGTCTGTCCACACCAGTGCTGACCCCAGGCCCGACCCTGACGCAGAGGGGCTGTTGAGGGCACACAGTCAGCTGAGGGGCAGGGCCGGCGCCCCCTCCCCACAGGAGCAGGTGGGGACCCCGGGTCGGAGGCCGCCCAGGGCTGGCCCTGTGTTCTGGGGAGTGCGCACTGCATCAGTGGCACTGCGAGACAGGGGAGGCCCCTGGTGGCTCTGAGAGGGTCCAGTGGCCCTCCTGGTGCTGGCCGCCTGCCCTGACGCACTGGCCTTGCTTCCCCAGGTGGCGAGGAGGCGTCTGAGGCAGGGCTTAGAGAGGACAGAGGCGCGTGGACAAGCCAGTGCTCAGAACTTTCTGGAGAGGAGGCTGAGGCCGGGGGCGTGGAGGAGCTCGAGGCCTTAGTGTAGCCCTGACCCCGCCCCCGCACTGCCCCGTGCCCTCGAGGCCAGGCCGCGGCACCATCCCTCGGGCCTCCCTGCCCCTGCCCAGGTGTCCGAGGGAGGCCGGGGCGGCTGCCCCCGCTGCCGGCACGCGCCCCACCCCCACTGCGTTGGCCCTGCTCTGTTGCGGGGCCAGCCGCGGCTCCCGAGATAAAGGTCTGCCCCGTGAGCGTGCGGTGCTGCTTTCTCCCGTCGTGGGCTCGCTGGCGGGTGCAGGTTCCCACCGTAGGAAGAACTGCAGTGTGGGGGCGTCCTGCGGCTGGGCAGGCGCCGTGGTGCTAGGCCCAGAGCTGTGCCTGTGGCAGACACGTGTCCCTGCGTCCCACTCTCAGGGGGGCACGCTTGGCGTCTGCGGCACCATCACAGTCGGCCGCAGGGTCAGCCGGGAGCCTGGGGAGGTGACGCGTGTGTGGTGCCCCCGGCCCTGGCTGAGGCCTCTTGGAGCCTGTGTTTCCTCCGTAGAATAGGAATGGGGCGTCCTCCTTTTCAGAGGCTTGGGGCCCCGAGACGGGTGCTGGCCGTGACCCTGGTGGCCAGCGGCCTGCTGTCCCACAGGGCCGCGTGAGGACCTCGCCAGGTCTCTAGAGCCTTGCCGGGCACTGACCACACGCTGTCCCTGGCGCCTGCGTTGGCTCATGAGTGTCCCGCAGGCCCGTGTGTGAGGCCAGGGCTGCCTCTCTTGGGGGCGGAGGGCTCGTCTGAGGGCTCTCCGGGCTGGAGCCAGATCTCCGAACAGGGAACGTCTCCCCTGCCAGACGTGGGACGGTCTCGCCTTGAGGTCAGGCAGCCACTTCTCTCTGACCTGCGTGTGGGTCAGCGACGGGCCGTGCTGGAGCCAAGACCCCACTTCTGGTCCCGGTCGTGTGGTCACGCTCAGAGGCTCTCAACTGCTCAGCCTCGCTGGACTGTCCCTACCGGGGGTCCTGCCGCCCACTCTTAGAGCTGGGCGCTGGGCCTCGGGCTGGGGTGTGGGTTGTCTGCGGCACACAGCTCCAGTGCCTTGAGGGCGAGTGTGGCAGATCGTGCCCGCTGGCCGCCCTCCCGCCACGGTCTCTGTGCTGGTGGTGGGGCTCCTGTGACGTGTGGAGAGCTGCTTGGCGCCCCCCTCGGCCTCCCCCATCTGAGCAGGGCGCCTGACCGCCCACGTGTTCGCTCCAGGGGGAGCCTGTGAGCAGTGCCTTCTGTGCACGTGGGGGGACTCGCGGCAAGTTCTGGAAACTGCTGAGTTGGGCACTGGACATCCTTGGTGGCGTGGGGGCTCCGCACTGGAGAGGAGGTGGGCTTGAAGCAGTGGAGGGCCATTTCTTGCTGCCAGCGCAGGAGAGGGGCGCGGGCAGCAGCCGGTGTGCAGTGTGTGCTAACAGAGCGGCGCGGGCTCCTGGCGGAGGCGGCGGCCGTGTCTCGTGCGCCGCTTCCCCCACTCTCAGTGGGAGCACAGAGCCCAGGCGGGCATGCAGCCCCAGGCCCGTGGCCCCAGATGCCGGTGAGCACAGGCAGCCAGCCCAGGAGGCGGGCACAGCAGGCCCCAGGCTCCGGTCTCTCCTCTGGTGCCCACATGGGAGCCGAGGCGGTCTGTGAGGGACAGACGGCATGTCTCACACCACCGGCCTGAGCCCAGCCTGTCCCCAGTCCCTCAGGGCCCGGCCAGGTCTGGTCTCCGCACAGGTGAGAGAGCTGGGTTCAGGGCGCCCCAGGACCCTGCTCCTTCACCGTGTGCTGGGCAGAGGGGGAGCAGGGTGGCCCGGGCCCGCCTGACACTGACCCCCAGCTCACACCTGAGTGTGGGCTGGGCCCCCATCCTGGCCAGCCAGCTGTCCCTCCCCCCGGTTAGGGTCTTGCAGACAGGGCCTGGGCAGGGCAGCTGGTGGCGGAGCCCAGGCCCCGCTGGCTGGAGAGGCCCCGGGCCCCAGGGAGCAGGACGGCCTGGGGGTGTTGGTCTCGGGCCCCAGTCAGCCCCCGCTCGCCCTCTCTCCCCTAGGACAGGTCCCGGAGGAGGAGGTCGGTCAGAACGGACAGAGCCGGGGCCTGCCCAAGGCCGTGTGCATGAACGGCACGGAGTCGGCCCAGCTGAGCACCAAATCGAGGGCGGAGCGCCGGGCCAGTGCCGCCTCCAACCCTGCCCGCAAGGCCTGCTCAGCCAGCAGCAAGATCCGCCGGCTGTCGGCCTGCAAGCAGCAGTGAGCACGGCTGCCCGCAGGTGGGACACGGTGGGGAATGCCCACCACGGCCGGGTCTGCCCCTCACGGTCCTGTCGGCGTGCGCTCACCACCACCAGGGTCTGGGTGGGGGGTGGAGGAGGTCACTTTCCGCAGGACACTGGCCACTCAGGGAGAGGGCGGGGGCCCGTGTGCAAGAGAAGGGCCCCTCCCGCCAGCAGCCTGTCCTGCAAACCCCAGGGGGTCGCCCCTGCCCAGCCCTAGGCAACTCCCGGCACAGGGTGGTGCTGGCCAGGCCCAGAAGCACGGGAGGCTGCTGCGTGGGTGGGGGGAGGTTAGGAGGGCCTGAAGGGGCCGGGGCTGTTGGCCTGGTCACTGCTCTGCTCCTGCGTCTGCCTGCCGCACTCTAGGAAGCGGGAATGGGGCCCAGAGGTGCTGGAGACCCTGCTGCCCACTCAGGGTGTGGGGAGTGGGGCGAGGGCCTGAGGCTGTGGCCCCAGCGCAACCACATCCCCTCTCCCAGGGAGCTGCCCCTGGACCACCTTGCGGCGCTTGTCTGCCAGCATCAGAACCAGCTTGGAGGGAGGCCCGCAGGCAGAGGTGGGAGCAGGGGGTTGGTCCCACCAGGCGGGGAGACTCACAGGGCAGCCCTCGCATCAGCGCAGCCTTTCCTGGGCTCCAAACGGCTGACGGCCCCGTGTGATCCCGCCTCAGTCTCCCCGCTCCACAGTGGGCCTCGAGGATGCAGAGCGTGTTGCTGGGCCAGGAGTGACCCCTCTTCTGCCCCTGTCTACAGCCTGTCTCCAGGAGCCCCAGCCAGGCGCCACGGCCTGGGTCCTCCTCCGTCTTCCTGCCGACTGCTGGCCCACCACCCAGGAGGGCCGCCACACTGTCCATGCCGACCGCCTGGGGAAGCCGGGGGTCCTGGAGGGTGGGGCTGGGGACAGCAGGGACTGGGGTCCGGCCCCCCTCGAGGCCTGTGGACATGACCCCCTGTTGACTGCAATCCTGTGCTGAGCCCCTCCCCTGGCCGGGCGGAGGGCGAGGGCCCGGCGGGGGCCTGGAAGCCTGCCACGCACTTTAAGTCCAGACTACTGGTCCCGCCGCCCCACTTCTCTTCTCACTGGCCGCCTAGCACCTCCCGCCTAGTGAAGCGTTCAGACACAGCCAGCCCAGCCAGAGCCGGCGAGGAGCAGGCCTGTCCACTGAGATGCATGCCCAGCGCCAGGGAGCCTGCGGCCATCTTGTTTTTGTTGTTTGGTTCCTTTTCCCTTTTTTTTTTTTTTTTAAGAAAAAATAAAACAGGTGGATTTGAGCTCTGGTTGTGAGGGGTATTTAGGAATCGTGGGGTGGCAGGTGTGCTCCCAGTGGGCAACCTGATGGGAGCCTGGAGGCCCTGTGGACCCCAGCGCGCAGGGGCTGGCCGGGGCTGCGGGGCTTGCCGGCGGCGCGGCGGGGCCTGGGCACCTTTCAGCGGGTACCTGGCCTCCCCGGGGCTCCAGGGCTGGCGGCTGCACGGTGCGGGGGTCAGGGCCTCTCCCCCTCGAGGCCCCCGTGCTCCCGGGTCCCCAGAGAAGACCCGGGGCGAGCAGGAGTATGCAGTAAATATTTATAACCAACCAGAAAACAGAACACGACAAAAAACTCCATCGCGGGGGGGGACACGGACGGCATGAAGCTGGGGGCGGGGCGCGGCGCCCCATCTTTTGGCAATAAATAAAGCTTGGGAAACTTGACCCTTCGCCGCTGGGTTCTGTGCGAGTGCGGCGGCTCTTTGGACGGTGGGCTGCAGGGCGCGGGACAGCTCGCATGCGGGGGTTGGGCGCGGGGGCGTGGACACGGAGGAGGGTGGCGGGAGGTGTCTGGGAACCGGAGCAGCAGCGGCGGCGGGCGCGGTTATTGCTCGGAGGGGGCGCGGACTGCCGCGAGCACACGCCGCGGTGAGGTAAACGGCTTCGGGGGGTTGGCGGCCGCGGCCTCCAGCCAACCTCCCAACCTAGGACCGGCGAGCTCTTCGCGGATCCTCAGCGCCCCGCGGTCCCTGCCCATGCGGGCTCGGCGCATGCGCCCTGGCGCGGGCAGACCACACGCACTTCGAGGCTCAGTTGGCCCTGGGAGGGCCGTTCTGCGCATGCACCTCGCGCAGTCGGCCTGCTCGGTCTTTGGGATGCAGGCCCCGCGCATACAACTCCTGTCTATGCGCCCCAGACGCGGTGCGGTGCGCACGATGGACCCCGCCACCACCCAGAGGCCGCTGTCTGGGGTCCAGGGCAGTTGAACGTGGTCCTCAGGAGCCCGAGGAAGCCGATCTGCCACGCTCCCTGCAGTCGACCCAGGGTCCTTGAGCCTCGCGATGCCGCAAGGACCCAGCCAAGTGCTCGGAGGAGACTGTGCGCGTGCGCACCTAGGGCCGGCGCGACGACCTTGTCGCAAAGAAGTGCACCTGCAGGATGTGCGCCTGCCCACCCGGGGCGCGACAGGCGTCCGGGACAGTGCGCAGGCGAGCAGGGACCCCCCCCCCACACACACACACCCACACCGCGGTCCCAGCGCATGCGCGCCGGGCTTCGCGCCCCAGGTGCGTCCCGCTGCAGGGGCCCCGCGCGGCGCCGGCGAAGCTGACAGGTGGGCGCGGGGCGCGGGGCTTAGGCCGGGCTGTGGTCGGGGGACGTGGGCGCGGCGGTGGCCAGCACGGGGTCCGCGGTGACGGGCTGCATGAGGCGCGGTGGGAAGAGTCTGTCTTCGAAGCCGACCGCCAGCTTGTCCAGCAGCGCGCCCGGGGGTCCGGTGCACAGGCCCGAGCCAGGGCAGCCACCACCGGGCTCCTCCTCGATGGCGGGGATGGCGGGGGTGGCCGGGTCGTCCGCGCGGCCATCGGGCGGGCAGTCGACGCTGTCCCCCCGGCGCAGGGGCGCGCGCACGGGCCGGGGTCGGCGCCCGGGTGGGCCGGGTCGGAGCGCCGCGCGCCGGGGTCGCTGTGCTGCCGCCGCTGCGCCCACTGTTCTTGCGCGCGTCTTAGTGCGGGTGGGCGTCTTGGTGCGGCGTCTTGGCGATGGCGCCTGCGCGGCGAAGCGCGTCGTCGGCGCGGGTCGTGGCGCAGGAACTCGTGGAAGAGCGCGTCCGTCTTCTCGTCGATGCTGTAGTCGCGGGGAGGGGCGCGGCGGGGCCAGGCGCGCGGGCTGCGGGGCCTGGCAGGCGCCTCGGGGGGCACCTCGAGGGCAGAAGTCGCGGCCACCTCGAAGCTACCGCCCACGGTGGCCACGCGGCCGGCGCTGGTGAAGGAGGAGCGCTTCTCGGAGGCGCTGGGCGGCCCGTCGTCGCCCGCGCCGCGGCCCTCGATGCTGGCGTAGCCGCTGTCCATCTGCAGCAGCTTGCGCGGCCCGCCTGCCTCGCCGTCCGCAGGCCGCGCGCGTGGGCGGCGGGGAAGGCGGCGGGAAGGTGGGCGCCGCGCCCCCGGAGCCCGAGCCCGAGCTGTCGCCGCTGCGCACCGAGTCTCGGTCATTGCCGCTGCTGCTGTGGTCCGAGGCGGCGGCCGCGTGCAGCTCGAGCGACGCGCGCAGGCTCCAGATGTCGTGGTAGATGGTCTGGGCTTGCTCCGGCCCCGCCTCCCGCTCACCGTCTGACTCCTGCGGCTGCTGCTGCTCAGGCCCCGCGCTGCCGCCGCTGCGCTCCGGGGGAGACTCGGGGCTCACTCCTCCCGCGGCGCCCGCCTCCTCCGCCGCCTCTAACCTGCAAGCCAGGTGGCAGCGTCAGAAGCCTGTGCGCCCCCGCACCCACTCCCCGGCCACCCGCCTCTGGGTCGGAGAGGGTGGGCACGGGTGGGGACCTTCCGGGCCTGACTACGTCCTGTGAGAAATTTTTGAAAACGCTGCCTGTCTTTTGTGCAGGAGATGCTTTTTGGATAAACCTTGAACTCTCCTGGCACCTGCTTCTCAACCAGGGCGCCTCTCATATGTATCTGACCCAAACATCCACTCGCACTGAAGGTGGCTGGTCCGTGGCCCAGAGTTAACACTCTCTTTGGGAGCCGCCTTCTTTCTAATATCTTAGTGTGGGAGGTGGTGGTCCTGGAAGGACTGCACCAGGTGGAGTCCAGCTCTGCCCCTAACCCTGGGTGACTCTGGGGTAAGCATTTCACTTCCCATCTTGATTGATGAGGATCCAGGAAAATGACACAGAAGGATTAAGTGCTCTGGATCCATCCCCCACCCCAATGACGTCCCCTCCCCAGTGACACTAGCTCACAGCTTTGGGATAGTTGCCCTTGGGCTGGGGGCGGGGGCCTACTCGCAGAAGTAATCACAGTGGTTCCTGAGAAAGGGTGGTCCAGACCTCAGGAGCACGGGCAGTCAGAAGGGGGCCTGGGGCCACAGCAGAGCCTTTCAGGCCTTGAACCACACCAGGAAGCAGCAGTATGCGGGTGGGCACACCCCCCAGTGGCCCTGTCTGGGCAGGCATCCCGTCTTGGGGACCCTGGGGCCATCGTCCGGGGCCCTGCCCGCCTCTCCCCCCTTACCCATCTTCCCCCTGTTTCCCTCCTCCGGTCCATGCTGGAGAGGTGGCCCCAGCCAGGCAGCCTCCGGGAGGAACGAAGCCGCCTGTCCACAGGGCAGGGAGAGCACTCTCTGGGCCACCTAGGGGGGACGGGTCGGGGCAGGGGCCCACAGGTCCACCTCTAGTACCTCTATCTACTGAAAAATACCTGCCGAGAGCGGGGGGCGGGCTGGTGGGGCTGGCCAGAAAGGGGCGGGGGGGTGGGAAGGCCACAGCGTCGCCTGCGCTGGCGATGTATTGGATGAAGTCCCCCAGGGGGGCGTCCCCGTCCTCCTGCTCTGTGCTCTCGCTCGCTGCCCGCTGCCTCTGGAAGTGGTGTCGTTTGGGGGAGCCTGTGCGGGGGAATTCGGGTGAGCCGGCCTGAGCCCCTCCCAGCCCCACCCCAGGGCAGGCCCCAGGTACACATGTGTCCTGCTGTGCGGATGGAGAAACCGAGGCACAGAGAGCAGAGAAGCCAAGGCTACAGTAGCTGCCCTGAGAGGCCCCAGCAGACAGGTGTGGCCAGAGCAAGGCCTTGCCCTGGACACCAAATGGCAGAAGCCAAAAGGTGTGTGGGGGGGGGGACAGGCTCCTGGGGGGCCAGTGAGGTGCAGAGAGGAGGCACTCTCGTGCCAGCTCCGCCCCTGTCGTGGGCCCCCTGGGAGGCCTGGGAGAAGCCTAGGTGGGGAACAGTCACCCCACAAACAGGTTCTGGGTGCTTCTTTGCTTGTGTGTGACGGTAATCATGCTCAGGAATCTCGGCTCCGCAAGGGCTCCCACAGGTGGTGGGACCAGCCTCCCCCTCCCACCCTCCCCCGGGGCCAGGGGCACCCCAGCCAGACCTGACGCCCCTGCTCGCTGGCTGGAGCCAGGCCCCAACAGGGAGGCTTGTGCTGTCACCAGCCACATGCCATCCCTTTCTCTCCAACACTGCTTGTCCCCTCTCCCCGCCTCTCTTGGCCCTGGGACCCGCCACCTCCTCCTCCCCTGAGGCCTGGCCGTGCTGAGCTCCCGTGAGCAGGGGCGTCACAGCTGTCAGTGCCGACCCGTCGGGGCGGCCACCTCCCCACTCCCTACACATGTTCCTGCTGTGGGCTGAGGGTACGGAAGCCCTGTGTCCGAGGTCCCATGTGACTAGGAATCTGCAAGATTGAAGGGCTGCTGTCCTCAGTCCAGGGTGGGCACACAAGGGCTCACAGGCCAAATGGGTCCCCCACCTGTTGTTGTCAATAAAGTTTTATTGGCTCATGGCCCACATTTACACACTGTCTATGGGTGCTTCCGTGCCACCACGGCAGACAGACTGTGTGACCACGCGGCCAGAATGCTTCCATCTGGCGCTTCATAAAACAGTTCACCTGGCCCCGCTCCAGCCTGACAGGCCCCTGCTTTACTGGGCCCCGGCGTGTGGCCCAACCGGATGTGAGACCTTGGGCAAGATGCCCACTGGCCAGCACAGGGCGGGTGCTGGGGCCCCCCCGGGAGCACCGACCCCTCCCCGGGTGCAGAGCCTGTGCCCTCTGGACCTCGCTCCCCACCGGGGGGCCGCCGCTCACCTCTCGTGTCCAGACTGGATGCTCGCTGGCTGGGCTCCAGCTTCCACTTTTTGACCCTGAAGTATGGGCTCGCCCCGTCCAGGCTGGCATGGCGCCGCAGGCGGGTGAAGAACTGCAGGACGGGGCCCGCCCCGGAGCCTGGGCTCGTCTCCCCCGGCCCCGCTGCGGCCCCCGGCCCGCCAGCCTTGGCGCTCTGAGCAGCCGCGTCCAGCTGGGAGGGAAGAGGGGCCTTCTCAGGCACGCAGACCCCTCCCTGCCGCCCCCGGCGCTGGCCCAGCCTGGGCCACAGCTCTGTACCCACGGGAGCAGCTTCAGCCCGGCAGGTGGAGTGCAGAGGGGAAGCAATGGCTTGAGGTGGGTGACAGCTACGCTAAGCCCAGGGGTCTGGACCTCCTCCCCTGAGACCCCCAGAGGCTCAGTCAGGCACCGGCCAGCCCTGCTCTCCCCAGCCCCGGACAGAGGAGATCAGAGGGGATCAGAGAGTGACCATCCAAGTGTGCTTCCCCCCATGGGCTAGGTCCTGCGCGCCCTGTGCATGTGTGAGCACATGCAAACGAGATGGCTACGCAGAAGTCCTCTGTGTTGCCCGCCCCCCTTCCTCCTATGTGGGAGGACCAGACCAGGACAGAAGACCGTGGTGGGCAGGAGGCCCAGGCTGGCCCATCCTGGAGTGGGGTGGTGGGGGGACGCTCTGGGACCTCACCGAGGTGCCTTCCCCAGAGTCACTGGATGCCGAGGGGCTGATCTCAAAGTCGGCAGGGCCGGCAGCCGAGTTGTAGGGATCACCTGGCAGGGCGGAGCTGGGGCCCACGGAGCGGCCGGTGAGGGCCTTCCCCGCGGGCTGTGGGACAGAGCCAGGGTGGGGGAGGAAGCAGTGACAGGTCAAAGAGCACAGGTGGGTGAGGGGGCGTGCGGGGCCCAGCCGCCCTCGGTGCCCACCAGTTGGGCCCCCTCCTTGCCCTGAGATGAGGGGCCCGGCCAGGTGGGGGTGGGGGGTCCCACCCGCTGAGCCTGGGCCAGCTGCTCCCTACACTCACCTGGAATATGGCGAGGCTAGCCTTGGGAGTGGCCATGGGGTGGGGTGTGGTGGCCGCGCTGGCCTCACCCGAGTCACACTCGTGGATGGTGACGATCTTGAGCGGAGGCAGGTGCAGGTGGGTGAGGCGGGCGTTCTTCAGGTGGTGGAAGTCCCCCTCCGTCAGGGTGTACCTGCAGCCAGCACACCTGCCGTCACCTCGGACAGCCCTGTCCCCCAGCCCACGCTCCGCCGCCCCCTCCATCCCCATGGTGCCAGGTCTTGGGGGAGCAGGCAGGACCAGGCCCCTAGCAGAGGCCAGCCTGCCAGCAAGCTTGGTCTCAAGTCATGCTGGGACTCTGAGTGGCAGTGCCCCCCTGCCCTGCTCACCGGCGGCCCTTGTCATGCGTCTTCCGGCTCTGCTCAAACAGAGCCGCCTCATTGAAGGACACACGGCGGCCGGTGGAGCCGGTGGACAGGAAGCGCTCCGTCTCGGCATCTTGGCCCTCAGGGTCCTCCCCCCTGAAGTCGGGGTCTGTGAGGAGAACCAAGAGAGGGTGGGCCTCGCCCGGCGGGCTGCTGGGTGGGGTGGGTCCGGGAGGGAGCTCTGGCTGATGGACAGACCGCCAGGGAGACTGACTGCTGGGGACGGGAGGGGCGGGGGGGGCGGGCACTCGCTCATCCGCTCACACACTCACTCGCTCGCTCAGCACGCGCCTGTGCGCACCTACGCGTGGGCTTTAAGGAAACAGAGATGAGTCGGAATCGAGCTGCGCCCAGTCTGGTGGGGGAGACAGACAGACACAGACGGTCAGGTGGCCCGAGGGGGGCGGGCGGGCAGCAGAGTGTGGACGGGAGGGCGGGGCCCTGCCAGCGCCTCACCTGGGGTGGGGTGAGCCCCGTTGTCCAGGTAGGTGGTGGTGGTCTTCTCTGCCTCCTCCATGGCTCTGGGGGGGGCAGAGGAGAGCAGGTGGGCGAGAGGACCTGGATAGCACCACCCATGGGGTCCCTGCAGGGCTCATGCCTGGGGGAGCAGAGTCCCAGCTCCCAGGAGCCCACCTGCTCCGACCCGACCCCCCGCACAGACACCCGGCTTGCATACACACATAGACACCCATTGCACTTGCACACGTGTGCACCCCTGCTGCTCCAGGCACACTCTCACGCTCACCCGGCTGGAGCCCCGCCCCCGCAGGCAGGGGGCCCACACACCTGTCCAGGCGCCGGTGCACGGCCCAGCAGCGCCTGCACAGCAGCAGCACGCCCGACAGCACCACGAGCGTGCCCCCCACGAACAGCGACATGACCACCACCAGCAGCACGTAGTTGTCCAGGATGGGGTCAGGCTCCGCCTGCGGGTGGCAGGGTCAGGTCCTCCCCGGGGACTCACGTCGCTCCGCCCCCCCCCGCCCTTCCCACCCGCTCCCCCTCCCCGTCACTCACGGTGGGGCGGCTGGTGGCGTTGTCCCAGGTCGTGCTCAGGGCGGCTGTGGCGATGGTGGTGGCGGCTGTGGCCATGGTGGCCGTGGGCTGCATTTCCACGCTAGGAGGAGGGGCCTGGAGAGGCAAGGCCTACTCAGCTCCAGCTCCTCCGCCGCGCGCCCCCTCCGGCCTCCCCGGGTGCGGGAGCCCACCCAGGGCAGTGGCTCACGGGGAGGTGGGGGAGCCCCAAGCAGCCCCCCGCTCAGGTCAGCGCCGAGCGCTGGGGCCTCTCTTTCCCCATCGTTAAACGCGGGAGGTGTGTGCACGTCAACCGCCTCCCCAGCCGGTGGGGCCGGCCCGGCGAGGTAGTGCAGGGCCCAGAGTCCTCCCCAGGACGGGGGAAGCAGCCCCGTCAGGAACGGGGAAACTGAGGCCGTCAGCTCAGTCTCGCGGGGACCCGGGTCATCCCTGCGGCCGTCCCCCGCGGGAGGGGCGGCGGGGCCGAGCGCAGTGGTCCCGGGTCACGACTCCGGGAGGTGAAGGTCCCCCCTCCGCCAAGCGCTAGTGGGAGTGGAGAGGCCAAAAAAGGCGCATCTGTTCCCAGCCCTGAAGAATCCGGTTCCCATGGCGACATAGCGGCGGGCCGAGCTGGGGGGGGGGGGCGGGTTGCCAGGGAGCCGGGGGGAGGCGAAGGGATGGGGGAGGGAGAGCAGGGAAAGGGGAAGGGGAGGCCTCTTGCAGGGCGGCGGGCCGGCCCCGGGCGCAAGATGGCTGCGCCGCCTCCCGCCGGTGCCCGGCGCGGCCAGCTCGCCTGGCCTCCGCGCCTGCCTTCCGCCGGGGACGGAGGCCGGGAGGGGCTGCCGGGACACTGCACCTGAGCGCGTCCCCGAAGCCCAGCTCCTCGCGGCGGGAAGGAGCGGGGGGCGCTCCGGAGTCGCATGGAACAGAGCCCGGGGCCGGGGTGACCAGCAGCCCCGGGTCGGCGCGGCGCGCGCGCGGTCCTTCCCCCGAGAAGAGGAAAAGCCTGTGCACAGGCTCCAGCGTCCCCAACCCTCTCGGGCTTTGACCCCACTCGACAACGGGGGAAACTGAGGCTCAGACAAGTGGGGGCGCTCCTGGCGAAAGCCAAGTGTCCTCAGCGCTCCGGGTCAGAGTCTGGCCGCGGCTCCTCGGGGGGAGGGGGCGCGCATATGTAGGTCGGAAAATGAGTTCAGGCTGGAGAAGGAGGGGGCAGGGACGATGACAGGCGGGCAGGAAAGATGGCAGGAGACCGAGGAGAAAGAGAGGTGGGCTCTTCGGGGGTAGGCGGGGACGGCAGCAGCCGAAGGCGGAGGTTCCCCACGGGCCGGCCTCCGAGGTCCAGCCAGGCCTCGGCTCCCCGAGCGAGCTCGCCACCGCGCCCAACCGCGCGCCCCCAACCGGCCCGGGGGTGGGGATGGCGAGGGAGGAGATGCAGAGAGCCCGCCTCCGGGCGCATCTCAACCTCGGGCGAAGCCAGGAGGCGGAGACGCCATCGCCCTGGCTGGATCTTACAGGGGGAAACTGAGGCCGGGGGAAGTGTGGGCGGGGGTCTCTCGGCCACCGAAGGGGGATGCCGAGCCCCGCAGATGGGCCCCCACACCCGCTCTAGCGCCTGCGCTCCCTCCGTCTGGCTTCTCCGCCTCGCGGGGCAAGGCTGGGGGTCCCGAGCCAGAGCGGGCCCCGGAGCCGACCCCGATCCCCGCCGCGCGCCCCGGCGCGCCCCCCGCCCGCCCCGCTGCAGCCCCGGGCCCGCCGCGCCTACCTTAGCGCCGGGGCGCGCGGCCCATGGGCGGCGGGCGGGCGGCTGCGCGGCGCTCCCGGCTGGCTCGGGCACCCGGCGGCCGCGGAGCAGGCGAAGAATTTATGAATGGAGAGCGCGGCGCGCGGGGGAGGCGGGCGCGCGGGGAGGGGCCGCGCACGTGACCGCGTTGGCGGCGAGCCCGCTCGGACCCGCTCGGTGCAGCCCGGTCCCGAGCCGGCCGCCCCCACCGCGCTCGCCGCCCCGTCTGGCTCGCTCCGCGCCGGCCACCGCCTCCCCTTCCCTTCCGGCGAGGGCGGGGGGCGGAGCCTGCGCTCCCGGGCGCCCCCTCCCCACGTGGAGCCACCCTCTCCCGCGGCAGCTGAATCTCCGCCCCCGGCCCCCGAGGCACGACTCCCGACCCTTCCCGGTCCCAGAGGGAGGGGGGACCAGGAGGGGTGCTGGGAGGCACGACTCCCCCAGCCCGGGGTCCTAGAGTGCATTGACGACTCCTTCGCTTCCTCCAATCTGGGGGTCCCCAGGGTGCACAGCCCAGGGGGTCGGGCACACGTCCCCATGCGGGGGGGCGGCACTGTCGGGGCTCACCATGCGCCCTGCCTTGTCGAGACGAGCAAAGATAACAGAACACAACCTGTGCTGAGTGCCACCAAGGCCTGCCGCGCCGCGGGACATCAGGACTGCCCCGACAGAAACCCCATGCCCTGTTAACCCAAAAGTTCCCCCTTCTTCCTCTTGGACAATTGTGCCTCATTCTTCTAGGTGCTTAGATCACCAACCTGCCACCAGCCTGGTCCAGGTCCCATCCAAGCCCGCCTGGCCCTGTGCTCAGCAGCCCGCAGTGGCACCCCTTTCTCCTCCACTGAGTCAAAGGCCCCGTTCAACTGCAGGGCCTTTGCACCTGCAGGTGCTGAGCCTGGAACGCTCTTTATCAGCCTCAAGATTTCCTCCCTCACCTCTAACTCTTACCCAACGGCAAAATCTCCGTGTGTCTCCTCTTGAGTGCCTTTGCCAACATCGCAGCTCCCGCCCCACACTCCCATCCCCCGCTGCACTTTGCTTCTCTCCGGGGCCCCGCACGTTGTCTGTTACTTGCTCCTGTGTGTGGTGTCCCTACTCACCCCTGCCCCCACTACACGGTGAGCTCCAGGGATGGGAGCACAGGTGACACCTCTAAGGGAGGGCAAGGGGTAGCCAAGTGGACAAACACCCCAGAGAGCTGGCTCCGAGCGAGCGGGAACTGCATGTGCAAAGACGCTGAGGTAGCAAAGTGTGTTAGCAGAAGAAGCTCAACGTGTTGGAGGGAGCACGGGAAACCATCTTGCGGTTCCCAGCAGGTTCCTCCGACTGTGGGCGAAGACATCCGTGGTGAGGCCAGCGGAGGAGACTGGGGCCACCCAAGCCTGTGATGGCAGCTGCAGTGGCCGAGCTGGGTGGGTCCACCGAATTCCAGGACAACCCCCGGTCTGGGACTTGAGTAACCACCGTGGAATGGGGATTGGAGAGAAACCGTCCAATGGATGGGTTTGAGAAGCCGATTACATGAGGCCTCCATATGGGGTCCGGGCTTAGAGATCAGGGCTGAGCACAGGACTCCCTTCCACCCCAGGGCCAGAATGCCCAGGGCATTGGGACTGACGCCCCGAGTGCCCCTCACAGTGCTGGCCCAGAGGAGGGGTGTGGGCGCCAGGCCGGGGCCTCCTTGGACTGCGCGGGTGCTGGGAGGCCGGAGCGCGGGGCAGCGCCTCGGGGATCGGGCAGGGAGCCGGGCGCACGCTCCCTGGGGTCGGGGGGAGCAGCTGCAGAGCACCTGCCCACCCGGGCCCAGCCGTGACGCCGCTCCCCTGCGCCCCGCACCCTGCGCCCCCCGCTCCTCCACCCGGTGCAGCCCGGACTCCGCGTTTTCCCGGAGCCCGAGGTGGGGGCGGGGGCCCGGCCCGGGACGCGGACCTGCGTGAGCGCGGGGGCGGGGCGGTGACGCCAGCGCCGCGAGCGAGGCTGCGCGGGCCGCGGTGACGCCAGCAGAGCCCCGGGCCGCCCGCGCACGCGCCCCTGCGTCAGCCGCGCGCGGGGGTGGCGGCCGGGCGGGGCCGCGGCCAGCGCATCTCCGGACGCGGGGCGCCCTCTGCCGACACCTGTGGGGATTGCAGCCGAGCCGTGCCTGCACCGCCGGGCGCTTGCCCCGGTTGGATCCGCCGCCTGGGATGCCGTTCCTGGGAAGCCTGCAGCTGCTTCATCGCAGCCTGCCCCAATCTCCCCCTCCACTCTGCTTCTTTTTTTTTTTTTTTTAAAGATTTTACTTTTATTTTCTCCCCCCAAAGCCCCAGTAGATAGTTGTATGTCATAGCTGCACATCCTTCTAGTTGCTGTATGTGGGACTCGGCCTCAGGATGGACGGAGAAGTGGTGCCTGGGTGCGCGCCCGGCATCCGAACCCCGGGCCACCAGCATCGGAGCGCGTGCACTTAACCACCAAGCCATTAGGCCGGCCCTCTGCTTCTTTTTTTTTAAAAGTATTTGTCAGTTCGTAACATACTATAAGATTTGCTTATTTATTACTTTGAATGTCCATTAAATGCCCCCACCGCCCCAAACCAGAGCAGGAATCTTGAGATTTCCCTGATGCAGGTTTCTCCAGTGCCTGGCATCCAATGAGTGCCTCCAAAATATTGAATTCAACTCAAGTGTCTTCTCCGCCGTGCAGGCTTCTGGTTCTCCCAATGCAAAACCTTCTAACCTGCCTTCCACGGGACCACCAGGTTGGGAGCCGGAAGGAAACTACAACCCCCAGCAGGCCGCGCGCCCGGACGCCGCGTCGTCGTCAGCGTCGCGCGCGGCCCGCCGGGAGTGGTAGTTCGCAGCTGCGCTCTCGCCCGGACTCCTTCTCCCAGACGTCCCCGCGCGTCGTCCCGCTCGCCCTCCAGGCCGCCCGCGTCTGGCCGGAATCTGCCCGCCGCCGCCGCCGCCATGCTGCCCGCCGCGCTGCTCCGCCGCCCGGCCCTGGGCCGCCTCGTGCGCCAGGCCCGCGCCTACGCCGAGGCCGCCGCCGCCCCGGCTCCCGCCGCGGGCCCGGGACAGATGTCTTTCACCTTCGCCTCCCCCACGCAGGTTCGGACACCGGCCGGGCTCGGGACCCCGCCGCGGCCGCCGCCCCCTCTCCAGACCCCAGACCCGCGACCCTCTCCTGCGTGGTCTGGGATCCGAGCCCCCCAGCTCCCGGGTCTCCGCCGTCCATTCCTGATCCGCGCCCTGTGCCCTTCCCTCGTGTGGTCCATGATCCCAGCCCCCTAACCCCCAGGTCACTGCCCCCCATTCCTGACTCGCCTCCTGTGCCCTTCCCACGTGTGGTCCGGGATCCTGGCCCCCAATCCAGGTCACCAACCGCATTCCTGACCCCGCTTCCTGTGCCCCCTCCTGTGTGGTCCCGAATCTTAGCCCCCCAACCCTGGGTTGTGGTCCCCCATTCTGAACCTGCACTCCTCTGCCGTGTGGTCTGGGATTCAAGCCCCTCAACCCCCAGGTTGCTGCCCCCCCATTCCCCACCTCACTTTTCATCCCTCCCACCTGAGATCGAGAATTTAAACTCCTGGACCTTCCACCTGGAATCCCACACCCAAGGGCGGGAGCAGGGCCAGAGTCCCTCGCACCTCTTCAAAGATAAATTCCTCGTGTGCCCCCCGGGCTGGCACACTTTGCTGTTTGTGCCTTTGGAGCACGTTGGTGTGCAAGGGTGGCTCAATTTCATCTGTTTCTTGTGGACAGAGAGTCTAAGGCCCTGCCCAGAGACCAGAAGTAAAGCACCCAGCCCAGTGGTAGTTCCCAGGTCATTTCACTGCAAGGGACACTGAGTCCAGGCTGCATGGGCCTGGCCTGCGGTGACCCATTCCCGGTGTGTTCTCTGCAGGTGTTCTTCAATGCCGCCAACATCCGGCAGGTGGACGTGCCCACGCAGACAGGAGCCTTTGGTATCCTGGCTGCACACGTGCCCACCTTGCAGGTCCTGCGGCCGGGGCTAGTCGTTGTCCACGCGGAGGACGGCACCACCTCCAAATACTTCGGTGAGTCCAGTGGGAGGGCAGAGGGGCGGGGCTGGGCAGGGGCCACAGGTCCAGGAAAGTCTGTCCTTATCTCAGTTGAGGCCACAGCGCAAGCAAGCCCGACTCACCCGCATTCCCTTGGTCCTGGCTGTGGTTAAGTAGCGTGTTGTGGGGTGGAGAGGGACGGATGCCAAGAAGAGAAGTAAAACTTTGTCGGGGCAGCTGGTTTAAAAGAGGAAAGAGGCCTGTGTGGGAGGAACCACTCTAAAAAGGCGTGCACCAGCATTTTGTTCACTCGTACAGCCGGTTTTGAACCCAGGTCTTCTTCACCCCAACCCCAACTCAGCTGAGCGACTGGTGGGTGAAGGAGCTCTGTTCTCTGTGGATTTCCATCCCCCGTGCTGGACCCCAGGGCCACCCTTTGGTGCCACTCTCGTGGCTCTGGGGCTGACCGCATCCCACGGGCCTGGATTCGGAGCCCTCACTCCCCACTTCTCCCGCAGTGAGCAGCGGCTCGGTCACCGTGAACGCGGACTCCTCGGTGCAGTTACTGGCCGAAGAGGCTGTGACACTGGACATGCTGGACCTGGGGGTGAATATCCCGGGGAAACTGAGGCACTGAGCAGGCGGGCGCTCCCAGGGTGTGGGGGAGGGAACTCGAGGGAGGGGCAGGCACCAGCCCTGGGTCCCTGCTCCGTCCTCACCCGCCACCCACCCCCCGCAGGCAGCCAGAGCGAACTTGGAGAAGGCGCAGTCGGAGCTGTCCGGGGCGGCGGACGAGGCCGCCAGGGCCGAGATCCAAATCCGAATCGAGGCCAACGAGGCTCTGGTGAAGGCCCTGGAGTAGGCGGTGCGTGGTCCTCGCCGGCAGGGAAGCGGAGGGGGGAGCTGGATATGGGCGGCCAGGGTTGGTGGAACCCACTCCTGTGGGTCCAGACTGGAGGGGGGTGTCCTTGCAGAGGAGGCCACCAGGGGGCAGTGCAGGGCCAGGTTCTGCTCAGAGCGCACCCCCAGGGCCCTGTTCCCTTGTAGGCTCTGGCCGGCCTGGGGGTGGGAGTGACCAAAGAGACCTTGCCCTGTCCTTGGGGGGACTGTCACCCTGGGGGCTCTCATCCCATCTCCCAACATCCCCCAACCTGACCTGCCACCCTTCTGCTCCTGCAGAATCCGCCGAAGAGACTTCTGCTCCAGCGTCCCCGTGGGACAGCCTGCCCTCGGCCCATGCCCCCATTAAAAGCTCGGGACCCGCCTCGTGTGCGCTGGTTTTGTCTCCTGCTGGAGGCCGTGGGCTTGGAACCGGCCTGGTCTCTCCCCTAGCTCTCGGGTTCTTTCTGTGAGGTGGGGCGATAAACATCAGCTCAGCCTCAGCGGTCCAGAGGCTGTGGCCACAGAGGTCCTCGGAGGTCTGCAGCAAACCGGAGAGTGGGGGTACAGGGGGAACAGCCAGTGAGCCCAGGCCGGGTAGTGGGCGGGCTGCCGGCCTTCAGCCAAGAGGATGTGGGTGGGCAAAGGTGCCCGCCAGGTCTGGGGACAGCGGGGTTGGGGGGGTGGCGTGGTTGAGCTCCTGCTGGACAGACATCTGGGGGTCTGCCCTCCTCCCAGCCATGACGCCTGCCCCTGGGCTCCCGGCCGCCCTAGCGTGCTGGGAAGGGGCGGGTCCTGCTTGCTCCCACGGAGGCCCCGCCCTGTGCTCACCCCGCCTGTGGGTGGCCCGGGCTGGCCTGGCGCCTGATCCCCGGTGCTGTTGGCACCTCCGTGGCACCCAGTCCCTGGGCCGGCCCCAGATGGGGTGGGGCGCTGGGCGGAGGCGGCTCTGGCACGGCACAGCCCCAGTGCTGCCTCACCTCCTCCCGTTTGCAACTGTGGGGGTGGTCAGACGCTGGCTCCAAGGGTCCAGGTGGCTAGCAGGGCACTTCAGGGCTGGGGGTCTCTTTGTCCTCCTCCCCTGTTCTGGGCTTGAGCAGGGCTGATGGGGGATTCCAGCGGGGTGAGTGTGAGGGAAAGCCTGGGCCACCCTGTGTGTCACGGGCAGCCAGGAGGTGACGGGAGGCCACCCTGGGGCACGTCATCACGGATGGGCTGTGCACTCGTGTGTCACGGTCCCGTGTGAGTGACTGTTCCTTTGCGCTTTCAAGGCTGGACACGATGGGAGACGCATGCGGGGGCGCTGAGGCAAAGTGGTAGCTGTGGGGCATCTGTCTGGGTTCCCCTTAACTCTTGGCCACTGAGGCCCAATCAGCCGCCTCTAGATCCCCAGGAACCCGCAGCCCCACCCCTCCCCGTCCCGGGCTCTAAGCCCAGGTCCTCGAGTTCCTGGCCACCCCCGGTGCTATAAATAAGACCAAGGACACTGCTGGGGGTGGGCGGGGGCCTGAGGGGGGACACCCTCACCAAGTGGCAGGACCAGTGCCCCCCAAACCAGGCACCCCCTGCCCGCACCCCCGTGCCCTGAGAGGCCTCGGCCCCTGGCTGGGGGACATAGCCAGATGCAGTTAGGACCCCCCAGCACAGCACAGGCCCCCTGGGGAGGTGTGAGCCTAGGGGACACGCACATCTGACGTGGGCTGGTGGGAACAGCCCGTGCTAGCCAGGCTGTGTCCCAGGGCAAGAGAAAGCCAGGGTGGGGCACCTCACAGGGCCAGGAACCAGAGGTCGTGACCCCTTCTGCCAGGGCAGACAGGCGCCCGAGGGTTCGTTATCCTCCTGGGAAGGGGGGCCCTCGTGACTTGTGTGTGCTCACCCTGGGACTGCCCGATGGAACGTGGGGACACCAGGCGGGAAAAAAAGTAGGAAGCGTGTCAACTTAGCAGGTTTATTCATTGGGCCTGTAGCGCCAGGCCGGCCCCTGCCCCTACCCCAAGTGTGACCCAGGAGGGCCACCCCCCTCCCCCAGCAACCAGAGGTACAAAGTCTTAGATCCCCTGAAGCCACACAGCCCTGCCGATCCCGGAGCCCCTGCAGCGTGGAGTGGACGTGCTCCGGCTCCAGGAAGCAGGGCAGACCTGGCTCCCAGGCCCCTCCCAGGCCCCCAGGCACAGCCCCTCAGCCTGGCCCCCGGTGTGGCTCAAGCACCCAGAATTTCAAGGTGGCTGTTCCTGCTTCCTGCAACCCCATCCTCTTTGGCAAACTCCTATCTACCCCTCAACCCCTGCCCCAGTGATCCCCCCACTCCCAGGGTCTCCCCCAGCTCCTCCCTCCGGCCCAGCCCTGACTGCGAGGCTGGGAGTGTCTGGGTGTGCCAGTATCAGGGTGGGGGGCCAGAGGCTGCAGGAGCGTTGGGTGGGAGCAGGACGGAGGCCTGGAAAGGAACACAGCCCTGGGAGGGGCACCCAGGGCCAGGGTGGGGGTGGAGGTGGTCAGGCCAGATAAAGGGAGAAACCAGATAAGTGGACAGGGGGTGGGGGATTAGGGCTGGGGACCCCCTCCTCTGGGCAGAGGGCACAGGGGGACCCACAGGGCCCCACCCCAACCAGGATCATTCTCCACCAGAAAGCCCCCTAACCCAGGGCACCCTGCAGGGACAAACAGGACATGCCAGGTTTCCTCTGCTGCTGGCTGCGTTGCCTCAGTTTCTCCATCTGTATGATGGGTAGGGTGGTTGTGTTCACCTCAGAGGCTGGGTGCCAGCCTGTGAGCATGCGTTAAGGAGCAATGACAATGTCGCTGGGCCTAGGGGAGGGCCCTACATCCCCAATCCCCAGAGTGAGCCCTGCTGGACTCTCGTTTGTTTCATTCCACGCCCTGCCCCCCACCCGGCTGGAGAGACTGAGGCTCAGAGAGGCTAGTGTGCCCCTAGGTCACACAGCCCAGTGAGTCGTGCTCGCGGCACACGGCAGGCCTGGCGCAGGTTAATCGCTCCATAAATGCCCTCTGAGGTCACCGTTAAGGGATGCAGGAGGCCGGGCTGCTGGGGCAGCTGGCAGGGGCACCCCCACTCCAGGCAGGTGACTCCGGCCTGTTTTCCTGGACCGCAGCCGCTGACTCAGGACCCCCTTCCTGCCCCCCCACGCGGGCGCCCCCAGGCGGAAGCACCAGGACTGGGACCGCAGGAAAGGGGGTGGGGCAGGGAGCTCGGCTGTGCACCCCGAAACCCTGTCCCGGGGGCCCCAACAGGGGTGCGTCCGAGTGGTCGACGCGGCCGACCGTAACTGCGGGTTCACCTGCATTCAAGGAGCGCCCCCTCTTCCACGGGCGAGGCTGGGGGGGCGGACGGCCCAGGCGCCAAGGCGCCCCAGGGCCCTGGCCCGCAGGCAGGGGCGGGGGCCGGCCTGCGTCACCGCCCGCCCGGCCCCCCGCCCCCTGCCCGCCCAAACTCCACCCCGAGCGAAGGCGGCGCGGATAAAGGCTCGGGGCCGCCGGCTCGGCCCCAGACCGGCCCCGCCAGCGCGCACTCGGCCCGGACGTGGGTTCGCTCAGGACCGTGGGGACCTCGGACTAGCCGCGCCCGGTGAGTGCGGGGCGGGACCTGGCGGCCGGAAAGGGGGGGGTCTCCACTCCAGGCTTTAAGGGTGTCCCACTTTTCTTTGTTCTCGGGGCAGCCACGGTTCGGGGTGTCTCCAGTCCTGGGCAGCCCCCCAGGGGGTGGGGTGGGAGGAGTTCGGCGCAGCCAACGCTGCCCCGACAGGACCTCAGCCCCCGCCCCGCCCCCCGGGCACTCCACCTCCCCGAGAGTGACCTTGAGCTAGTGGCCATTCCGGCCTGAGCGTCCCCGGTTGTGCGGCCCCAGTCTCCTGACTTAGACGGTGCACGCTCCTGGCGAGGCTGCCCCCACGCCCGCAGCCCGTCGGCCTCCCCCGGCACCGGGCAGCCCCGCGCCCCCTCCCCGGTGCCCGGGCAGCGCTCCCGGGCAGCGCTCCCGGGCGGGGCCGGCAGAGGGCGCGCCGGCGCTGCTGACTCACCGCAGCCCGGAGCGGCGCGCGCGGGCGCAGCCGGGGACGCCGCGTCACGTCACGGCTCGGGCGGGCGCGACTCGGGGAGCGAGCCGGCCCGCGGGACGGGGGTGGCACGCGAGGTGGCACCGGCGCGGGAGGGGTCCTCCCGGCACCGGCCACGTCACCGGGTCGCAGGCCCCGCCCCTCGCCGCGATCTCACGCCCCCCGGGTAGGGGCGCCGGCCAGGCCGACCCGCCGGCGAGCCGTCCCACCGGAGCCCGGCCACGAGGCGCGGGGGTCGCCTCCCGCTTCCGCTCGCGGCGGCTTCCCGGACGGGCGCGGGGGTAGGCCCCGCGGCTTCCTGCCCCTCCGGGCACGGGGACGACGCCCGCGCCCTCGCCACGCCGCCAGGGCCGGGGTCCCGTGCCCCCGGCCGCCCGCCCTTTGTTGCGGGCGCCGGGCCTTATGAATGGCCCCCGGCGCGGGCGGGGCGCGGGGGCGGGCGGAGCGGCGACGGCCCCGCCCCCGCCGCGCGCTCCTTGGCCGCCGGGCGGGGGGCGGGGCGAGGGGGCGGGCCCGGCGGCCACGTGGGGCAGCGCCGCGGCGGCTCCCATTGGCTGGCCCGCGCGGCCGACTGGGCGGGCGGCGCGCGCCCATTGGTCGGCGCGGCGCCTCGGAGTAAGTAGTGAATGGGAGGGGGCGGCGCCCCGCCCCTCGGAACGTTGATACATTATAACTTTTTTTTCTTGTTACTTTCACCCCCAGATCCTCGGAGCGGCGGCGGCGGCGGCTGTTGCTAAGGGAGGGGACGCGCCGGGAAGCGCGGCCCGAGCGGCAGACGACCCCGAGCGCGGCCGGCCGAGCGGCGCCCCCTCCTCCGAGACCCCCCCCGCGCCCGCCGCCCCGAAAGGAGCCGCGAGGGCAGTCCCCACCCGCGGAAGGCGCCCGGACGAGCCGCCGCGACCCCGGAGCGCCGCTCGGATTTTTGATTCCTGACTTGCCTTCCGTTCCCGGGACCTTCTCGACGGGGGCGCGCGCTGCCCCCCGCCCCCAGGGACCCCGAGGACCCGCGTGTGGGGAGCCCCCCGCCCTGCCCGGAGGCGCGGCGAGGATTGGCGGCGCCCCGCGGACCCCAGCCCCCCAGCGCGGGCCGGGGATGGAGCCGCAGCCCGGCGGCGCCCGGAGCTGCCGGCGCGGGGCCCCCGGCGGCGCCTGCGAGCTGGGCCCGGCGGCCGAGGCGGCGCCCATGAGCCTGGCCATCCACAGCACGACGGGCACCCGCTACGAGCTGTCGGTGCCCCCCGACGAGACGGTGGAGGGGCTGCGCAAGCGCCTGTCCCAGCGCCTCAAAGTGCCCAAGGAACGCCTGGCGCTGCTCCACAAAGACACGTAGGTGCCGCGCGCCGCTCCGGCCCCGCGCCCCCGGCCCGCCGCCCCCTCGGGCCCCGGCCCCCGGGCGGGAACAAAGAGCGCGCCGCTCGGGGAAGGAAGGGGGCGGCCAGACGGGGGGCGGGGGCGCGCCGCGCGCTCTCGGGCGCCCTCTGCTCGGCCTTGCCTGCCGCGGCCCCCTCCCCCGCCCGGGGTCGCTGCACAAAGGCGGCTGCGAGGGCGCCCCCGGCTGCGCTTAGGCAGCACCCCTCGCGGAAGGCAGGAGTCCCAGGCGGCGCGGGGGTCCCGGCTGCGGGGGTGGGGTGCGCGGCCGCCGCCTCCTCTGCCCGCGTCCCCGCCGGCTTCCGCATCTGCTCGGCGGCCCCCTCTGCGTCTGGCTGGCTCTCCCCCTACTTGCGTCTTCCTGCCCCCCTTTGTTCTCGCCACCGAGCGCTCCCCGCAGCGTCCCCCTCCCCCATGGTATTTAAATCGCCTCCAGGCCGGGGAGCCCTCCCCCCGCGGGCCTCCAGGGACATGCAGTGTCCATCCCCAGCGGAGGGGCCCCATGGGGGAGGGGCGGGAGGAGGAGGGTCTCCTTTGTCTGAGCGGCGGCGGCCTGCGCCGGGGAGGGAGGGAGAGCGGGAGCCGGCCGGGGAAGACCCGAAGGCTAAGCCCTGTGGAGCCCACAAAGACGAGCCCAGGGCCGGAGTTGGTGATTTACAGGCAGGGCTGGCCTCGGGCTGGGGGGAGGGTGGCACTGGGTGCATTGGTACCGGATGATGAAAAAGTGCCTTGCTGGGGTGCAGAGGGGGTGCCCCAGTGCCGAGTTGGGGTTCCTAGAGACAAGGGGTCTGAACCACCAGGATGGGGGTTCCCAGGGCCAGACCTTGAACCTCCCCCGCCGCTTGCTCAGAGCCCTGGATCTGGAGGCCAGGAAGGGGTGTGGGTGGGAGCACAGCCCTCCCTTGCGGCCTCCGCTTCCGCGTCCCTGCCTTGTCTCCGCATAGCCTCACCCTCTTCCTTCCTCCCCCCAGCCGGCTCGGTTCGGGGAAGCTGCAGGAGTTCGGCGTGGGGGATGGCAGCAAACTGACGCTCGTCCCCACCGTGGAGGCTGGCCTCATGGTAAATGGCTGGGGCAGTGAGCTCTGCAGGTCCCAACGCAAGCGGGTAGCCCCCTTCCATGCGAGCTCGCTCCCCATCACATATGTCTGGGTCCCCTTCCCCACCAGGGCAGCCCACCCCCGCAGGCAGGGCCCTCCCCACCCTGGTGCCCCGGCCGTGCGGCCACAGCCCATGCTCAGGGTCTCCTTCCTCTGTCTTTGTAGTCTCAGGCCTCCCGGCCAGAACAGTCTGTGATGCAGGCCCTGGAGAGTTTGACTGAGACGCAGGTGAGACTCCAGCCCGCCCCTCCTAGCCCTGGGGGGGGTGGTAGCAGGCCCGCTGCCCGGCCGCTCTGGGGAGCCTGGGGGTTGTTTGTGCTCCCAGGAGGCCCACGGGGAGGGGAGGGGAGGGGAGGGAACGCGCCGCCCCGCCTTAGTGCCAGCTTGGCCTGGTCACCCCGCTTCCTCTTCCTCCTCCCCTAGCCCTCACCACCTGACCTTGAGAGCCTTGTCTCCCACGGTGGCCGCCATGGGGGAGGGGGCTGGGCTTCCACAAGCCTGCCCGCGGGGTGACCTTGGCCCACGCTCCCACCCCGGCCTGCGTCCCCAGCCCCACTGCTCCGCTGCGGAGCCCCTCCAAGACTGATGTGGTTTCCCCAGAGTGATTTTTTTTTTTAATTTTTGCTGGGGGGGAGGGGAGAAGGAGGGGCCAGCTTTCCTGACACTTCTTCCGCCTTCGGTGACCCCGTTGTGAGGGGTGGGGAGCCGCCCCTCCCCCTCCTCCTTCTGGCCTTTGTTCTCTGCCCCAAAAGGGGGCGGGGGCGGGGCCCCAGGCCCCAGGGCCAGCGCGGCTGGGACAGGATGTTAGGAAAATATTTAGTAACCTGCCAGGAGGGAGGCCGGGGCTGGCCCACACCCGGCTTCCCGGCTTCGTTGCTGCCTTTTTTTTTTTTCGTTCCCAGTCCTTTCCTCATTTTTCTGGTGGCGGGGCCCTCCGCCCAGGAGGGTGACACAGGCCTCAGCTATCCGCCTGCTGTCAGGGTGGGGGAAGCAGGCTGCTGCCCGCCCCGGCAAAGGGGTGGGCGGGTTCCCGTCCTCCTTGGCTGGGCTGGCCCCAGGAAACCTGCTCAGCCGCTTCCCTTCCTCCTGCCCCGAGGCCCTCGCCCCCTCGCTGGCATGTAGCATCCTGCCCTCTCCAGCGGGCTGGCTCGGAGGAGGGGGCCGGGAGCTGGGTGGTCTGCCATCTTTGGGAGAGCCGGGGGGTCCCGGGAGCCGGCTTGGTGCTGCACGTGATTTCCTGGGGCAGCCGAGAACTGAGCGTCCTGCTCCTGGGGGGGCTGTGGTTGGTAGGGGGGCCCGGGGCGTGTTTGGTTCACATCCGCCCCAGGGTGCCTGCGTCAGGACGGGGGCGCTGGGCGGAGTGACGGGCTCCCAGGGCTGCCTCCCCGCCGAATCATGCCAGCCGGTTCACCCTCCCCAGGGAGGAAGTTGTAGGGCGGCGGCAGGGGGTGGGGGGGACACCCCAGCTGCTTTTGGGAATCTACCCCAGGCCCTTCTTGCAAGGGGTGTCTCTGGGGTGGGGGGCTGCCATGCAGCCTGGGCTTCGGGGTGGGGGGCGCACTGCCCGCCTCCCTCGCCTCCTCCCCACGGCCCCCCGAGCAGAGAAGGTTACGCCAGCCACTGCCAGTGGAGAGCCGGGAGGCGGTGGTTCTGACTCATCCCGGCCTGTGTCACTTCTCAGAAACCTCCGCCCCCCCATCCCGGCCCCTGGGGAGAGCTTGGTGCTGGCCAAGCCCCAGAGGAGGGCCAAGTGCAGCTTGGGGTCAGATGCACCCCCTCCCCCGCTGTGAAGGGAGAGCCAGATTTGACGGTTCACGTCTGTGTGGGCCGTGTCCAGGCCCCAGGGGACCAGTCAGGGCCCCCCCTCCTGCAGTGGCCAAGCCTCCCCCTCAGCCTCCGCCCCGCCCAGGACAGATAAATATTTATCTTGAGAAAGCAAAGGTTAGGAGGAAGAATTTGTCCAGGAATTCCACCCACTCGCGGCCCGGGTGGCTTCACTGGGAGGGGGCTGAGCTAGATCCCCCTCCCATATTCACAGGCAGGCAGATTGGGGGCCATGGGAGTGGGGGAAGGTGCGAGGTGAGGGTTATTAGAGGGCAGTGACCGATGGCTGGGCCCCGCCCCCTCTGGCCTCAGTTTCCCCTTGAAAGAACCAAGCTGGCCAGGGAGGGCTAGGCCCCCCGTCTGACCCGCCTCTGTCCCCCACAGCCCCCAGCGGCGCCCGGGCCGGGCCGGGCTGGCGGAGGCGGCTTCCGGAAATATCGATTCATTTTATTTAAGCGTCCGTGGCACCGACAGGGACCCCAGAGCCCAGAGCGGGGCGGCGAGAGGCCCCAGGTCACACAGCGCGGGGGGCCGGGCAGGGCCGGGCTGGGGGCGCCGCGGGCTGGGGCCCCGGGGCTGACGGCCGCTCTCTGCAGGTCAGTGACTTCCTGTCGGGCCGCTCGCCGCTGACCCTGGCGCTGCGTGTGGGTGACCACATGATGTTCGTCCAGCTGCAGCTTGCCGCCCAGCACGCCCCGCTGCAACACCGCCACGTACTGGCCGCCGCTGCAGCCGCCGCCCGCGGGGACCCCAGCATCGCGGCCCCCGTGCCCTCTCCCTGCCGGCCAGTGTCCAGTGCCGCCCGCGTCCCCCCGGTGCCCACCAGCCCTGCCCCTGCGTCCCCCTCGCCTGTCACAGCTGGCTCCTTCCGATCCCACTCGCCCTCCGCTGCCTGCCCTGAGGTGAGCCAGAACCCGGAGGGCCGGGACCCGGCCGCTGGCGGGTCCACCCCGGACCCTGATCTCAGGCTGTCCTCGAACCCCCAGCTCACGGACCCCTTCCTCTCCTCAGCAGATGGACTGTTCCCCTCCCGCCAGCGCCAGCCCCACATCCACCCCCGGGGGCAGCCCCGCCTCCCGCTCACGCAAGCCGGGCGCTGTCATCGAGAGCTTCGTGAACCACGCCCCCGGGGTCTTCTCCGGAACCTTCTCTGGTAGGTGTCCCAGCCCCCAGGCGTCCCTGTGAGCTGTCACGTGTACACATCAGGGGGGTCACAGCCTCCCCAGTCCTGTCCTGGGGTCTCCGTGCACACGCGTGACTGCATGGCAGGCCACGTGCCTGGGTGAGAGTCCCCGCGTTGTCCGTCACTCGCTCCCATCCTGGGGTCCCGCTGTGCACATGGACGGCGTGCACTTCTGGCCCCGGTGTCCCCCGCTCGGGTGCTCACTGGCACCCCCCACGCCCCCCACAGGCACGCTGCACCCCAACTGCCAGGACAGCAGCGGGCGGCCGCGACGCGACATCGGCACCATCCTGCAGATCCTCAACGACCTCCTGAGCGCCACACGGCACTACCAGGGCATGCCCCCGTCGCTGAGCCAGTTGCGCTGCCACGCCCAGTGCGCGCCCGCCTCGCCCGCCCCAGACCTCGCCCCCAAAACTACCTCCTGCGAGAAGCTGGCGGCCACGGCCCCGGCCTCCCTGAGCCAGGCCCGCGTGTGCAAGCCCCCCGGTAAGCGCCTGCTGCCCCCCACCCAGCCTCGGCTGCTCAAGGCCCCTCTGTGCGCTGCTGGGAGCAGCTGACCCATGGGGGGCCGGGGGGGCTGCCAGCTGCCGATCGCCCTGCTCTGCGTGAGCCCGGAGAGAAGGGAGCGTGTGTGTCGGGTGCACAAAGTGTCCTTGTGCCCTCCCAAGGGGGGTCCGTCCTCACTTCCTCCTCGCCCCCCTTGGCACCTTCTCCAGATGGCGTGCGGGGCCGCTGTGAATGGCCAAGTCAGGCAGAGGAGGGGGCCGGACTTCCCCTCCCACGTGAGGGCAGGCCGTGCCCCCGATAAATCCAGAGACGGGCGGAATCAGGCGGAACAGTAACTGTGTTCAGCCTCCCCGCCCGGGTCACAAAGGGGAAACTGAGGCACAAGCCCGAAAGCCTCTCCTTGGTCAGGGATGCAGCCCAAGGGCTCCAGCTCCAGTTAATTCCCGCGGTGGCCGCGTCCTGCGAGCGCTGCCCTCGGAGCGAGCTGGGGCCGGAGACTGTGAGCTTGTGGGTGTTAATAACCTCACAGCCCCCAGGCGGCCCGATTCAGCGCGTGCTCTTGAGCCCCCACTGGAGCGAGTGTCCAGGCGGCTGCGCCTGGGTCTCGGGGTCATTTGCTGGGGGTTCTCCTGTTTGGGGGTGTCTGGTCTCTCCAAGGGGGCCTGGGAGTCACGGCCACCGTCTCCTCTGCAGGGGACCGGCTGCGGCAGACGGAGAACCGCGCCACCCGCTGCAAAGTAGAACGGCTGCAGCTCCTGCTGCAGCAGAAGCGACTCCGCAGGAAGGCCCGGCGCGACGCCCGGGGCCCCTACCACTGGCCGCCCAGCCGCAAGGCCGGCCGCAGCGACAGCAGCAGCGGCGGCGGGGGCGGCGGCCCCAGTGAGGCCGCGGGCCTGGGCCTCGACTTCGAGGACTCCGTCTGGAAGCCCGAAGTCAACCCCGACATCAAGTCCGAGTTCGTGGTGGCCTAGGAACCGCGGCCCTCGCCCCAGCCCGGGTGGCCGCACGCCTCGCCCAGCGCAGGACGGCAGGCGGTGGTGGTGGCGCAGCCGGAGGCCCCTCCCTCCCTGGCCGCCCTCCTTCTGGTTTTCTTTTTCATTTCACTTCTTACCATGGTTTCCCGAACTCTCTGTGGACTTGCGTTCCTGCCTCCTCGGTTCAGCTCACACTTCCCCCCACTTCCTCCGTCACCCCATCCTCGCCTCCTGTCCCCGGCCCGCGCCCGCGCCGGGTCCCTCCCCGCCCACCTTCCCCAGCTCGAAATATGTAGCAGTCTTTCCAGATGGTTCAGCGGAGACGAGGAAGCCGCCCCCAGCCCTTCCGCTCCGCCGCCCTGCCGCCCTCCCTCACCCTCTTCAGGTTTAAGTTGAACATGTAGATGCCTCATTATGCACTTTACAGCCGAGGGGAGGGGGCCGCGGGGAGGAGAGCCCCCTGCACCCCGGCCTGGGCTCCCACACCCCACTCTCGGGAACTGCAGGTGCACCCAACCGACCAGGGACTGTTCCTCTTCACGTCTGTCCTCTTTTCTCTTCTTGGTTTTTCATTTCCACTTTCCTCTTTCCTGGAAAAGAAAAGGAAAAGCCCTTTCCGGGCAGAGGCTGGCCAGAGCCTGCTTGGGGTTCGGGTCGGGTGTGGGGCCCTTTCCTGGCAGGAAAGGGGGGCAGGGCGCAGGCCCGCCGCCAGCCTCCGCCGTCCGCGCACTGTGCGATTTCCTCCGACGCTGCCCCTCCTTTCTGAGCTGGGGGTATTTATAGACTATTAATTTTCTGACTGAGCCAATAGTGGTTGGGAATCTGTTGAAAATTCGGGAGAGAATTGGCTGGGGGGCGGGGGAGACGCCCCCAGCCCTCCTCCCGGCCCAACCTGAGGGATCTGGGCCTGTGGACTGTCTGGGGGCCCTCGGCCCGGCCGCCGGGAGTGGGGGGTGCTGAGCTGTGAAACCCCCGGCAGGGGCCACACTGTGTAGCATTAACCCCCTTGGGGGGGGTTCGCTGCTGGTCTAATTTGGACCCTCCCCCACTCATGCCCATGGTCCCCGGGGCAGAGGGACAGACCCCCTACTGGGGCCATTTCAGTGGGGGTGGAGTTTTTTTTTTTTTTTTTCATTCACTTTTATTTTTTACTGATAATGGAGATGTTTGGGCCCTGCCCCCCACCTGTCAAGTCTTGTCCTGGCCCCACCTGTCTGTCCTGCGCGACACCCCCCACGCCCTGCCTGTCCCCCTCCCCATCCTACTCGTAGGTGAACCCAGGTCCTCACCCCCCCCATTATATGTTAATGGTTTCAGATGTGAACATCATGTGTTAACTGTAGCTCTGTAAATTTTTTTGTGGGGGGGGTGGGCAGGGAGGGGTCAGAGGGTAGGGGTCAAGGATTTGTTTTTTTGTTTTTGTTTTCCAAAAAAAAAAAAAAAGAAAAAAGAGGCGGGTTTGTTTTTGAAGAACTGTCTTGGAGATCTATTTAAATGTGTGTTCTGTTTTTTTAACGATTTTTAAATAACGTCTGTGCCTCCGCGGGTCCAAGGGTGGAGGCCCCAGGCAGGAACCGGCCCGCCCCCCTCTGCCCTCCCCAGGGCCCCCTCCCCCAAGAAAGCATTACCCGCCCCCAGGGGTCGGGCTGTGGGGTGTCCCGGCACCTTGCGTGAGTTTACTGTGTGAAAACATAAAATTGGAAAAGAAAAAAACTTTCAGCGACACCGTGATTTCAAGGAATAAACAGAAAATGAAACTCAAGTGAATGTCCTGCCTGCTCGCCTGGGGAGGTCTTGGCCATCACAGAGGGGCCTCCCAGTTTGCTAGATGGTCTCACAACCACTTCAGGGAGTGGCCTGAGGGGCCTTTCCGAGGAGGAGCCTGGGACGGGATGCTGGGGTCCCCCACCATTTCAGGAAATGGGAGGTGGAAAGTGGGTCCTGGGGCGCCCCGTCAGGTGGTGGGGGTGCGTCCCAGAACAGTTCCCACGCCCCCTCCCCGGGTTGGGGTGAGGGTGGGCAGGAAGCCGCCTGGTGGGGGTGGGAGGGGCCGGCCACTTCCCAGTACCCAAGGCCGGAAGTCCTGCAGGGTGTGGGCACGGGGCTGCCCGCTTGCTCTGTGCCCTGGGTGGGGCCTTGCCCTCTCGGTTCCTGGCTCTGTGAAGTGGGCTGGGACTTGCCCACGGGACTTCGTCTCCAGGGAGACCTGGCCTCACGCTGTGGGCCTTGGTTTCCCCAGCCAAGGAGAGGGGGTGGCGGCTCCTACAGTCTGCCCACCTGCAGCACCAGCCGTGGGGGCACCACTTGGGTGGGCCCCTGACCAGAGCCCCTTCCCTCCCAGATGCCACCAGGGCCCCCCTAATAGGCCGCCAGGCCTCCACAGCCACCAATCCTCTCTGGCCCCGAGTCAAGCTGGGGGCCTGGGACTGGCGTTCAAGGCCTCCTGGCTTGGCCCGGCCCTGGGTGAACTCGGCCCCTCTCCCGCCTCACCCCAGCCTTGCATTCCAGCCCTCCCTGGCCCTGACCTGACCGTCAGGCTTCAAGCGGCCAGGCCTTTGCCCGGGCCTTGCCCTACCCAGCAACACCCCTCTCCCGCCGCCCCTGCTCGGCCTGGGAACTTCCTCCGTCTGTATCTCCCACCCCTGCCCGCCCGAGGGGCTCCCTGAGGGCCAGGCCAGGGGCGAGTCCTCTCTGGGGTCCCACCTCCACGCACTTGGGGCTGGGCAGAGACAGAACAATTGTAATAACACTTAATGCCATTTTACATGTATTTCCTCACTTAGCGAGCACCGCCACGGTAGAGTTAGAACTAATTCTACTCCCATTTGATGAGAAAACTGAGGTCCAGAGAGGAGGACTGGAGTTGTTTGTACAATTAGTGACAATCGGCCGCTTCCCGGGCCGATTTCTGATGGGCCAAGCCCTGGCTCCAGGGACCCCATGGAAAAGGGAGACAGGTACCTTCCGGGGAGTGTCCTGGAGGCCTCCTGCGGAGGCCCTTCTGCCCCTCCCGCCGCCCAGTCACCCCCAAATCATCGCACGCCCACGGCAGGTGGATAGGACATCCAGGTCAGGCTGACCCCTCCAGACCTCAGTGTGGGGGACGCGAACAGCCCCGCGGGGTCGGAGGCCCACACGGTGGAGGTGTGGGTGGGACAGCTCAGGTCGAGCCCCGCCCACGCAGCCGGGCCCGGGGTCAGGCCGAGGGCTGCGCGACCGGGGTGGCCGCCGCGGGACTGGGCGCGGGCTGCGGAGGGAGGTGTCGCCCGAGCACCTGCTGAATCACAGGGGCTGTGCCTGCGCTGCAGGGTGTGCGCTGCGGGGCGGGGGCCATGCCCTGCAGCCCGGAGCCCACCCCAGTCCGGGGTCCGAGGGTCACGGCCTGGCCCGGGGGTTCTGGGAAGACACCATCGGCTCCTCCCCCTGCGCGGGTCCGCAGCGCGCACACCTGCAGGGCGGTGGGGAGGGGGGCTCGGCCGAGCGGGCACAGCGGCCGGGGTCCGGGGCAGGCCGGGCCACGTGGGAGGGAGGCACAGAAAGGTAAACTGAGGCCGGGAGAGGGCGGGGACTGGGGGATCGCGGGGGCGGGGTCAGCCGTGCACAGCCCCCTTCCCCCATTGAGGAAAAGGCTGAATGGGAGGGAGGGGGCGGCCCCCGGAAACCCGCGGGGATGAAAACGCGGTTTCCAGGGCAACGCGCCGCGAAACGGGCCTGACGTCACCGCGAGGCGGGCGCTCCGCCCGCCCCGGCCGCGCGTCAGAAGGCACAGGCCCCGCCCACCCCACCCGCGGACGTCTCATTGGTGGCCGCGCCTTTCGCTCCTCCGCGCACACCAATAGCAGCGCCGGGTTGCCACCCGGAGGGGGTGCTGCGGCGTGGCCCGGCTGAGTGCGCAAGCGCGGCGCGGAGGCGTGCCCCCCTCCACCCCCCCCCCTCAGCTGCTGGTTCGCAAGCTTGGGGGCGGGAGGCACGCCGAGGGTCTGACGGCGGCCGCGCCGGGACGGAAGAGGGGGTGTAGCTGAGGGTGCCGCACCTGGACCCCCCCCTCCCAGTACCGGCGCGCTCACGTGCACCGGTCTTCCACGTCCGAGCATTGCCCGCTGCCCCTTCCCCACGGCCGCGTGTGCGCGACCCCCGGGGTGGGAGAGCGCTGCAGCCCCCGGGATGGAGGAGGGCACTTGGACTGAGGCTTTGCCGAAGGAATAGGAGTTGGCCAAGTGTAGGAAGAGGGGCCCCAGCTGGGGGACACGGTGTGTGCAAAGGCCCTGAGACCGGAAAGCGGATGCATGGGGGGTGGCAGCCGGGAAGCCAGGTGGGGAGGATGAGGAAAAGGCGAAGGCAGGGACCCTGGAGGAGCAGGTGGAGAGAGCAGAGGCCAGAGCATCCAGGAGGTGGCTGGACGCCCTGCCTGGGCTTAGGAGCTGGCCTGAGGTGGGCCAGAGAGGCATCTCCCCTCTGGTTCACAGCGAGGTGGTGGGCAGGGGCCTGCAGGGAGCTGGGAACCTGGAGGGAGGAGAGAGAGTTGCAGATGCCCCTATGAGCCCCTGGCCAGCCTCTGGGCCAGGGGCAAGAAGAGATGAGGACCCGGGGGAGAGATAAGGGCACCAGGAAGTCCACTGCGGCCTGGCTGTGGCTCAGTTTTCCTCTGTCCACGCAAAGAAGGCAGCAGTCAGCGTGAACAGCAGTGGCTTTGCCACGTGGGGACGAGGGGAGCCCCAGCCTGGGCAGAGGGCTCGAGACTGAGGCAAGGGTCAGGGCTGGCGCTGTGGACACGCCTGCAGCCCAGGCTGGAGGCCTGGGTCCCAGTGGTGGCTCACAGGTGGGCCGCGCTCCTGGGGTGATAAGGCAGCTGTGGGCGGACAGGAGAAGGTCACTGGGGTCACAGCTTTCTGCTTGAGGTCAGAATCCCCCGGGCGTGGCCAAATGGGTAATTGGGGCTGACTTCAGGTTTCTGAAATGCCAAAGGCCGCGCTCAGGGGGTGGCTTGGGGTGGACAGCAGGGAGGAGCCAGGCCCCTGGCCGGGAGCCAGCAGGGGAGCTGGGAGTGAGCGCTGCCCTGGCTGGCCAGCTTCTGCACCCCCAGCACTGGGCAGGTGCCCTGGGCACAGCCGCCCCCACCTGCCTTCCTCTCCAGGCACCTTGGGAACAGGAGTTACCACGCCACTGCGGCCAAGGGCGCTGGGGCCCAACCCAGGAGTCTTGACTCCAGCCCCACCCACGGCCGCCCAGCCCTGGGAGGGCAGAGGACAGGCAGCCTCTAGTGTCACTAGGGCCAGGTGAGCAGCCCAGCCCGTGGGTGGGGGCGGGGCCGCTGTCACCTGGGGCCCTGCCTGGGCGACTGTCCTCCCACTGGGCCTCTGTCCCCCGCCATGTCTGCCTACCCCTCTGTCAAGTTCTCTTCTCCGTGCCCTTCTCTCTGTTTCTCTTTCTTTTTGTCCCCTTAGTCTCCGGGCCAGTCACTATTTCGCTCTGGGTCTCCATCTCTCTCTGGCCGCCTCCCTCTATTTTCGTCCGTCTCTGTCCCGCCGGCTCCTCCCCCGCCCCTCCCCCACTTCCGCCCCCTCCCCCACCCCGGCGCGCATTCCAGCCTCCACCCCGCCTCCCGCCCTTCCCTGGGGCCAGCTGCTGCTGCGTTGGGTGCCCAGGACGCAGGGAGTGGGCTTGCAAGGGGGTCAGAGGTCGAGAGCCGGCTGTGGGGGCCGGGGAGGGCACCCCCTGACCCCTCTGGAATGTGGGCGGGGTCCCCCGGGGGCAGGCGGAGCTGAGGGCCGAGACAGCTGGCTACAACTGCATTGCACACACCCCACACCCCAGACGCTGCCCGCAGGCCTGGAGAATCAACACAGCCCCAGACTGCCTCACAGGGCCCCTTAGAGCCCCAGACACACACCAAGGCGCAGACAGCCCTCAACAGTAAGCAGGCCGATACCAGTCGCCCCCTGAAGGCTGGGCTCCTGGCTCTGCAGCACCCCCACGCAGACACACCCCAAACCGGCCCCAGCCCACACTTTGCCACCATCACGACCTCAATCGACTGTGCGACCCTTGAAACGAACGGCGCCCCTGTTCTCACCCCGGGCCAAGACCTCCCATTAGAAAACCACAAAATTGAAAGTCACACCCGGCAGCCCGGACTCACATCCTCGGAGGCGCTGTGCCAACCCGAGGCAGCACGCTCCCCCAGCACGCCCCGTTGCTCTGGCCGCAGACACTGCCCACACGCCCATCACGTCCTCCTGGCTGCAGGCTCCCCCAGAGCGGAGCCCGGCTGATCTGAGCGGTGACAGGTGCAGGGGGGTGTGCACGCCCTCACTGCTCCATGGCTGTTGGGGACATGAAGAAGGGGGCCTTCTTTATGCTCACACACAATTCTCTGTGTGTCCTGCGACACCAGGAAAGATAAAAATGAAGAGCCAGGAGCTTCTCCTGTCACTGGCTGTCCTTCCCTCCCACACACTGACCCCAGGAAGTGCCGCTGCTATGCCCACTTCTCAGATGAGGCAACTGAGGCCCAGAGAGGGGCCTGGGCGCTGCCTACCTGCATAGCTGGGCACCTGGGCCGTGGCTGACCCCCAAGGGATGTATCTGCCTGCTCCGGGGTGGGGGCTAGGATGTGCGCACGTACCCACTGCATAGGGAGGTGTCTTCCCTGAGCCCCCCCCGCAGCTTCCCCAGAGAGGGGGCACTCGCTCTCCATTTGTGCCACGCCTGTGTTCCCTGGAGATGCCACAGCGCCAGGCAGGGGTCCCTCTGCACCCCTTTCTGCCTGCAGGGAGCCTGTGTGTGGGTGACATCCTGTGTGTGGTGCCAAGGTCGGGTGAGTGGACAGGGCATGGGTGGGGTCACCTTCTCCTGCCCCTGCAGGTGGGGGCTGTGGCCTTCAGCCCTTCCCCAGGTTCAGACACCCAGTGGGTCGCATGTCCCCAGCCTCCTCAAGGCAAGCCTTGGGGTTTTCATGAACCTGCAGGGGCCTCTGTGCATGTGCAAGCTCTGGCATTTCAGACACCTGGTAGGTGTCATATGCATGAATGCTTGTTCTTGTTGTGTGCTCACCCGTGCCTCAGTTTCCCTCAGTCCAAGGGGTCACCATCTGGGTCTCTCTGGAGCATCATGAGTAGGAAAGAGCAAACACACGTGTGACCCGAGGGGCAGGCACGTGGCTCCCACAGGCCTTCTGCCTGGCCACAGGTGGGCCTTGAGCACACGACGTGTGTGTCTCCATGTGTCTCCGTGTCCCACTCCACGGCCGGTCGAGTGTGCGTGCAGTTGGCAGGGACTGTGGTCACCAGCACGGCCCATTCATGGCCCGGCCTTGGCACTCCTGGGATGGGGGGGCCTAGGCAGGAGCAAAAGAGTGGCAGCCTCCGCCTTCCTGGGCTGTGAGTCACAGGGAGCGCTGCCAGGTGCCCCCTGCACTGCATCTGCATGTCCTCCCCCACCGTGGAGACCTCCTCCCAGGAACAGGAGGGACACTGAAGCCAGGGTGCAGCCTCATCTCGCTCCTCTGTGGACAGGCAGCTGAATCTCCTGTGTTCACAGCTGGCAGCCACCTGGGGCCTCCTAGAGACCTCAGAAGTCCCCACCTCCTGGTGCAGGTGTGAACTGGGAGGGGTAGTTGAACTCTTCCTCCTCTGGCTTCTGGCCTCCTGTAGCTCCCCACCGCCTTCGAAGGCACTGGCCGCTGCTGACACAGCATGCCTGCGTGCCACCCCAGGGGCGTGAGTCACACCACCAGCCATGAGCACATATGCTCTGGATATCCCGGCCCACCGGAGTCACGCACACCCAGCCCTGTCCCCGGCTGCTCCCACATCCACATCCCGATTATGCACACACTTTGGGGTCCACGCACAACCCCGTGTTCTTGCACGTGGGGCACCGTGCAAACATGTTCCCATGTGTGCGCATGCACGCACACACCTCGGCACCAGTTTGCGCACACACACAGATACGTGCGAGTTCCAGGCCCACACTTCCACACCCGTGCGCACATGCGCACAGCCCCATTTTCGTGTCCACACAAGCACCTGTCCCCAGGAATCCCTGTTTCTCCATCTCTGTACCCCGACGAGTCCCCTGCCGAGGGGCACACATGTGCACCACACCTGGCAACGCGCACGCACGCACATCCAGTCTCCGCTCCCCTCACTCTGGCTCTGGGCCCCGCGGATTTGGGCGAGGCGGGCGGGCTGGGGTCTCTGCAGGGCGGTCCCACTTCCCCGCCCCCGCCGGGCGGCCGCCAGGTGCACTGTCCCGGCTCCCGCCTGGCCGGCCGGGAGGGGGCGGTAATTACGCGGCCCCGGGGTCCCCCCTACACACGCGCCTTTCATCCTGGCCACGCCCGGCCCAGGCCCAGACGCTCATTACTGCCTCCCGCCCGGTCATTAGCCGGGGTCGGGGGAGGACCTGGCGTCCGGAGGGCCCGGCCCTGCCGGGAGGGCTGAGGGGCGGTGCGGGAGCGAGGTGGCCCCACCCCCGTCTCCATGGCGACACCGGCGCGGGGGCGGGGCGCCCGGCGCGGGGTGGTCCAGGAGGCGGGCGCCCCCTCCGCCCAGGCGGCCTCCTGGGGAGGGGCGATTTGTGAATGCGCCCACGGGGGACCTCCTGGCCTAATCCCAGTTCCCGCCAGGCAGGCGGCGAGCACCGCGTCCGGGCCGCGAATAGCAGCCTCGCCCCCGCCCGCAGCTATTTTGAGCCCCTTCCTCCCCCGCCACCCCCGGGCGCTCGGGCCGAGGCGCGGGGGCAGGCCAGGGGCCCCCTCCCACGCTGGGGCCCGCGGCCGGCGGTTGCACCGCGGGGCGGGATCCGGAGCCCCCAGCCAGGCTGACCGCGAGGCCGCAGCGCCCCCTCGTGTCGGCGGGGAGAGCGCGGTGCAGCGGCCTCGGCTGGAATGAAGGTGGTCCCAGCCCCGTGAGAGCGCCCCACGGGGACGCACGGCTCTGGTTCCACACCGAGTCACAGAGACACGCAGAAACACAGGTGCGAAGACAGATAACACACCTGAGACGCAAGCACAGAGTTCCCACACAAGGCCCGGTGCCGGCGCACCTGGCGACAGGTATCCACAGGTATGGGGCCACGCCATGATGGAACCCAGGACAGTCGTGGGTACACGTGGAGCCTGGTACCCAGCAACTGGCTCCCGTAGTAAACGCTTAATGAATGTGTGCCGGCGGGATGAATGAATGAATGAATGCACCAGGGCACTTCACAAAACCAGGAGAAGGCGGACTCAGAACCACAGAACCGTGGGGGCGGGGCGGGGGGCAGAGAGTGATAGGGCCGCCGCGGCTGCAGGGACCCCCTGGGCTAGGCTGGGGCGAGGAGCCGGCGCCTTAACTTTGCTGGGAGAGCAGATCAGAAAGGGTGGGCGGGCATTGCTCCTGGACTGGGCACGCCTGACCCCAGGCGCCGCCATGGGCGGCCAGCGGAAGGGGGGAGCTGAGCACCGATGTCTCTCTCTGCTCCTTTTAATAACCACCCTGCGTGAGTGGCTGACGCAGCAGCAGGCTGCTGCTGACGGGGAGTTGTAGGGGGGGCCGCGGCGTGGGGGGGCGAGGTGCAGAGGAGGCAGCCATGAGTCATGAGCGGCTGCTGGGGGAGAGGGGTCCCTGAGCCGAGGAGGAGTCCTAGGGACATTGTCACGGGAGACAGTGTCTCCCATGCCCTGCTGCATCAGCTTAGACCCACCTGAGAGTGGGGGAGAGTCTGAGGCCTGCAGTGGGGCAGGAACAAAGTGGGGGTGGGGGGGGTCTGTTCTCAAGTTCCCCTACCTCTTCTGCAGAGGGTCTGTCTTCTGAAGACTTTCTAGGGCAGGGCTATGGCTTGGGCCTCTGATCTGCGCAGGCAGGGGTCCCCACTAGCTTCTTCCATGCTCGGGGGAAGGCAGCAGGAGCTGAGGCCTGGGCAGGGGGCGAGTGATGGCCACAAGAGGGGCTCCCCAGGAGGAGCCGTGGGGGTGAGGATCTCTCTAAAGCTGGTTCTCCTGATAGGAAAGGTCTTGGGACCCCCCAGAGAGGGAAAGGACACAGGGGAGGAGCAAAGTGGCCCTGGGGCTCCCGTGGGTAGTGAGTGGGTTCTGGGTGTGCATAAGTAGGTGCTGGAGGGGGGCTGGAGTGCATGGGGGAGGGGAGGCCGAAGGCTGTGCTGAATGTTAGGGTGCAGTGGGGACTGGAGGGCTGGCGAAGCAGTGAGTTTGGGAGCCCAGGTGGGGGATCAGCCTGTGGTCTGGAGCAGGATGCACAAGTGTCTGGCCCGGTGAGTGTTGGGATGTGGACGCCTCTCCAGGTAAGGAGAAGTCAGAGTTGGGGTCGGAGTTAGGTGTGAGTGCGGGTTGGGGTTTGTAGGGAAACTGGGTCGGGTGAAGTTAGGATGCCCCAAAGTTGGGAAGCAGGAGGAATTGAGATCGTGGCAAATATTGGGGTCCACATACGTGAGGGTGTCTCAGGATGGGGTTTGGGTGGGATGTGCGGCCGATCGCGTGAAGTAGTGTAGTCATTCATTCATTCAGGATCGTTGGGGTCCTGCAGTCCTGAGTGCCGGTTATGTAGGCAAGTATATCATGACTGGGGTTAAAGTTCAGATGAAGTTGGGGTGTCTGAGAGCTGGGACTCGGGTGAGTGGGGGACTTGGATGAGGTCGCTATGTCGTCGATTGCTTGGAGCACAGCAAAGGTCGGGGTTCGAGCGACACCTGGGGTTCCCACGAGACTCGGACCCCTGGCAGCCGCGTCCGGCGGCCCTTTTGTTCCTCGCCGCAGACCGGGGGGCGGGCACGCGGAAGTGGGTCAGCCCCGCCCCGCCGGGCGCCGGCCACGCCCCCTGCACGCGGGCCGCGGGCTGCGGGCCGTGCGCGCCCCCGCCAATCACCGTGCCCGGCGCCGGAGCGCGGAGGGGGCGTGGCTGATGCAAGCCCCCCCGCCTCCAGCTCATGAATATGAGGCGCGGCCGCGGCGTCCGGGGCCAGGGATTGGCCGGCGCGGCGCGCAGGGCGGCGCAGGGGGGCGGGGCCCGGCGGCGTCGTACAAAAGGCCGGGCGCCAGACTGCCCCCCTCACTCGCGCGTTAGAAGGCTCGGGTCGTTGTGCTGCGCCGTCTTCCCGCCTGCGTCAGGGACCTGCCCGGCTCGGTGGTGAGGGCCCTGGCGGCGCCGGCTCCGCGAGCTCGGGGCGGCGGGCGGCCTGCGGCCGGCCGGACCAGGCGGGGCGGCGGCGGCACGCCCCTGGGCGGGGGCGGCGCCGGGGCGGGCCCGGGGTGGAGTGCGGCCCGCCGGCGGCGCGGGGCAGCGGGAGACCAGGCCGAGCCGCGGCCGGGGGGCGCCCCCTCCCCGGGCCGGACCCGCCTGTGACCGGGGCGCCGCCGCAAAATGGCGGCCGCGAGCGCGAGGCTGCGCCCAGCGAAATGGCGGGAGCGCCGAGGGCCCGGATGGAGTGGCGCAGGGCGCGCGCGGGGCGCATGCGCGCGGCGGGGGCGGGCCCGGGGCGGGGCCCTGCTCCCCGGTGTCCCGCTGGAGCCGTCCCAAGTTGGGGCCCGAGTCCGCGGCACCGGGCCGCCCCCTGGCCTGCGTTCCCGGATCGGTTGGGCGGAGGTTCCCCCCGCCTGTGGAGGGTCGGCCCAAGTCAGCAGCCGCCCCCAGCCCCAGCCCCCTACAGTGGTCCAAGCACTCTCTCCCCCCCCTGCTCCCCGATCCCGGTTGTGAGTGAGGCCCCCTCTTTGTGGGGGCGAGGCCCGAGGCGCCGTCAGCCGGTGGCCGCGGAGGCCGGTGCCTGCTTTCAGTGTACAGTCCCGAGCACCCCCCTGGGCGAAGATTTGGGGGCCTCCGTCTGGGCAGCGCCGCGGTGTGGCCCCAGTCTCGGGGGGCGGGGCTGGGCCCAGCCCAGGAAAGGAGCGAGGGACCCCGAGTGATCCGAGGAGTCTCTAACTCGTTTGAATCCAGCGCCAGGCGCGGGGTGGGCACGGTTCCGGGTAGGGGGGTGGTCGTCAGTGCCCCCGCGAGCACGCGCGGGGGTCCAGTACTCCGGAGGGTCAGCGAGCGCGCCGCGTGTCCGCCGCAGGCCGCCATGGCGTCGGACGAGGGCAAGCTCTTCGTCGGGGGGCTGAGTTTCGACACGAACGAGCAGTCGCTGGAGCAGGTCTTCTCCAAGTACGGGCAGATCTCGGAAGGTGAGGCCGGCCCGGCGGGCGGGCGGGTGGGTGGGTGGGCGGGCTGCCCCGGGGGGGGCGCGCTCCATCTCAGGCTCTCTCCTGGCGCAGTGGTGGTCGTCAAGGACAGGGAGACACAGCGGTCGCGGGGCTTCGGGTTTGTCACCTTTGAGAACATCGACGACGCTAAGGACGCCATGATGGCCATGAACGGGAAGGTGAGGGGCGGCCCGGGGGTCCGGGGTCGCAGGGCGGGAGCCCCCCCCCCCCCCCCCCCCCGACAGGGGGGCGCAGAGGCTGACCCTGCTCCTCTGGTCCGCAGTCTGTGGACGGGCGGCAGATCCGAGTGGACCAGGCCGGCAAGTCCTCCGACAGCCGGTCCCGTGGCTACCGCGGCGGCTCTGCCGGCGGCCGGGGCTTCTTCCGCGGGGGCCGCGGCCGGGGTCGCGGCTTCTCCAGAGGTGAGCGCGCGCCTGGGGGCGCGGTGGGCACCGCTGGCAGGAGCTGGCGCTCACTTTGGTCCTTGTCTGCAGGAGGTGGGGACCGGGGCTACGGGGGCGGCCGGTTCGAGTCCAGGAGTGGGGGCTACGGGGGCTCCAGAGACTACTATGGCAGGTGAGGCCGCGGGCCTGGGGCGCGGGGCCCGGGGGCGGACGGGTGCACTCAGCGCCCACCTGTGTCCTCCGCAGCCGGAGTCAGGGCGGCGGCTACGGCGAGCGGAGCTCGGGCGGGTCCTACAGGGACAGCTACGACAGCTACGGTAAGTGGCGCTCCCGGGGCCTGCGGCGGGAGCTCAGCCAGCCTGGGCCTGCGCGAGTGACGCTCAGACCTCGTCGCTGCGCGTGCCCGTAAGGGCCGAGTCTGCCCTCTCGGGTGTCTGGGCCAGCAGCTATGTCGCCACCGAACATAGGACACAACCAGATGAGCGAGCAGGAGAGGGAGAGCGAGGGGCGCACCGAGCGGGCAGCCTCAGTGCATGTGTGGCCCGCCCTGCCCCCGTGGGGGGTTGGTGGCTCCGGCCCTGCGAGTCCTCCAGGTCTGGCCCCGGGAGTGGAATGCTGCCTCTGGTCTCGCGCCTCGGTGCCTTTACACTGTGCCTGCTTCTTGTTCTCAGCTACACACAACGAGTAAAAATCCTTGCTGCTCGAGATCGTCCTTCCATTGGCTGTATATTTAAAGATTTTGGGAGCTTCGCTGAACCGTTAATGTGTAGTGACCACATCTCCCTGCACCCCACTTTTGTAGTTCTCTCGGTTCTCATCTTGTCAAACAGCCTGACTGCTGCAGACCCCCATGGCCCCCTCACTAGATTTTTCATTCTAAGGAAGCGCTGTCCCTTTCCAAGGCTTTTAAAAACGTTTTGGAGAGCACTTCAGATTTTGTTTTTTTCCCTTTACCGTGAGCCATGAGTGTTTAGAAGATCATCGGGGGTCATGTGGGTTTGTTTTACTTTAGGCTGTGTTGCCTTTTTGGTTCCTTTTTTCAGTGGGCTTGGTCCTGTGAACTTGAGGGCCCCGATTCGTTTCTCTTTGAGATCGAACGGATTCTGAATCCCTTCTCATTCGGAAGCTGAGGGAGCTGGGGCTTTTTCCACCTCCGTGTCCCGTTTCTGAGGGTAGCGTGGTAGGACCACCCGGGGCAGCAGCAGAGGCGCCCCACTGCCCCAGGTCCGGCCTGGACGGCCCGTGCGTGCTGTGTGACCCACAGTAAATGGGCAGATGTCCTCGGAGAGGTTCTGGAAACTGTTTATTTATATTGTCCTTTTTTACTGGAAGACGTATGCATATGCCATTGCTGTTGTATTTGAAGTGGGTAAGGAATCCTTGTACGCAGTTTTCTTTGGCTTTACGAAGCCGATTAAAAGACCGTGTGAAACGAACCTTGCTCTGACAACTGCCCTTTCATTGCACAGCACGCTCCCTGCTGCGGGCTCGCGCAGTCCGCCCTGGGCAGAGAGGGCAGCTTGAGAAGTAGGTCTGCAGGCCCTGCCGGGGCCCGCGGAGAGCTAGACGAGGAAGGCAGAGTCAGGTGACGCTGGCTGGGCCCCTGGTGACAGCTGACTGCCACGGGTCCCCATTAGATGAGCAGGCGGGTGACGGGATGGGCAGCTCGGACCACAGGACAGCCCCGGGAGGCTTCTGGTGGAGGAAGCCAGAGGGCTCGACGGGGCGGGCAGCTTAGCCGAGACGGTGGACACACGGGCACCTGACGCCGACCCGGACGGGACCACCTTAGTCTAGAGGCAGGCCAGAACGGATGGCAGCCGAGTCCCTGGGCGACCCCAGACTGATCTATCAGTAGCTAGTTCTGCTGTTGCTTCACAAGTTCTGAGCGTTCTCTGCTAGCCTGTGGAAGCTGCAGCCTCGGAGGACAGAAGTGTTGTGCGCCCAACAGAGCCTCTGAGACGCGAGCCGCTCCCTTGGCTAGCTCTTTGTGGAAATAGCCCTGTAATTGAGGTAACGCCCTTTGCTCGTGTCCGCATCCCCCTCTTGTCGAGAGCTCGTTTGAAAGTAATGTACCCGGGGAGAGTTCCTTTGACTGTTTTTTGCTTTTGTATTTTTTTTTTTTCAATCAAGTTAGAAGTAAAGTCAGACCCTGGCCATTTGCCCTTCCCGCCTGCGGCCAGGGGAGCGGCCCGGGCAGTCCCATCTCACGAGTAGGTTCGATCCGTAAGCAGGATTGGAGACCCTGAATGCCCTGCCTTTTGGCTTTTTGTTCCTGAGTTGACAGTCTTTTCCGAGCTCCCCCAGTCATGCTCCTTACAGCTTTCTCATGTCTGTTGCCACCGTGTGTTTTTGCCCAGAGCCCACGCCGCACTAAGCAGCTCCATCCCCACTGGGAAGTGGCTCTGCTTACGGGTGGACAGAGGCACAGGCCGCCCTGGGCACGCCGGCTGGGACAGCCCCGAGGACTAGGAGGCCCTCCCAGGAGCTGTGGATGGTTTCGGGGGAGGCGGGGAGGGGCAGCTGCCAGCGAGGCCAGGATGGCAGGGTAATGCTCCTTTGCTTTGGCAGGTTGAAGGGAAGCCAGTGTGACTTGGAAGGGTGGCCTGAAGGCAGCGATGACCTGGGGTCAGCGTCCCAGGAGGGACTTCACCTGGGAGCAAGAGTCAGAGACGCAGCCACCTGCCCTCGAGGCCTGTCACCTGTAAGTGCTTTACCCGGTGGGTGATGTGCGGCCCTTTGGCCCTGGCAGTGCCCGGCCCTTCTGGTGGGTTCTCTCCTGGGCCCTGGCAGTGCCGGGCCCTTCCGGTGGGTTCTCTCCTGGTCTCCTGCCCAGTGGGCCCCAGCGGGGGGCAGTGTTGTTTGTGCCTCCAGGTGGAGCCAGCTCTGTTTCCCTCATTGCCTGGTCTTTCCAGCAGGTGCTTCGTGACGAGGCTGGGGCGTGGGGCTTCTAGTCGCTCCAGGAGGATGGCTATGTGGTGGCTGCACGGTGGCCAGTCCTCACCCACAACAGCGTGACAGGACGTGGAAGTCGGATTGGAATAAAGGACTGGTGTGTCTACCCAGAAATCCGACTCTGGTTTGGGGTGTGGCTGTGAGGGTGGGCCCCTGATCCTCGGGGAAGCTGCGTGGGACGAGGTGGGGGACGTCCACTAGGGAAAGCCCTTTTGGACCTTTGTTCCTGGCATGAGCTGGACCCAAACCATTGACCAGCGGGTCATTTCATTGTCCTTTCGGCCACTTGTCTTGGGGTCCGAGGGACATAGCCTGAGAGGAGGAGGAGGTCTCTGGGCCCCTCATCTGAGGTGGGCATCGTCTCCCAGGGCCCTGGCCGAGGTCTCGGCAGAGTGACCCCTGGGCATCTTCCTCTGTGCCGCCCTGCAGGCTGAGTTCGCTTCCCCGTCTTGGGGTGCAGAGCGTTGGAGTTGAGCCCTGGTTGTGCTGCCTTGGGCCCTGGGCAGGTCACTTCGACTGCCACGGGGTGGGGCAGACGGTGGTAGGGCGTACAGGACCCAGTCGCTAAGCTTGGTCAGGACGGCGACGTGGCCAACTTTTTCCACCGGTTAGGTCTGCTGGGTCCTGGCTCGGCGAATGCCAAATTCTCTGGCCCACGGGACACGGGGGCCGCCTCTCGGGGACGGCCCAGGCCACAGCAGGGACACTTTGCTGGTCCCACCGGCCCCCGGGGTGCACAGGGGCTGGGAGGACAATTTCCGACCGACTGCAGGAAGCACGGAGCAAGAACAGCATTTCCGGGCCCGGACGGGAGGGAGGCCTGGGGTGCGGCGCCGAGCCGTCCTGCGTGGCCGGGCCTCGCCTCCGCTGTGCGCCCCGGGGCGGGGACCCTGCGGCCCGCCGTCCGCCTAGCAGGGGCCTTCGCGCTCCGGGCGGGGAAACGGTGCAGCCGGGCGGCGCGGAGCACGGTGGGAAGTGGCCGGGGGCGGGACCGAGCGTTTCCGGACAGCAGGCCCCGCCCCCGTGTCCCATTGGCCAGCACCGCCCCCGCGCCAGTGAGTGACAGGCGGGGCGGGCGCAGCCTCCGCTTCCGCCTGGCCATGGGGCCGCGTGAGCTGCCGCCGCCGCTCCTGCTGCTACTGCTGTTGCTGCCAGCGCTGCTGTGCGGAGGCCAGGAGACCACGTCTTCGCGCCCCGCGCAGACCACGCTCTCGTCGCCGCCCGCCGCGAGGAACGGGAGCCAGCCGGGCGCGCCGCACAACGGCACGCACCCGCAGCCGCCGGCCGCCTCGGGCTCGCCGCTGTTGCGCTCCTTGTACGTGCTCACGGGCCTCTGCGGCCTGGCCGCGCTCTACTTCCTCATCCGGGCGTTCAGGTGCGTCGGGCGCACGCCGCCGCCGCCGCCGCCGCCCTGGCGCGGCCAATCAACGCGCGCCTCGCGCCTCACGTGCTGGGGCGCGAGAGCCCCGCCCCCCCGGAGCGGGCGGGGGCGAGCGGCGCGTGGTCGTTACGTGGCTGTGTGGGTGGTCACGTGACGCCCCCGCTGGTTTATGAGGCCGCGGCGCAGGTACGGGTTTTGCAGACGGGGCCGCTGCGGGTGGTGCTGCCCGCTTGTGTCGCTGGCTGCTGTACCCACCCCCCCCACAGGATTATTGGTCTGTGTTGCGCCACTTCTCCTGCCCGGCGGCGGTGAGCGCGGCCCCCGCCGACCCCAGCGGGGTCTCGACCGCGCCGTCAGCCTCCTCCGCTTTGATTAGTCTCCGCAGCCGGGGAGGGGAGCGGAGTTGGGGGCCAGGCTGGAGCCCGCCCCAGCGCTGGCCAAGATGGGTCTCCGTGGTCTCCCGTGCTCCCCTAAGAGTGAGAACTTCTTCCTTTCCGCGGCCTGCACGCCCTGCCCGGGTCAGGCCGCCGTGGCGCCCTGCGCAGGCCCCTGACCTCCGCGTTGGCATCCTCTCTGGGGCTGGCCAGAGGTGTGACGCCTTTGTGGCACAGCTGCCCACGTGCAGACGCTGTCCAGGGGCCCTTCTGTCCTTCACTGACGCTCCTGTGGGTGCCCAGCTCTTTTCTCTCTTACGAGTCTGCTGCTGCAGCCGCCGCAGAGGGAGCCTCTTCTCTTCCTACTGGGGGCGGGGCGGGGGGCTTCTGTGAGACAGTCCTCCATTCGATGTCGCTGGCAGACCCTCACCGCGTTTCTGAGACGCCACGTTGTTATCAGTAAAGCAGAATAAAGCACTCTCTCGAGGGTTCCTGGCCCGGGGGTCTCCGCCCGGGGTATTTGCTTCCTGTTAATGAGAAGAGAGCAACAAATTGTTGTGACCGTTATGACGCCAAAGAAACGCGCTCTTAGACCAGGGAGCTTCGCAACAAGGGTTGGGGGTCGGGCAGAGGAGGCTGAGTGCCGGGACTGGGGGGGGCAGGGGGAGCAGGACCGGCTGAGACGGCCCTGAGCGCCTGGGCCTGCTTCCAGGTTGAAGAAGCGGCAGCGGAGGAGGTACGGCCTCCTGGCCAACAGCGAGGACCCCACGGAGATGGCCTCGCTGGACAGCGACGAGGAGACAGTCTTTGAGACCAGGAATCTGAGATGGTAGCGCAGCCCTACCCCCCCCCCCCCTGCAGGGGGCTCCGCCTCGGGGGAGCTGTGGGGGGCAGGGCTGGAGAGGCGGGAAGACTCCCAACCCATGAGGTAGTTGGTCATCACAGGGCACGGCGCGATCGGGCCTGGAGCACTGGCTTGGCAGTCACTAGCTGTGTGGCCTTGGGCAAGGCGCTCCCCCTCACGCGCCCAGGCCTCAGTTTGCTATTTTTTTAAGATGGGAGTGGGCCACAGCGCTTGAGTCTGGGCCCAACGGTGAAGGCAAGATCGATGTCAGAGATGGAGAATTAGTTGCTGGGTGCTGCTGAGGGGGCCCCGGAAGAGCACCTCAGGCACAGGGCTGCAGGGAGCAGAGCTGGCAAAGGGGGAGCAGACAGGGACGGCCTGTTCAGCTCCAGCGTATTGGGGGGGTGCCGGCAGGAGGCGGCGAGACCAGGGTATGGTTCTGACTTCCCGAGCTACCCGAGGGAGGTGCCGGTGTGATTTGGGAACTCCTCTGGCTCCCCACCTCTATTGGCGGGGGGGATCCCCTTTCTCTGCGCCAGCTGAGGGAGGTGGACCTGGGGCCCGGGCTGCGCAGGTTAGAGCTACTGCTGCCCTTTAGGAGGGGGAGCCTCAGGCACACGCAGGGGCAGGGGAGCGGGCGGGCCCCTCAGTCCACGCCTCTCACACCTGTCCCTCATCTTCCAGATGCTCAGGGCGAGGAGGTGGCGTTTTCAGCCGTCCTGGGGGAAGAACAGACACAGGGCCTGTGCCCGGTGCCTGGCGCACCCCGTGATTCTCCTGCCGGCTTTGCTGCACCCTGAGAGCTCGTGTGGGGCCTGCCCAGCCTGCCCGAAGCCGCTTCAGTCCCCAGTTGGACGGGACACCCAGGATGCCAGGCAGAAGCCAGAGAGGCCCTGGCAGGCCTCCCAGGACTGAGGCCCCTCGCTGGACCGTGACTCGGGCTGCTCACCCTCCCCCGGGGGCTGCAGCTGCCCTGAGCTGAGGGGCCGGTCTGGGAGCACCTTCCCCCTGGGCTGGGGACAATAAAGGCACCAGTGGCTCTCGAGTTGGCCCCCAGCTCCCCACTGGGCCAGACCCGGCGTCTTGGCTCACGTCCTTGGGGCGGGGGGGCAGCAGAGCGGGGCTCCATCCTGGCCTGACTTCTCCCACCTGTGACCAAGCTGGCTTCTTCGGCCTTGCCCCCAAGTGTCCAGACAGTCCAGTGGGGGATCCTACGAGCTAGACGGAGAGGTGGGGGAGACCTGCCCACACCTGCCTGGAGAAGCTCTGCTGGTCATTGTTTCTGGGTCGAGACAGAACTCATTCATCCGTCGAAGTCCTTGCTTGAGGGCGTTCCTCTGTGCTGTTTTCAGCCTGGGGTTCTCAAGGGCCAGATCCTCTGGGATCCTTGTCTTGCCACACTCATACCATCAGCACCTTTGGGGGCGTTTCTCAAGGAGCCCTAAGGATGTAGTGTAGGGGAGCTGGAGCTTCCTGCAGCCTGAGGACCCCTGTGCCCACCATGTTCTCCCCCGTGAACCTCATGTGGAATCATTAGTGAACCTGAGCCCCCATCCTGGGCATCAGAGCACCTGAGGCCTCATGGGACACCTGAGCCCCCATCCCAGGCCCCTGATCTCCATCCTGGCACCTGAGCCCCCATCCTGGACACAGGACCCCCACCCCGGGTACCTGACTTCCATCCTGGTACCTGAGCCCCCATCCTGGACACGGGACCCCCACCCTGGGTACCTGACCTCCATCTGGGCACCCGAGTCCCATCCCCTGGCGCTGGACCTGCATTGGAGCACTTGAACTGCCATCGTGGGTATCTGAGCTGCGTGGGGACATGGGAACCCCCATCCCCTGCGAGGGGCTCGATGGGTTCTTCTGGGGTCCTTGTTTTCCCTGTAAGTTGCTGTTTCTGGGCAGAGTCCTCCCCCGTCACCTGTAGGTTTGGAGGGGAGGGGGCTGGCTAGTGGTGCCGGGAGCCTGGGGTCTCCCTCAGGCCACCGACCAGACACGACAGCCATGTCATTAGGAGGAGCCGCCACCAGGTGGCAGCCATGCGCCACTGGCCGGCTGGGCCCAGGTGTGGCCTGAGCCTTCTCCCCAGAGCTAAACGTGGTCCAGGTAGAGAAGTAGGTCCACGTAGGGCCGGATTTCTCACTCTCTTGAGCCCACTTTGTATCCTTGTCCACCGTGGGAGGGGCCAGCCTGCTGCCCACCTGGGAGCCATTGGCTCTTGGGGCCATCCACCCCTCAGCCCGCTGACCTTCCCTGCTGCCCTGAGCCTGGGTCCCTGCCCACCAGCAGGGTGCAGAAGAGCTGTCTCTGTCGGGGTCAGCTGCTCACCCCCTTGTCTAGCCAAGGTCGTTTGCACTGCTCCCCAGTCTGCTTCTTGAGAGCCTCTATTGGCTCCCCAACCCCAAGTTTGCTCACACTGCCCCTTATTCCTCTGGTGTCCAGCTGCCGCCTCCAGGAAGTCCTCCCTCACTGCTCCTGCTTTTTTGGGAGGGTCATGCCCTGAGGGGCCAGCAGTCTTCCAGGGAAGTTGAGGTGAGGCCAGAGTCTTTGGGAGGCCTCGAGAAGTCACTCCTAGGTGAGCCTGTCCCTCGGGCTCTGGTTGTTGTCTCTCTGTATCTTCCCCCTGTGGATCTCTCTTTGTCTCTGCGTCTCTTTCTCTGAACGCCCCCTGCCCCCTGTTGGTGTCTGTCTATGCTGCTCCTCTTCCTCCATCTCCGTCTGTCTTTCTCTGTCTGTTCCTTTCTCCGTGTCCGACCCGCTGGGACACGTTTTTAGCCGGCGCGCAGCCCCGGCCCGGCCCCCGTCTGTAATCTGCGTCCCCTTCCCAGAGCTCTGAACGCTGTCTCCAGCTTCAAAAGGCACGTTAATTACTCTAATGAGGTCAGGAGAGACCCGCGCTCTGCCGACTGGATCCGGGAACTCGCTGCCCACCCCCGTCGGCGCGGAGAGTGCCCGCCGCCTCCGGCCCAGCGCCCATCAGCGCCCGCGTGGGGGGCGGCAGCCGGTGGCCCCACCGAGGTTAACGCGCCGGGAGCGGGACGCTCTCGTGGCCAAGAGCCGGGCGCGGGGCTGTGGGCGCGGGAGGAGAGGCCACGGGTCCCGCCGCTCCAGGGCCGCGTGTGCGCACTGGCGAGCCCGGGAGGGCCTTCCGGCACCTTCAGCCACCTTGCCACTGCCTTGCAGGCACAACCACACACATGGCCACAAGGCCGCGTGACACACGACACCGACAGTCACGCACGCAGGGTGGACGCGGGACCCACGAGCACAGGCCTGCACGCGCGCGCACACACGGGTGTCGCCTAGAGCCCACCCCAAGCCCGGGGCCAGGTGGCGGTGTGCAGACCTGGCGCCTTGAGGCCCCTCCCCCTCCTCCGTCCCCATGGGCCGTGCCCACTGGACACGCAGCGAACCGGTCCCCTGGGCTGGGGGCCTCGCTGTGCCCCCCGTTCTCCATCCCGGGAATGGGGGCAGCTGGGAGCTGGAGAAGCTGCATGCCTTGGCTCATGAAAGGGGGGGCTTGTGGCCGGCCTGCCTCGGGCCGGTGGCCGGCCGTGGTGGTCGAGGCGAGGCGATTTCCTGGAAGATGGGAGGCTGCTCTGCTGGTCCGACATGCCCAGTACCCAGCAGAGCCCCGTCCCACCACCTGGGGTCAGCAGGCGGGGCGGCTGTGGCCTCCCTGGGGTTCCCAGGACCCCTGACTCCTCTAGGCCCCCCAGCGCCCCATCTCATCCTCTCTGGGGTTTCTGAGCTGCAGCCCCCCACTTCACGCGGCCTTCGGTGGCCTGGTCCCAGGCGAGTGTGCCCGTGCAGGTGCCCAGGTGCAGCTCTGAGAGGCTGCAGAGGTGCACTGCCCAGGATAGTAGCCACGGGGGCCTCTCTATACGCAAACACGCGAATTAAGAGTACGGGAAGCTCGCAATCCTGTTCCTCGTGGTACTGGACACACTTCTCATGCCCAGGAGCCACGGGAGCTGCTGGCGCCTGTTTTGGACAGCCGTGGTCAAGTCCCCAGACTGGCGGGTGGTCGCCATGGGAGGACAGGGTCTGTGTCCAGGCTCTGAGGCTGGGAGGGTGGGAGGGGAGGAGGGAAGGTAGGAAGGGAGAAGAGTGAGGAGGAAGGAGGGAGAGGCCGGAGGGGAGGAGGGTGGGGAAGAGGAAGGGAGGAGGGAGAGGTGGGAGGGGAGAAGAGAGGGAGGAGGGAGAGGGAGGGAAGGAGGGAGGAGGGAGGAGAGGAGAGTAGGGAAGAGAGACAAGAGGGTGGGAAGGAGGGAGGGTGGGAAGGAGAGAAGGGAGACAGGTGGGGAGGAGAGTAGGGACAAGAGAGGAGGGTGGGGAGGAGGGTGGTGAGGGCAGAAGGGAGGGGAAATAGCAGGGATGGGGCGCCTGTTCCGGAGGTCGGGGGCTGGGGTGGGGGGTGCAGGAGTCTTGAGTGGGGGCTGAGATTTCAAGGGCCTGGCTGGACACTGGACACGAGAGTGGGAATTTTAATTCATCAGCAAGATAAGGGACACATTTTCATTTTCAGTGACAACTATCGACAGCTTCGGGCCTCTCCCTGACACCCCCGCTCTCTGGCCCCGGCTCTAGTGAGGACTCACCCCAGCCTGGCTCTGACCGGCTTTGACCAGGACCAGTGGAGCCCCAACCCGCGGAGGCCCCACCCTCCCCGCGACCCCTTCCCCGCCTGGTCCCCGCCCGGCGGAGCTGGGGCTTCTGAAAACCGCCAGCGGGTTTGGTCCAATTTATTCTGTAATGAGAAATTTCTCCCCGAATATTTTTAGCTTTCTCCGCAGCCCTGTGGACTTTGAAGGCTGAGGGACACTGGACGCTGATTCTGAGCCCTGGGGACTCGCCCTTCGGGCCAGGGTGGTGGGCAATGGGTGGGGGGTGTGGGTCAGGGGCCAGTGGGCGGCGGGTCAGGGGTCAGAGGCCCGTGGGCGCGGGCAGCAGGGCTGGGCCAGGGGCGCTGGGCACAGCCTAGGGGCTGGACGTGCGCCTGGCCCGGGCAAGACCCTCCTGGAGATTGGGGCAGACCCTCGAGCCCAAGAGTGTAGACCAGGAGGGATGTGGACAGACCCCTGTCCGGAGTCTGAGCCTGGGGCTGACAACGACCCTGGATGACCCCTGACCCTGACTGAGCCTTGAACCCAAGACTGACCCCTGTCCCAAGCGTGAGCCTGCTGTCTGACCTTTGACTCCAGAATGACCCTTGGGCTCAGCTGATCCCTTGCCGCTGAGCCTGGAGGCTGGGACGGCCACCAGCCGTGGGAGGAGACAGGGCCTCTTGGGTGCCCACAGCCGCCCCCCATGGGGCAGGGGTCCCGGTGAGCAGCGGGGCAGCTGTCCCCGCGCCCCCACCCCGCCTCGCCCTGGGCCAGGCCTCAGAGCCGCCCTGCCCTCCCCCCGGGGCCGTCCCGTGGGAGCAACCGCGGGCTCCGGGAGGTTGAATGGGGCCGCGCGCCTTTGTTCCTGCCCCCGCTCTGGCTCTGACCTTGAGAGAGACGAGAACAAGGAAAACGGAGCTTCTGCTCAAATCTGCGCCGCGGCAGCGGCGGTGGCGGCTCTCGCCTCGGTGGCCCCTGCATGCAAATGAGGCGACCCATCGCCAGGCCTCTGCCGAGGCGTCCCCGCCGCCCGCCTGGGGTGCCCTGCCCGCTGGCTCTGTGAGGGCCAGGTCCTGTGCGGGGGGGCGGGGGAGACCCCCGCCCCCTCTGGGAGGCCCCGTAGAGCAGAAGAGGGATCTCGTCCAGGGCGGAGGGAGCTTCCCGAAGGCTCCCCTTTGCTGGGCAGGATGCTGGGCTGGCCAGGGCCCCTGGGCTCATGGCCACACTGCCCGTGCCTGGGTGCGGGAGGAGCCGCCCTCCGGGAGTGGCCGCTCCCCTACTCCCCAGAGAGCCGGACCAGCCTGGGCCGAGCGGGGCCTCTGTTGCTGGAACCCCGGGCCCTCGCTCCAGGGGTGTCCACAGGGTCTGTTGGAAGGCCCTGCCAGGTGCCCCCGGGCCAGTTCTGGTCTTCTCTGGGCCTCCTGGGCCTGCCTCGGCCACCAGCTGAGGACAGGTTCCCGCCCTTCTCTGCAGAGCCACCCGGGCCAGCCCAGGACTTCAAACTCGGGCGCCTGCAGCTGGGTCCAAGGACAAGACCCAGAAGCCAGAAGGCCCAGGACCGACAGGCGGAGTGCCCCAGAGTGCAGAGGACAGAGAGCCTCGCCCTGCAGGGGGAGGGGGCTCAGGGTGGGACAGGCCTTGAAGGACGAGCAGAATTTTAACGGGAAGAGAAAGGAAAGGACTGCCAGACAGAGTACAGGATACAGCCCAAGCAAAGGTCGGGAGGTGTAGCAGGAGGGGAAATGGGGGGAGGAACAAGCTCAGGGAACACGTGCAGAAGCCCCACCACATCAGAGGTGTGTAGCTGTGGTGGGTCCATCTGGCGTCCTCGCCTTGCTGGAGTGAAGGTCAGTTTACCAATCTCTGGCCTCTCACGGTTCCTGGGAGGAGTTTCGACAGTCGCTCACATGGGGAGCCTCCAGTTCAAGAGCTCCTGGCTCCCGGAAGCTGCACCAAGCCTGGCCACTGAAACAAACCCAGCCAGCACTTGGTGACAGCGTACCTCCACAGGCTCAGAGTCTGGTGAGGGAGGCTGTGGCATGAACAAAGACAAAAGCAGAGGACGGGCCCCCAGTTCCTTGCCTGCAGTCAGACCCCCAGGAGTGATCACTCTGAGTCCCCTGAACAGATCGGGCACTCGGGGTGTTTGCTCAAGCCTCACCCTCTGCCCTAACGTCCTTCCCATCCGCCTCCCCGTTGGACTTCCCCTGCGTGTTCACTCATCTGCTCTTGGCCTGGATCCCATACCGGGCTGCTCAGACTCAGCATATATGGAGCACCTGCTGTTTGCCCAGCACCCTTAGGGCCTGAGGTGCGGACTCCTATTCTATTTCCCAGATGAGGAAACAGAGGGTCAGAGAGGAGAAGTGACTGCACTGGGCCCCCAGGGAGGCAGCAGTGGACAAGCCCTTTGACTCTGGTCAATCCAACTGCAAACTCTTCACCAGGCGGGCCCAGGAGGCCCGGAGTTGGCCCGCCTCGGTTAGGATTTGGGGGTCTGGGTTTGAATGAGGGGGTGAGACAGGGTGAGTCATGTCTGCCTTCCACTCCTCGCGTGCGCCCCCAGGCTCTGCAGACCGGCTTGGTGGTGGTCGTGGAGGTGGTGGAGAGGAAGAACTGGGACCCTCCGCCAGGCCCCGGGGATGACGAGGGGGGCGGGCGCACAGCCCGCGGAGTTGGGGGTCGCCGGGGGGACGGGTCTGGGCCGGTTCGGCCGGGGTGGGGGGCGCGAGGGAGGCAGGAGCCCCCCCGCCCAGCACCGCGCGGCCGGGGCACGGCGGGAGGGGGCGCCCGCGGCCCTCCCGGCGCTCGGGCGGGACAAAGGCCGGAGGCCCGGCCCCTCCCCGGCGGCGGCGGCGGCGGCGGCGGCGGCCCGCGCTCCGAGAGTCCGCGCGGCCGGGCCGGCGCCCGGGGCCACCCCGGCGCCCCGCCCGCCGCCGCCTGACTTCTCGGCGCCCGAGGTCGCGCGCGCCCAGGCGGGGGCGGCCGGGGATCTCCAAGCGCCGGCGCGCCCTCCTCCCGCCCGCCCCGCGCCCGCCCGCTCGCGGCGGCGGAGGAGGCGGAGACGGCTGGCAGGCGGCGGCCAGGCGAGCGCGGCGGCCGGACCGGGGCCATGGCGCCCGCGCAGCGCCCGCTGCTGCCGCTGCTGCTGCTGCTGCTGCCGCTGCCGCCGCCGCCGCCCTTCGCGCGCGCCGAGGACGCCGCCCGCGCCAACTCGGACCGCTACGCCGTCTACTGGAACCGCAGCAACCCCAGGTGAGCGCGCCGCGGGCGGGGACCGGGCGCCAGGGGACCCCGGACGCCCCCCGCCCGGGCCGGGCCTCCCCCGCGCCCGAGCTCGGCGCGCCCCCCGCGCGCGCTGCTTCTGGAGTGGGGGCGCCCGGCTCCCGTGGGAGCCCTCGGGGAGTTCCAGGCCCCGGAATTCGGGGGACCCCGCGGCTCGTGCATTCTCCCTCAGGGCGCCCCACTGCCGTGCAGACTTGGGGGACTTGCGCCCGGCGTGCCCCAGAGCGCGCCGGCCCCCGGAGTTTGGGGAAGCCTTCTGGCACCCTCAGAAGTCGTGCAGACCTGAGTTTCCTACCCGGACTTGGGGGACCCCCATTTTCTGGCCTCTCCAGGGACCCTGCCAGCTTTGGAGTTGGCGGGGATCCCCAGGAACGTTGGCGCTGAGCTGCGCCCGGAGGTGGGGGCCCCCCGGGGACAAGGGTTCCAGGGATGCGTACTGCTGGTGGGTCCCCAGATGAACTTGGGGAAGTTGGAATGTCCTTACCAGCCGAGCTGCCTCTGCCTTTCGCTCTCGAGGGGCCCTGGTCCCGGCTTCGTGGGGATGGGGAGACTGAAGCACCGAAGGGGCTGGGGACCAGTCCTGAGAGTCTCCACCGAGCAGTGTCCTCTCCTGTTCTCCTGGCACTGATGGGGAAACTGAGGCGCAGAGGGGACGAGTGGCTGGTTCAAGGTCACGGCGAGGGGAGCAGAGCTGGGGCAGGGACCCAGGTGGCCTCATGTCTAGCCTGCCACGCCCAGCCCAGGTGCCCCGCCCGCCCACACAACATCTTCAGTGCCGGGTGCTGAGTACAGTTTGGGGGGCAGCAGAAGCCCCCATTAGTCGGATCAAGAAAAGTTTGCTGGTGGCTGACCACATCCTGGACATCGGCAGAAGCTTCTGGGCCATCCCGGGGTCTCGGATGCCGGAGCTGTCTGAGGGTCCCGTGGGAGATGGGGCTCCAGGTTCAGCCGCATTCAGGGTCACGCGGTGTTCCCGTGGGGGCTGCGCTGCAGACCTCCCCGCCCTGCTCCTCTGCCACCGGTCACTTTCTCTCCGCTCTCAAGCGCCGGCTGAGCTGCCCTCCGGAGCCCGCCGTCGTTCCGCTGTCCCCTGCCGTCCCCGGTCCTGGGCGGAAAGTTGCATAAAGGGCCATCTTTGAGGCGGGCTCGGGGACAAGGGTGGCCAATGTCCGCCGTGGGGGCAGGGAGCGCGCCCAGACACCCCCCTTGGCCGCCCGGCTGTGGGGTTGGCCCCGGGGCCGAGGGCAGAGACCCTGGGCCGCGGAGGGACGGCCGGGCCACCTCGGAGCCGGTCCCCCGCACAGCCCGCCCTGCTGGTCACATGTGGCTTTGATTAAGGCTCTTCCCTGCGGCCAAGCGGGGAGCCCAGCGGGCAGCGCTTCCCCGGCCCAAGTTTTTGGTTTCAGCTGTGGAGTCTCCGTCCCCAGTGTGGCCTGTCCTTTGTTCTAGCAAACGCCACACACGAGGAGCCTGCAACGGGGATGGAAGGGGGTCGTTCAGGCCGCCTGCTGCCCCCCTGCCATGGAGCCACGGGCCGCGGGCAGGACCCCGGGCAGGAGAAGGAGGCGGCCCCGGTGCCTGGCTCTGGCCGGCTACTCGGCCACCTCCTGTTGCTGACTCGACAGCTCTGCTCTGACCAGCTGCCCGAGGGGACGGCCTTGCTTGTCCGGTGCAGACCCTGGCAGCCAGGGCCTTCCTCACCCTCCTTTCCTTCTCCCACCTGGGGCCTGATGTCCCTGACATCTTGTGATGGGGCCCAGGGCCCAGGTGATCACCTCGCCTAGGAAGCCCGGATCGGTCCAGAATTGGGGCTCCATTTGTCACCGAGGTTGGGGGCTCTGCCACAGGGGGCCTCGGCGACCCGGGGACCCCTCCAGAGGTTTCACGCCTGGGGTGGCTGGACCGCAACCTGCGGCCGGGCGGGGAGGGAAGGGTGGCGTGGGCCTCGGCATCTGGGGCACCCAGGAGTGGAGATATCCCGAGGGCGCCCTGTCCCGGAGACACTGGCTGGGGGAGAGGCGCAGGGTGGGTGAGGAGGCCTGACGCGGAGGCGGCTCCACGGGCAGAGACAGAGACAGGCCTGGGTGGGGAGAGACGAGGATGGGGTGGAAACAGAGAAATTGGTGGCGGCGGCAGGTGGAGGAGAATGCAGGGACAGAGGGCCGTGCCTGGGAGACCGTGCACACAAAAGGCACCGGGGGGAAGGGGCAGCGCCAGAGTGGGCAGCTCGGTGTGGGGAGAACGGGCAGTGAAGGACCTGGAGGGATGGACGTGCTCGGATGGGGACATGCAGGCACGGGCGGTGCCGCACTGAGGCTGGCCACTCTCGCCGGCTGGCCTGGTACCTGCGGCGAGGTAACGAGTATGTGACTGTCTCCCAGATCGCATCCTCCTGCTGTGCCAAGCATTTTTACGCACACGCGGCTGGCGGGCGTCGCTGGGGGAGCCCCATACCCACCTCATCCACCGCCAAGGGGTGGGGATCCATCACCTGGTCCAGCCAGCGGCCCTGGAACCCCCACCGGCCAGCTGTCCAACCATCTGTCTGAGCCGCCCCTGCCTGGGCTGGGCACCCCTGGGCCGGCCGCCGGGCATCTCTGGGCCTGTCCTGAGCCAGGCTGGGCTGGGCCGGGGGTCCCGGTCCAGCTGCCCTCACCGGGTCCGGCCTCGGGGCCGAGCGTGGGGTCGTGTGTGCATATGCATATGTGGGGGTGCGGGGGCGACTGGGAGCCTCCCTGGGCTGCAGGGCGTGTGTGCACATGTCGCCGCGTGTGCTCGTCCGTGACACGCGGGGGTCCTGGGGACCCCAGGAGGTGCGCGTCTGTGTGTGGTGCGCACGCGTGTGTGTGTGGCAGGGTGATGCGTGTGCCTGCTGCTGCATGGTGGCCTGGCGTGTTGGCACATGTGTGTGTGCATGCCTGTGCCTGGAGTGCGTGCGTGTGGAGGGTGCACGCGCACGTTTGCAGGAGCGAGTCTGCGTGTGGAATGCATGTGGTGGTATGTCTGCGTGTGGAAGGTGCTGGCGTATCTGCGTGTGCATATCTGTGCACGGGGAGCACGTGTGCGTCTTTAGCGTGTCTGTGCACTCGCGTCTGGTGTGCAGCTTGCCTCTGCCTGTCCGGGGCCTCCGTGGGAGAGCGGACGGTCCACATCGACGATGGCACAGCCTGCCCTCCCTGGCCGGCTCCTCCTTCACGCCCTCCTCTAGCTGGGTGGGTCCCTGCAGGGGAGACGTGTCCAGGTCCTGTGGGTCCCGGGCTGCCCTTGGTGCAGAGGGGCCATCGAGGCCGGGAGTGGGCACCACGCGGGGCGCCCTCTGTCCCTGAGAGTCACCACCCTACTGGAAACCCGCAGCCCAATGGACCCAGCCGTGCTGACCCGGGTGGGGGCTCTGCGCGTCTCAGGCTACGGCGCCTGCCCCCGGACCCCCGCAGGCCCATCCCCCCCGGGTGCCCCCTGCACAGCGGTCCCCTCTCCGATGACGGGGACATAAACATGGCACCTCGGGAAGCCTTTTCCCCGTGGTGGAGGTGATGGGGCGTCATGGGTCCCCATGGCCCTGCCTGCCTTGCCCGCCTCCGGGGGACCGGCTTTGAAGGGGCGATGGCAGGTTTTGCTGCATGAGGGTTTTTTGTTTTGTTTGAGAGAAGCTCGTCCACCCGGCTTTGGGGGCTTGGAGAGCGAGGCACGGCAGGTGTGGGGGACTCGGGGCCGGAGAGTGGGGTCTGGGGGGCTGTGCGGGGTCCAGGCTCAGATTTGGGGGTCCCCGAAACCTGGGGGTGACCCCAGGTGGGCGGCTCGGCTGCCCGGAGCCCCCGTGTCTTCTCCGTGGAGTGGGGCCGGCGGGCTGTGCCGCGCGGCAGGGCCCGGGGTGGATGGGCAGGCGCACGCCTGCTCCGGGGGGCACAGAGGGAGGCTGGCAACGGAGAGGGGAAACTGAGGCAGCTCCTGCGGGCGAGAGGAGGGTCTTCTGGGCTTGGGCCTCCCAATCTGTGGTGACAGCGACGTTCCAGCCCGACCCACACACCAGGGGCCACCAGCAGTGCCGGGGGCTGGGGGTCTGGCTCTGAGACGCCCCCCCAGGAGGCTGGGTCTTCCTCCGTGGGGTCTGAGCTGGGTGTGCAGGCTGCCTGGGCTCTGGTGGGCGGGCGAGTCTCTCCTGTCCCCGGCCTTGGTCCTCCCGCCATGAACTGCCCTGGGCGGCCTCCATGGTGGATGCGCCGGGGGACCCTCAGCCTCCACCTGCCTGGGGGGCGGCCGGGAGGGGCTGGCCGCCTGTGACCTCCGGGCCCCCAGCAGATGTGTCCGCCACAGGGTCACAGGTGGAGGTGACGGTAGTTCTCGGGACGGCAGGTGCGTTAACGGGGGGCTGGGAGGCCGTGTTTTCTCAGGGCGATGACTTCCTTTCATCGACGGTTCCTCAGCCCCTGAGCCAGGCCCGGGGAGGGGGCCTCCCCCCACGGCCGTGTTTTCTCCGTGACCCCCCTTGCCCTTCTCTCCTGCTCGGGGTTGGGGACACGGCCGACTGCGCCCCTCGGTGTTGCTGGGGGACTTTTCTCCTCGGGAGATGGGTCCGGAGGGGGAGCCTGGCCGTGTCCCCACCAGGTGGCCATGCCGGGAGAAGGGGCCAGAGCCACCCCCAGGCCGCCCCATCCCAGACACGCGGATGAAAGCCCGGTGCGCGTGCGCGCAGAAACCAGCGGGGTCTTCTTTCCACCTCGACCAGACTTTGGACCCTGCGGCCGGGGGCTCGCGGGGGTGCTCAGCGCCGTGCCTCAGTCTCCCCGTCAGGCCCGGAGGCCTTGGTTTCGAGGGGCGCCGTTCACCAAGTGGTCCACGTTACCCCTCAGTCGCCCCACTCCAGCCAACACGTGGGTCCCGCATTATGCCCCCGTTTCATGGACCCCGATAAGGTGACTCATTCACGGCCACAGGGACAGGGGGCCCCATCGGGGCGGCCCCCTCCTCCAGGAGGCAGCACGTCTGGGGCCGTCCGAGGAGTGTCAGGGACACTGCGAACGTTGTGGGGGCGGGGGAGACAGGCGGCCCTGTGGACTGTGTTCCCAGCTGCGTCTTGCTGGAGACCGAGGCCCCGGAGTGGTGGGGGGCTGACCCTGCGGCCCACCCTCCCTTTTGTGCCCACCCTGTTCATTCTTTCTCTGTTGCTTCAGCGCTGGATCTTGCCTCAGTTTACCCCCTCCACCCACAAGGCCATACTTGATCTTTCTCGGGTTGACCCAGCACCGCCCTGGGGGTCCAGCTTTCCCTGGGGTCCCGCCTGGCCCCCCACAGGAGGATGACGGCTGGGCGTCGGATGGGGAAGTGTCTTCTTGGCCCCTCAGAAAGCTGAGGGTGGGTGCCGAGGCCTGGGGGTCCACTGCCCCCTCGGGGGGCCAGCCTGGGTTCGTGCTCTGCTGGGCTCTTCGCAGGCGTCTCGGGCCCTTGCCTGGGAGCTGTGAAGGGGCTCAGAGCCAGAACACGAGAGGCCCGGACCCCCCTGGGGGCAGGATGGGCGCACAGGGCCCACCCGTGCCTCAGTTTCCAGTCTGGGGAGGCGGCACGGCCCCCTACCCCCATCCTGGGTGAGACTCCTAATTAGTTGCTTTGCTATTAGCGTCTAATGACTCAACAGTTGCCCAGTTGGAGCTAATTAGCTGCGGGCCGGGGGGTTGCCGGGAGAGGGTGGCTGGGGAGGGCAGGTCGGGGAGCCCTGATGGGCGGGCGAGGGTCCGTCGGGGCTGGGAGGGCTGCCTGGAGGAGTGGACACTGGCACGAGGCCAGCAGGGCAGGGTGAGTGGGGGCAAAGGTGTGGCCGGCGGGGGCGGGGAGCCCTCTGTCTGGGAACCATCCCGAGTCAGTCATTAACCCCTTAGTGAGAATTTCGATCTCTATCTGCCACTCCCGCGGAGCATCTGCATATCGGGCTTTGGCACTGATGGAGGACACGAGGGCTTTGTCTCCCTCCTGCCGGGCTCGGTGTTGGGCTGGGCCCCCTTCAGCGCACAGGCGCCACCCCGAGTGGGGGCGAGGCGCCTGCCCCTGGCTCCCCCGCCAACTTGGAACCGAGAATGCCAACGCAGCAAGGCTGTGGCTATTTTAGAGCCGGGAGGGGAGAGAAATGGCCCACTTAGGTGGCCAGAGCTTGGGTGGCGGTGCTTCTCCTGGGATCTCCCTGCCTGGGGTCCTTGCCCCCCAATGTGGCGGCTGCTCTCTGCTCCCCACAACTCTAGTGCCTCCAAGATCTGAAATCATCGGCTTTTGTTTGACCAACAAACATGTATTGAGTGCCATTGTGTACGGGGCCTGTGCTGGCATGGGGGCAGGAGTGGAGAAGGAGACCGACCCCCACAGTCCCGGAGGGCAGACAGCGGACTTTGTAAAGGTATAAATGTGATGATGTTGGAAGGAGATATGTGATGAGGTGGGGGAGGCAGGGAAAAGCATGCCAGGCAGGGAACAATGTGTGCAAAGGCCCTGGGGTGGGAAAAGGAACAACCAGGAGACTGGTGTGGCTGGAAGGGGTGAGCTGGGGAGACAGAGAGTGATGAGGGTTGGGGCCGCAAGGCCACACGGGGCTTCATGGGCTGGGTGTGAGTTTTATTCTGAGCGATGGGGAGCTAACGGGGAGCTTTGAGCCAGCGGGTGACAGGATCTGACTTATATTCAGAAGAGCGAGCTCTGGATTTTGGGAGGCCAAGAGTATGGCCAGCCTGGTGGGGCCGGACGTCCAGCCTCTGAGCCAGCAGAACAGCCTCGGTCTCTGCTGTTTTTCAGAAGATGAACTGGGACGGGGGATAATGGTGGTGTCGGATGCAGGCGAGGGAAGGCACGGTAACCGGGGAGACACAGGCAGAGGCTGCAGGCCACCCTCCGTCCATTCCCATCTCGAGAAAGGCCTTAGAGAGCCCAGTTCTGCTCTTTCAGGCCGAGTGCGCGTCCCCAGGCATCATGCCAGGGACGAGAGGGGAAACTGAGGCTTGGGGGGGGACGGGGGCTGGGACGGCGGTGCCCCCAGCTCAGCCCCTCCCCCACCCGCGGCTCCCCCATCGTGGCCTCCCCCGCAGAGCCCAGCCTGGGTGCGGCGGGTCCCGGGGGCGCTTGGCCGCGCCATCATCGATCGGCTGATCAATGGGGCTTTCAGTGGGGCCGGGAAGGAGCAAAGATGACTTTTCAAAAAGCTTAGAGCGGCTCCTGCATCGATCGCGCCCAGGGAGCCGGAGGACGCAGCTGGTCAATGAGACACCTGTGCCAGCCGGCCGTGGGGCAGCCAGAGGGATGTGCAGGGTCCGAGACTGGTCGGGGTTCCAGCCTGACCCGGGGCCACCCCGCATCTGTGCAGCGCCTGCTGTATGCACGCCCAGAGTTCTCCCGTCAGCCTTGAGGACCGTCCCCACTGCACAGAGTGGAAAACTGAGGCTTTGAGTTTGGCTGAACCGAGAGACCCAGCTGGGCTGGAAAGCGCCTCTGAGCCCAGAGCGACGCGGTTCCTCGCCCCCTGCTGACCCCGCTGCCCCCGTCTCACTCTCAGACATGTTTATTCTGCAGACACCTTCCTGCCTCCGTGGGAGCGGGGTGAGCTCCCCATCCTGGGGCGACCCCGACAGAACCGGGAAGGGGCTGGGGGCGAATCTGCTCCCCCGACTCCCGGACGTGAAATTCTACCAGCCTCGACCTCAGCCACAGACTCGAAATCATCAGGGGATTTCTGGTGACTAGTGGGGAAACTAAGGCACGAGTGAGCAAGGTGTCCTGTCTGCCTCACTCCCGCCTCTGGGACCCAGGAGCCCTCGCCTCCCCCCGCCCCGGCGCGGCATCTCGGGCGGCGGGGGCCAGCCGATGGGATCTGATCATCCAGCCGCCCCCTCAGGTGCTGGCTGTGCCAATTAGTGTGCCCGGCATGGGGGCTGCGCCGCGCTCCCTCCCGCGGGCTGGGCGGCTGGCACGGGGGGTGCAGAGGCAGCGGCGGGGCTGGGATCCGAGCAGCCTGCGCCCTCCCTGCTGCCGACCCCGGCTGGGCCTCAGTTTCCCTGCCTGTGCAGGGAGGGAGGAGGCGGGGGCAGCCTGGGGAGGCTGCCCCCCAACCCTCCGCTGCTCGGGCCTTTTATGTGCTAATAAGCCCCTCTCGGGAGGCCCCCCTTGTCCCCCCTTGGTCCAGGCCGCGTTTACATGACAGGGCCCCGGGGGACCACGTCTGGGAGATCTGAGGGCTCCTGGTGCCGTAGCCCGAGGCAGTGATGGGAGGGGAGGCGCCGGTCCCTTGCTCAGCTGACCTCCATCCTCGCCAGACGAGGCTGGGTCGGGGCGCAGGCTGCGTGAGAGTCGGGGGGACTCCGGGGCCAAGGCTGGGAGGCAGGGCTGGGGGGCGGAGGTGTCAGGGTGGGGGGACCTGGGGGTAACCAGGAGCACGGGGAGCAGATGTGGGATTCTGGAGGCCCCCCAGGGAGGGCATGGGACCTGCTGGGGTCACACAGAATGGAAGGGTGTGGCTGGGGGTCGAACCCAGGGCACCGCTGAGCTGAGCTGAGGGAGGGAGGGCCTGAGGGGGTTTTTCATGCCAAGCCCCATCCCCTGTGGGGAAACTGAGGCTAGGGGTGGGGGCAGAGCATGCCCCAGAGGGGCCTGGACCCCCGGGCCTGTGTCCCCACACCGCCCTGGGCCCTCTGGGCAGGCAGATCTGCAGAAGGAAAGCTAAGGTGGCTGCATCAGGTGGGCAGCATGGGGGGCTGCCTGGAGGAGAGGACGTAGAAGTCAAGCAGTAATTTCCTGGGAGATGGACTTCCTGGTGGGGGAACACCTTGTGCAGGGCCTGTTGCCACAGAGGGGCCCTGATGTCGGGCCTGCTGGGGTGGGGGGTCACGAGAGGCCTGTTCCTTTGCATGCGGTTACCCAGCATGCCGGGCAGCCGCCCCTCCTCCCCCAGCGCCCACCACCTTGTGGGCCGGGGGCTCAGGGCTCACCGGAACCTGAGGCATCTGCTGTGGCCTGGGGGGTGTGCCCGGCAGGCTCCGTGGGCTCGAACCCTGGAGCCACCCTGTGAGCAGGGTGTCCGCCCAGCGGTCCTGTTCACCTGGTCCCCTCCCCAACCCCTCCCCGCATCTCCTGGCCTGCCCCCTTCCCCTCCTGTGCTGACCCCCCCCCCCCCGCTGACCCCATCCCTGCCCACCCCCCCCGCCGCTGACCCCGGCCCTGCCCCCAGGTTCCGCGCGGGCGCGGCGGACGACGGCGGGGGCTACACGGTGGAGGTGAGCATCAACGACTACCTGGACATCTACTGCCCGCACTACGGGGCGCCGCTGCCGCCGGCCGAGCACATGGAGCACTACGTGCTCTACATGGTGAACGGCGAGGGCCACGCCTCCTGCGACCACCGGCAGCGCGGCTTCAAGCGCTGGGAGTGCAACCGGCCCGCGGCGCCCGGGGGACCCCTCAAGTTCTCCGAGAAGTTCCAGCTCTTCACGCCCTTCTCGCTCGGCTTCGAGTTCCGCCCCGGCCACGAGTATTACTACATCTGTGAGTGGGGCCACGGGGCCACTGCCTCCGTGAGCGGGGGGAGACACGGGTGCCACCGCATCCGTGAGGGGGGAGCGTGGGATGGGGCCAGACCCAGGAGGGGCGTGGGCCTGGTGCCGGCCTCTCGTCCAGCGCTGGCCTCTATCCCCAGGGGTCAAGCTCTCGGATGGTCTATTTGTCCTCTCAGCGAGCCCCGCGGGCCCCGCTGTCAGAGTCCCCATTTTGCCGACGGGGAAACTGAGGCTCAGAGCCAGCTGAGACCCCCCACACACACCCAGCTGCCTGTCTGTGACCTCCGTCCCTGGATCAGGCCACTGGGCCTCTGGGCTGTGGGAGCCGATGCCCCACTGGTCAGCTTGTCCCACGCTGAGACCAGGGCGCCCACTCCCAGTGCACTGGGGAGGGAAACTGAGGCATATGGATTCTGGCCGTGAGGGGAGCATGGTCAGAGCCCTGGGAGGGGGTGCGGGCAGACCCCGTGTTCTGCCCAGCTCTGCTGGCCTGGGCAGGGGTCTCCCGGGCCCTCCCCATCACCCGCCCACCCCGAAATTCCCCGAGGGCCGTGGAGGCTGCTTCTCAAGGTTGCTTGGTAGCCTGGGGACACGCGGGCACCACGCCCCCACGGTGGACGGGGCCGGGGGTGGCTGCCCCCCAGCTGTGCAGCTGGGGCGTCCCGGGGGCCCCTATTTCCTCCCCATGAAGTGCAGACGGGGCAGGGTGGGGAAGGCAGGTGCAGCCGCGTCAGGCCAGGTCGGCGTCCGGCTCCGCCGCGTCCCCGGCGGCCCCTTCCGCTCCGGAAGCTGGGCCAGGATCCGGGGTCGGGCATCGCCCCGCCAGGATGGGGCATCGGGGAGCCCGTCTGGGATCCTGCCTCCACAGGATTGTGGGGTCCCCTTTCTCAGCGTCTTAGGGGCGGGTAGGGAGCGGGGTCTACCCACCGGGGCTGCAGGGAGGTCCCCTCTGCTGTGTCAGATTAAACTCGAAGCCCCCCTTCCTCCTTTCTCTGCCCCATTTGGATTTTTTCCATTTAATTCAGGGAAGAAGCAGGCGGTGGGGGGGGAAGGTGTTTAAATTAAGTCCCCGGAATGTAAGAAAAATTACATTTTTCTTTCCGAGATGGGAGTTTCATAAAGATAATTATTGGAATTATTCGTCCTATCTCTGTGATGAATGTTATTTTTATTACGTGTTTTTTATCTTCATCTCCCAGCATGAGGGGCTTCAGGGGGCGAGCGGAGGTGGCGGCCGCCGAGGGGACAGGCCGAGGGGACAGGTGGGGACGGGCCAGCCTGGTCTGCGTGGGTGCCCACGCCTGTTCAGGGGTGCGAAACTGCTGGCCCCGCCAGGCCTCAGGCCTCCCTCCCCGTGCCGTCCTGTCCCCGAGCCCCCGGCCTCCTGACTCATCGCTGACACGGTGGTGCCCCCGCTCCCCGGGCGCTGGCCGTGTGGCCCAGAAGCGGGGAGCAGTAACGGTGGCACGAGGACCGAACGTCTGCCGCCTGTGTGTGAGCCCCGGCAGGGCGGGCCCCTCTGTGGGTGACGCAGGAAGACTGCCCCCCCCCCCGGAACTGGTTCCCGTCACCTCCCAGCTGGACATCATTTCTGAAGCACCTCCTGTGCGCAGGATGAGGCCCAGACAGGCAGTGACTTGCTGACAGGCGCCCGGAGAGCGGGGATTTGACTCCCGCTTAATCACTGGGTTACACTGATTTTTTTGCTCATCAATTGAAAACAAACGTATTTTTGTTCGTCACCTCTGAACCTGGCCCTGTGCTGCCCTGGGGTGCAGTGGAGCCGGACACAGACACCCCAGTCTCTGGGGTTAGGGTTCGGCAGAGGGAGGGGCAGGAGAGATGTGCAGGGGGACTGCTGGGGAACAGGGGGCATGGTGTCTGGGGCTTTGATGTATGATTAGGAGTTTTATCGGTGGTTCCCTACCTGGGGTCAGGGTTGAGTCACTACTGTGGGGAAGAGGGTACAGCCCCAGGAGGTCTCGGGCACCAAGAGCCCCCACCCCACTAACTCCCAGCCCCTCTCTGGCAGCTGCCACGCCGCCCAATGCTGTGGATCGGCCCTGCCTGCGGCTGAAGGTTTACGTACGGCCGACCAGTAAGTGCTCAGGGGGTGGGGCAGGGTCCAGGACCCCACCCTTGTGTCTTCAGCCCTCAGGACCCATTGAGTGGTCGGTAGAGTCACAGGGTGGTCCCCGCACAGCCTCAGGAGTCCCCTAGCCTCCGCCATGGCTGGGGCAGGCCCTGCCCCCCAGCCTCGGTTTCACCATCTGCAAAGGGGGCTGACATTTCAGTCCTTCAAGGGTGAAGGTTCAAGTCCCCGGTCAGGCCCCCCTACTGAGGCCACCGCCCCCTCACCCGGAGAGCGGGCACAGAGATGGACCGAGCACCGTGTTCTGAGCCCTCGAAACATCACAGCCGCACTCGAGAGGAGAGGGGGCCCCGCAGCCTCGCGCCTTCACCCAGGCGCCAGGCGTGCATGCGTTGGGCGCCTGCTGTTTACCACGCTCTGCGCTGGAGGCACAGCCCCACCAGGGTGGACGGAGTCTCCGGGCCCGGGAGGGGCAGCCGATCCTGAGGGCAGGCCGTGCCGGGCTCGAGGAAGCGGCCGCCTCGGGAGGGGGTTCCGGGCCGCCCGCTGACCACGCGTCTCCGTGTCCCCCCAGACGAGACCCTGTACGAGGCCCCGGAGCCCATCTTCACCAGCAACAACTCGTGCAGCGGCCTGGGCAGCTGCCGGCTCTTCCTCAGCACCGTGCCCGTGCTCTGGACCCTCCTGGGCTCCTAGTCCGCCCCGCGGCCGCCTCCGAGACCAAATGCCCTCGCCTCTCTCCCGCGACTGGTGCTGCCCGCCGCGCCCGGGCCCGGCCACCCGCCCCAGGACCGGCCCCCGATGCCCGACGGGCCGGGAGTCGCCGAAGCCCCTGGCCGAGCCCCGCGTCCGGGGGCCTGGAGAACTTCTCCGAGATGGTTTTTTTTGTTTTTGGTGCGTTTTTCATGGTTGGATCAGAAAGACTTGAGTTTTTATTTAATTTATTCCTTGCTGTCTCCGGTGACTTTGGGAAGGAAACAGAATGGCAGGGTAGGAGTCCCTGGCCCCGTGGGGGACAGGGATCTGGGACCCCTCGTCTGGTACTCCATGTGTTGGGTTCTGGCTGGAGCCCCCTGCACCCCCCCAGGTGTCCCGGCCTGAGGCTGGAGGGGCGAGTCCCCCCTGAATCTGGTCCGGGCACCTCAGACCCCCCACCCTCCTCATTCCTGGTGACCGTCTCCTGGAGTGGAATCCCACGACGTGCCACCCGAGCCCACCGAAGAATCTCAGTGCCCACGTCTCAGACACCGCGTAGGCCCCACCCGGTCCCCCCAGCCTTGCCCGCTCGCCTCCGAGGCCGAGAAGACGTCACATTTCTGTAAATAGAGCCAGCAAGTATATACTGTGATTTATTTTTACTGTATTCCTGAGGACGGACTGGAAATTTTCCTTTTTTTTTCTCTCTCTCTCCTTTGTAGGGGGGCTTTTATTTTGGCGGGGGGGGTGGGGTGGACTTTTTAGAATAGAAGCCGCACTTCGCAATAAGCTCGTTCGTCTGTCGGAGCCCCTCCCTCTACTCTGCGACCTGATGATGTTTATAAGAAAAGAGTAAACAGGACGAAACAGGATGGGGGCGGGACCGCCACCCAAAACAGACCCCCCCCGACACTTAAATGAAGCAAACAGCGCATTTGTACAAATTTCATATTTCTACCCGCCTTTCCTGCTCTGTGTTTTATATATATTATATATAAAAATGTATGGCGCGAGGCCTCCGGGAGACGGCCGGGCCCAATGGGGGGGCTTTTGTAGGGGTCGGCGCGGGCGGGCCACGGGGCCTCCCCCCTCCCATCACACTCGACTTTGGATTCTGTATTTTTTATAATAAAATGAGCGGAAACCTCGGGGGCGTGCTCTTTGTTGGGGTCTCGGGGGGAACAACGGGAGTCGGGTCTGGAATCCGCGGGGAGGGTGGGGAGACCGTCCGGGGACCATCATGGTCAAGTCTTCAGTTCTGCACATCATTTGGGGGCTGGGCCCTGGAATGAGCATTTAGGCGGCACCCTATCCTTCACCCTCCGTGTGCCTCAGTTTCCCTCCTGGGCGAAGGAAACAAGCCTCCACCCCCTGGAGCAGGTGGGCGGATGCCAGCTCTGAGTACACAGCAGGGGCTGAATAGATGTCCGTCACCCGACTCACCTGAGCACCTTGGAATCCTTGAACCCGGGGCCAGTGGAGGCCCCCCGTCCCCTCCTCCATGTTTGGGGGGTCCTCGGTTTCCATGATGGGTCTCTCAGGAGCCAACCAAATTCTGTGACATCTCCGTCACCAAGCTCCACTGCTGTGACTCAGTTTCCCCAGCTGCCCCAGGCCAACTGGGGGCCAGTCTGTCGTCTCTTCATCCCCTTCTGGCTTTGCAAAAGGCATGTGTTGCTGGGTTCCGAGGTCCCGGTCTCCACCCGGCCTAGCCCCGGGTGGAGGACAGAGAGGCTGCGACTGCCTGGCAGGGCCGAGGGACTGGGGTCCTGGCGCTGCCCGACGTCCTGGTGCCACCCGCTGGGCCGCAGCGTCACGGGACAGTTAGTGAGAGGAAGGCTCGCAGCTAATTAATTCGGCCGCACTGGCCCGGAGACGGGGGCTGCCTCTCAATGAGGCCACCGAGTGCACAAAGACCCCTGTGTGTGCCCTGCACGGGGGACGGCGGCAGACACTGGGCTGTGAGCCACGGAGGGCCACCCAGGGGTGCCCGTGCTGCGGCGAGGACCCCGGGGCTCAGAGAGGGAGGGGACCTCCCCGTGTCTGCTCTCCCCAAGACCCCACGTCCAGACAGCCCAACCCAGCCGCGGGGACACGGGAACTGGAGGGGGAATTAAATGCAGGGCTCGCAGGGAGGAATTTTGGCAGCTGACTTGTATTTTGTTATGAAAAATATTTTTTATTGAGATATAATTCATATCCCACGCAGTCCATCCGTTTAAAGTACAATTCCACAATTTTTAGTACATTCACAGAGTTGTGCAACCACCACCTCTATCTAGTTCCAGAACATCCCATCACCCCAAAAGAAGCCCCATCCCCATCAGCAGTGACTCCCCACCCTCCTCCCCCAGCCCCTGACAACCACGAACCCACTTCCTGTCTGTGGATGTGCCTGTTCTGGACATTTCACATCAATGGGATCACACACCATGTGTCCTTCTGTGTCTGGTTCTCTCACTGAGCGTCATGTGTTCAGGGTCCGTCCACGGTGTGGCTGTGTCAGGGCCTCACTCCTCTTCACGGCTGCATCATATTCCAGTGTGTGGGTGGAGCACACTGTGTTTTTGCATTTATCTGTTGATGGACGTTTGGGTTGTTTCCACCTAGCTATTAAGAGGATTTTATTTTTTTTGACCCCAAGTTTTAACACACATGTGACCTGGATGGATGGGTAAGTGCAAAACCAGCTTTGTCCTCACCTCAGGGCCTTTGCACATGCTGTCCTCCCTGCCTTCCTGCAGATCGCTGCTCGGCTCTCCCTCAGCTCCTTCAGATTAGGTCAAATGTCCCCTCTCGACCTCCCTGTCTGAGAGGCGGCTCACCCCATGCCCCTCACTCTCAAATCTCTGATTCTTAACTTGTCCGTCTCCCCCCCGCCCCCCGGGCTGGGCATCCCTGTAGGGCAGGGGCGGGTCTGTTTCGTCATCACTGGGACTCGGTGCCTGGCCCGCAGTGGAGAGTCTTCCCTGGGACTTTTCCTCTGCCACACGAACAGACACGTGTGCACGAGTGTGCGGAGGGACCGAGCAGCCGCAGGCGCCATGCTCACCCCTGTACCATCCACTGGCGTCTGGGGCCCGGGTCTCTCAGGAACCACCGGTCACTGCCTCGGGGACCACCATCAACGCATGGCGTGGCCGCTCACTCCCGGGGCCGTGCTGTGCACAGCCAGGGCCCCCATGGCCCCAGCTCAGCTGAGACCCCGACTCTGCTCGCTGCCCCCCGGGGGGGCGGCCATGGGTATTCGGGTCCCGCGCGCAGCCTCTCCAGGCCGCAGGTTCCAGAGGAAGTGATTTCCCTCCCACGGCCCATTACTGCCGCCTCGGTGCCCAACGGGCAGGGGGTCCGGGAGTGAGGGGTCCTGATGGCTGCTTCGGGAGGAGCATGCCTCCCCTCTCGGCCCCCCTCAGAGTCCTGGCCGTCTTGGTTTGGGGGGGCGTTTATTCATCACCCTCAGACACCCCCCATATTGATCTTGCTTCTTGTCCGTCTCCTCCTCCCCACTGTCAGCTCCCCGAGGGTGGGGACTTTTGTCTGTCTTGGTCCCCGCTGTGTCGCCAGTGCCTAGAACGTGCCTGGTACACAGTAGGCGCTCAATAAATGCTCACTGAATGAATGCATGTTGTATATATATTTACACGGAAGCTGCACGATCAGAAAAGAGAATATACCATGAGAATTGTGTTTCCCGAGTCAATGCCAGCGCCCCCAGCATGCCTTTAGTGAGCGCCTACTGTGTGCAGTCAGTGCTGGGCCCTCCCTCGGTCGCTGGCGTCAGGGTGAGAATGGTGGGGCTCGCCCCAGTGGCCTCCGGGCCCCGTATTTGGGGGACTTATGGGCCACGGAGGGGGCCACAGCATTGGGGACCCTAGTTCAGGTTGCAGGTGGCCGGGCGGCCACAGATGGATGAATAAAAAGCGCGTTCACGGCCTGGGGCCCCTGAGGAGCCATAAATCACTGTGAGATGACACTCAGGCTGGAAATTAAGTGGCCGGGGCTGGATGTGGACCAGGAGGGAGGGGCCTCGTACACCAAGCACAGGGCAGGTGGCAGGACCAGACTGAATTTGATCTCTCCCCTGTCTTTATGGAGGGGGCAGGGGGCTGAGGGGGGGCCCGATGGCCAAGCAAGGGAGTGGGCAGAGCAGCCACGGGGGCTTTGGGGCGGGACTGGAGGCCGGGGAGGGGGCGAGGACGCTGGTGGCGGCTGCTGAGCCGGGGGCATCCAGAGGCCGCTGGACCCTTCTGTGCCTCCTCTGTCCGCACTGTCGCCTGATCCTCTTCACACGTCTGGGCTCACTTACGGGAGCCAGGAACCGCGGGGCAGCGTCGGCGTCTGGGGCGGGACCCCTCCCTCTGAGGCTAGAGAGAGAGACCCCCTGGGGGCCGCCCCCACCCCCCGACAGCCCCCATCGATCCGGAAATGGAGGCCCAGAGGCTGTCGATGGCCCTAATGGATGGTGCGGTCTGTGGTGGGGGGGCACCGGGCCGTGCGGGAGACACCTTCCCCTGTGCAGATGGGGAAACCGAGGCCCCAGCAGGCCCCACGGGTCCTGGGGTGAAGCCACGGTGAGCCCCGCGCCTCCGTGGGATCAGGAACTGGGCGTAGGGCAGCCCGGGGAGGATGAGACTGGGGTCCCCCCACAGCAGCCGGGGCCTGGGCGGAGGGGGCCGCCCTGCACGCCCCGCCGCCAGGAAATGTGTGTCCACCCACCAGGCTGTCGGGGCCCCGGGGCAGCCTTCTCCCCAAGCTCTGATGTACCCGCATGGGTTTGGGGATGTCCGGGTTCAGGTTCCCGCACCCCGGGCTGTGGGGCCCCCCTCCCTGGGTCTGGGGTCACAGCACCTGACTCCTGGGAATGGGAGAAGCTTCTGGAAGACAAGCTGTGAAAGTCGTTTCACAGGATCCCCCTGCTGGCACCCTGGAGCCCCAGCCCCCAAGGGGCATTGATGGAGAGCAGGGGGCCGAGGGAGGGGGGTCATTATTATTAATGGGCCTTCTGTGAGCCCCCAGGCCTCCCTCTCGGGGCTGCCAGGAGTATTTTCATGATCGGTCACTGACACCTCAAGGGGCTGCCACTGTGGGAGGAGAGGGAAACTGAGGCAGGCATCCGGCGCGTCGTCCCAGCCAGGACGGCTGTCCTGGGGGAGGAAGGGAGGCCGGAGGCGGGGTACCGGCCCTGGGGGATTTCCGGCCGGGCAGGCTGCAGAGCCAGCCGCAACCTCACACCAGTTTGCAACTCTAAGTGCTTAAGAGCCTCCTGCGGCCGCGGGGACCACGGGTGGGAGGGCAGGGGACGGGCAGAAGGCTGAGGGGGGGCCCGCCCCAGGGGAACCCCTAAACCTGAGACAGGGGAACCCGGGGTGTCTGCGGCCCCCACCCCACACCCCAGAGCACAAGTCTCACATCCCCCATCCCTTCCCAGGCTCCAACCCCTGCAGTGCCCCCCACCCCCACCCCCACCACCGTGCCCTCAGCGCCCCCAGGCCCCCTCCCCACCCTCCCTCAGCTCCTCTGCGGCAGCTCCAGGCCAGTCCCCCCACTGTGGACTCTTCCCTGCGAAGGAGCATCCTCTCACCCTTCAGGTCCCAGCTCTGCACCTTGGGCCTCAGTTTCCCCATTTACAAAGCAAGGGCGTGAGCTCTGGTCTCCGAGGAGCCGGCCAGGGAGGCCTGGTTTCTTCCTTCCGCCCTTTGGCTGAGCTGCCTTACCCCTCAGGGACTCAGTTTCCCTGAGTGTGCAGTGAGGTGCGAGGCTTGGGTTCCAGCCCCGACTCAGGGTGGGGGGCGTTTTCCTTTCTGGGCCTCAGTTTACCCCTCTGAGACCCATTTCACAGATAAGGGAGCTGAGGCCAGAGGAGGGGCGGGCCAGCGCAGACCCACAGCCGGGACCGCACGGTCGGTGCCTGAGCTGCCCGCACAGCAGCAGGTGGCGAGAATCAGAGCCCATTATTATCCTGCCGTGGGGTGGGCACCCTGCAAGTGCCCCCCTCAGACAGCTTGGCCACACCCACTGGCCACTCGCAGGGGAGAGTTCAGGCCCGCTGCCCGCCAGGCGCGCCAGAGTTGTGGTTTGCAATACCCCGGCCCCCTCCTGGCCGGTGTTAATGATGGCACGGCTGCACCCTCAGCACCCCCGCATGCCCGGGGGCCATTATTAGCATTGTCCATCGTGCCCGCAGCCCAGCTGCGTTCTAGACGCCCTGTGGCCAGGAGGGGAAACTGAAGCACAGAGCGGTTAGTTTCCCCCCGACTGAGGGCACAGCTGCAGGGGTCCAGCCCTGCCTCTGCCTCCTACTTCATATATTTTTTTTTTAAATGTTTCATTTTATTTATTTATTTTTTTTGTGAGGAAGATCAGCCCTGAGCTAACATCCATGCTAATCCTCCTCTTCTTGCTGAGGAAGACATGCTCTGCGCTAACATCTATTGCCAATCCTCCTCCTATTTTTCCCCCAAAGCCCCAGTAGATAGTTGTATGTCATAGTTGCACATCCTTCTAGTTGCTGTATGTGGGACGTGGCCTCAGCATGGCCGGAGAAGCGGTGCGTCGGTGCGTACCCGGGATCCGAACCCAGGCCGCCAGCAGCGGAGCGCGCGCACTTAACCGCTAAGCCACGGGGCCGGCCCCTCTGCCTCCTACTTCAGACGAGCCCCCCACTGTTTGCAGAGCCCTGGTTTCCCCATCTGGAGAATGGTGCCACGGTGGCACACGGCGGGGCCTCAGATCCTGGGGGTTCTCGATGACCGGAACGGCAGGCCCCACGAGGGCGGGGCCTTTCGTTCTCCCCTCCCTCTCTGGGGCCCCGGTGTCTGGCACAAAGTCAGCCCGCCCTCAGTGAATGTTTGTTGACTGAATAAGTGTGTTGTGTGCACAGACTCCACATTGAGTGCTCCTTCTCACCTAACGGGCGGGCGAGGCTGGAGGCGCTGGCCTCATCCTCCGGTGTCCACTCCTGGGAGAAGGTGGGGGTGGGGGGTGGCGGGGAACAACTTCTCTCGGAGGAGGGGGGACAGCGGGGACTCCGCGGGCGTCAGCCGTGCTGGCTGGCAGATCTTTAAATTAAAATATATATATATACACCAGATAAATAACGCGGCCCACATCCTGGTGACAGGAGGAATTAAGTTGCCGGGTTGGGGACCCAGCGGCAATGGTGGGGTTGGGGGGCGGGGACACATCACAGGGTCCTGGCCCCCAACCGCCCCCCATTCTGTCGGCAAACATCCCTGCACCCCTGCAGCCTGGTGGGGGCCAGGGGAGGCACTTAGGGGGTCCAGGAGGGAGATCTGGGGTCCAGGACCTGAATTCTGAGCCCCAGCGTGGGAGCCCAGGACATGGTCCCATAGACCTGGGCTTGAGTGTGGCCAGCTTCTCAGCCGGGGGCCCCTGGGTGGGTCACGTGCCCCCATCTGAAGCAGGGAGACCCCTGGCCCCCCAGGGCTGTGGCAGCATTGGGCGTGGGGCGTGGGGCGTGGGGCATGGGACAGCCGGGTTCGAGTCCGAGCTTGGCCCCTCAGGCTGGGCGGGCAGCAGATCTTCCCGGTGAGGTCCTGGCAGCCAGGGAGACCCCATTCGAGCACACGGGGAGCCCCCGCGGGGCCTGCGCAGCTTCGGGGTACCCCCGGCCCCTTCCCTCCACCGGCGCCCGGCAGAGAGGGGCGGAGGGGCGGGAAGGGAGTTTTCAATTAAGGAGCAGCTAATCGCCCGGCGAGGGCCGTTCTGGGGCCCGGTAAATCTATTATGAAAAGCCTCTAAATGTATGTAAAACCGGCCTCCGACAATCCGGGGATTAGGCCTCCGGGAGGGGAAACCGAGGCGCGGGCCGGCTGGTGGATTAGCGGAGCGGAGTCCCCTGGAGGGCTGGGGGGAGCGGTCCCCGGGGGTCGGGGCAGAGGGAGACGGGCCTTCCTCTGCAGAGCCCAGCACCCGTTTTATAGCTGGGGAAACTCAGGTCCAGGTGGGCCCAGACTCAGAGTGAAGGGTCCCCGCCCAGGGCGTCCCACAGGGGACCCCGTCCAGAGACGGTCACGAGCGCCTTCCACGGCTGTCCCTTCCCTAGGTGGATGTTCCCACAGGTGGCAAGGTGGGTCTGAAAGATGGGGGACCAGACACGGGGGTCTTTGTCCTGACACAGCTGCCAGTGAGCCCAGGCCCCAGCCGGCAAGGAGGAGCCGCTCGGGGAGGGCAAGGATCTGGGGCCGTGATTTCAGGGTCCCTGGACCCAGTGGACGTTGCCGCGGACGTGCCCACGCCTTTCGCTCAGCGTTCCGGGTACAGCAGGTGGAGGGACCTGCCTAAGCAAAGGCCCTGTGGCCAGAGGGAGGACTGGACACAAGACCTGAGGCCAGGGTGGGAGGAGAGGTTGGCAGAAAGGGATCTCCCCTCACCTCTGAAGGTGACAGGGAGCCCCGCCAGGGTTATTAGCCCATGTAGCCCTGGCCTCCCTCCCAGCATCCCTTGCGGGTACATTAACCCCCCCCCCCACCGAGGCCACCGCCCTCTGGGGCTCAGTTTCCCCAGCCTGGCCCCACACTCCCCCAGCCTCCAGCCGACCCTCGTGGTCCACGGGTCTGCTAAGTATCCTGCCCCAGGCCCTTGCCCCAGCTGTTCCATCCTCCCGCACGCCAGCCCCACCTGCGGAAGTCCTCCAGGTGCCCAGTGTGGGGAGGAGGGACGAGAGGCGCCCTGTGCACCTCCATCCAGCCGAGAGCAGCCCTGACCGCCGGAGAGACCGAGGCTCGCGGCAGACGGCCGTTTCCCCGGGCTGGGGGCCTTCCCGGGGCACCCGTCTGGCTCTGGTCCAGCCACCTGTGCGTGCCTGACGCTCAGGTCCCGGGGAATGAACAGGAGGCGAGTGATTCGGGGACTCAGCCGGGCCCAGGCCCCCAGATTCCTCCAGGTCATGGGGGGCTGTGCGGCCGTGGGGGCTGGGGAGGTCCCCGTGAGGCCCACCCTGCGGTCTGGGCCTGGGTGGGTGCCTGGCCCTCGCCATGCGACGTGGGAGGATATGTGCGCCTCCCCATGACTCAGTTTCCCCATCATCGTCGTCAGCGATGGCTCAAAGCTGTCCCCAGCACTGGGGGGCTGCTGGGGGGCTCCATTCCCCCCCACCCCCGCCCGGCCGTCAGTCAGGCCCTCGGGCCCCTTCAAGTCGTCACGGCCCAGCGATGTCTCAGGAGGGATTATTCCGGCCTGTCCAGGATGGACTCATGTGGAACCAGGGCTGACGAGCGGAACGCACCCCGGCGGGCCCGGCCTGCCCGCCTTTGTCCACCGCCCCCCGCCCGCCACTGTCACGGCCACCGCCTCCAGTGCCGTCCGCCCCGCCGGGGCCCCCGCGCGGCCCAGGCCGGCACAGGACGCCACCAGACCCTCAGCGGAGGGCCTTTGCAGCCTGGCAGCCCCTGCTCTGTCCCTTCCCAGCCTCAGTTTCCCCATCTGCAGCGTGAGTGCTCCGTGTGGCTGCTCGCTGCTCCTTTGAGGACCCGGTGGGGGCTGGGGGGGCAGAGACCGCCCCTGAGCTGCAGGTTTTCCCAGGGGTTCAGGGCCGGCCCCCGCCTGCTCCCTCCGCCCAGCCTTTGTCCAGGAAATGCGAGGTGGCAGGGAGAACGGATCTGCTCGCGGCCAGAAAGGAGCCGAGGCAAATGCTGTTGACCCCCGACCCCGGCCCCCTAATCCCGGGTTGAGACCCTCGCCGGGAGGGGCCCTGAGAGATGGGCCGGGCTGCGACCCCCGCCCCAGGCGCCGAGGGGGGCTTCCGGGTCAGGGGCGCAGGGCCTTAGAGGGAACATGGTTACTCCCCTGGCCACGTGTCCGGTCACCACCCCGCGGAGGCCCCGGGAGAAACTGAGGGCAGGCAGGGCCCTCGGAAGCCCCCAGGCCCTGGGTGGAATCGGGCCCTGCCACCTCCAGGCTGGGTGACCCCGGGCCAGCAGCTGCCCTCTCTGAGCCTCAAAACAGGAAGTTCAAGGGAGGTCTGGCTGGTCCTGGAAGGCAGCCACAGCCACGCTGGGCATCTGGTGTGGGGGATGGCTAAGGGGGTACACGGCCCAGGTGTCCCCACTGAGAAGGCCCCGGGAGACCCTCACCCGACTGCCCTCCCCTGCTCTAGACTCTCCATAGCTCCCACCATCTTCCATGCAGTTTTTCCCGCCTGGACACGGACAACAGAAATAATGGCAAAAGCTTCTGCCCCGGGCTTCTCAGCTCCCCCTCTCCGGGGGCGAGTCCTCGGGCGAGCCCTCTCTCCTCTCTGCGCCTCCCTCTTGGGACAAGGATGTGAACAGCACGGCTGTTGGACACATAAAAGGAGGAACCACATTAACCAGGCTGAGCCCTGCATACAGCAGGCGCTCCAGAGATGCCACTCAGAATGGGTGGACTCCAGCCCCGGCTGTGGCCCCTCTCTCTGCTTCCAGCGACCCGGCAGGGCTGGCGGAGGAGGGACAAAGACAGCATCCAGGTTCGCACACGGCGGTAAATGCTCCAGGAAGAGAGGGGTGAATGAACGAATGAGAGAGGAGGTGTCCTCGCTGCTGCCAGCTGCGGCGACTTAGCCCCTCGCCCCCCTGGCTCCTCGGAGGCTGCCGCTAGAAGCTTCCACTGAACATTAAACGATTCTCCCTCGCTGGCCGGGATGCATCGGCACGCTCGGGCACCCCTGCGCTCCCCGGCGGCCGCGTGTCTGTTCCACCCTGCCGAGCTGTTCCCCATGATCAATTTCAATTTGGCCTGGTCTCTGCCTCTGCAGCCTGGCCCTCCTCAGGGGCTGGGGGTGGGGAGGGGGAGGCGGGGGCTTCCTCAGCCTACCCCACCAGGTGACCCGAGGGCTCTGCTGTTGCTGCCCCTTTCTGGGCCTCCGTTTCCCCGGAATCATGGAATGAACGGGTGGGGAGGGGCGGTCTGGGGCCAGCCCTGTTTTCATCCGACCTCATGCGTTTCTTGAGCGCCTGCTGTGTGCTTGAGCCGGTGCCGAATGCTGGGGACACAGGGGGAACCGCAAACAAACTGCAGGGGGAGGTAGTCAGGGTAAGGGGGAGGGAAGGGCGTTCCTGGCAGGGGGAATAGCCCGTGCAAAGGCCCTGAGGCGGCAAGGAGCAGAGTGCCCTGGGGAACACAAGGAGGCCTAGGTCAGGAGCAGGCAAGGAGAGGGGAGACGGGGAGGGGGACGAGCCCTGGTGACAATATTACTCACTGGTAATCAACAGCCTGCATTTATCTAATGCCTACTGTGTGCAGACATCGACCTTCCCCTCCCTCACCTCCCTGGACCCTCAAAAATGTTCTATGATTACACCCATCTTACCCACAAGGAAACTGAGGCCACGGAGACCAGGTTGCTGGCCAAGGTTCCTGAGAGGGGGGTTGGCAGAGCTGGGGTTGGTCTCAGCTCAGATCTGTCCTCAAGTCCAGCATGACGGCGGTGTGGACGGCCCCCTCCTCAGCATGACTGACCACCTGGCCACACACACCCCTGCCTCCCCCTTCGCCGGCGGCTCCAGGCCCCTCTGTGTCCCTGGGGTGAGGAGTGGGGATGTAAATGGGGTCCTGAGTTCCTGGAGTTTGGTTTGAACTCGCCTAACCTTCTGTGTGACCTGAGGGGGCAGGCCTGTCCCCTCCGTGACTCAGTTTCCCAGCCTTGTAACAAGAGACTGTGACTTTTCCCTGTCAGACTAAGGTGCGCAGGGGTGGGGTGAGGCCCCACCTGGCATAGCTGTGCGCCCCCGGCGGCCCCGCGCCCTCTCTGGGCCCCGCGCGGCTCCGGGCTCCGGCCGCCGCTAGGTGGAGCGAGGAGGCCAGTGGAGACGCAGCGCGGGCAGACGCGCGCTCCGGAGCTGCGGAGGCCGTAAGCGGGTGGGTCGCGCGGGCACTGCGGGGTGGATGCCTGCGACCCCTTGGGGCTCGGGCCCCGCAGACCGTGGTCGTAAGAGAGAAGCACTGCCCGCGTGCCAGACAGCCTACGAGGGGTACGTGGGGAGCAGGAGGGGCGGCGTCCAGAGGGCACCGTGAGGGCTTGGCCTTGACCCCGATCCCTGACCCAGCTGCTGCGCGCAGAGGCTGGTGCCAGACCGAGTTCAGAATCGCCAGCTCCCGGGCGCCCAACCGCAGCGTGGCGCCTGGGGAAACCGAGGCTTGGTGCCTGGCCTGTGGGTGGGGGCTGAGCGCACACGGTGAGTTAGGGCACTCCTGGGGTGGGTGGGACTTCTCAGGGTCCTCAGGATCCCCTCCCCACCCACAGGCATGACCCAGTGACATGGAGGACAGGTGGGCTTCTCGGAGGAGGTGACGTTTCTGCTGAAACCTAACGTCTGAGAAATACTGGGCGGTGGTGAGCATTCTGCACCAAAGGGACAGCTTTGCTGTGGCCCCGAGGTGGGGCCCAGCATGTCGAGGGGACTGGACACTAGGTGAGAGGTGGGACAGGGCCAGCCCCCACCCCCAGGCCTTTGTAGGCCAGGGGAGATTGAGTTGTATGCAGAGGGCACTGGGGAGTCATGGTGGGTGAGAGCAGGAGATACGATCCACATCACTTGGTCTCCCAGCTCCCTGGGGCTGCCCGGGGACAGGCTGTCGGGCAGTGTGGAGGCCGGGGAGGACCAGGGAGGAGGCTGGGTGGGGTCCAGGTGGGGCCTGGGCAGGGAGCAGCGGGGCCGCGGTTTGGGGGCAGAGCAGGAATGCTCAGAGACGTGGAAGGCCTGCGTGGGCTCGGGTGCTAGTGAGCCCCAGGCTGTCGCCTGCCTACCGGAGCCTCAGAGCGGGATCTCACCCCGGACGGGAACCCCAACCCGCTCTGTGCCCCCTCCTGCCTCTGCCAGCTCCTCAGTTGCTGCTTGAGGAGTGGTTTCTGGCTTCATACTCTTGGGAGACCCATTTTCCAGAAAGGAAACTGAGGCATAGAAAGTCTGGTTACTCACAGCACATCTGGGGCTCCGATCTGTGAATTAGCACATCTGGGGTGCCATTATGTGTAATTAGCACATCTGGGTTCCCTTCTGTGTAATTAGCACATGTGAGGTCTCCTTCTGTGTAATTAGCACCTCTGGGTCACCCTCTGTGTAATTAGCACCTCTGGATCCCCCTCTGTGTGATTAGCACATCTGGATCCCCTTCTGTGTAATTAGCACATCTGGGTCCCCCTCTGTGTGATTAGCACCTCTGGGTCCCCTTCTGTGTGATTAGCACATCTCAGTCCCCCTCGGTGTGATTAGCACATCTGGGTCCCCTTCTGTGTGATTAGCACATCTGGATCCCCTTCTGTGTGATTAGCACATCTGGATCCCCTTCTGTGTGATTAGCACATCTGGATCCCCCTCTGTGTAATTAGCACATCTGGATCCCCATCTGTGTAATTAGCACCTCTGGGTCCCCCTCTGTGTGATTAGCACCTCTGGGTCCCCCTCTGTGTGATTAGCACCTCTGGATCCCCTTCTGTGTGATTAGCACCTCTGGATCCCCTTCTGTGTGATCAGCACCTCTGGGTTCCCCTCTGTGTGATTAGCACCTCTGGGTCCCCCTCTGTGTGATTAGCACATCTGGGTCCCCTTCTGTGTGATCAGCACATCTGGGTTCCCCTCTGTGTATTAGCACTCTAGCACATCTGGGTCCCCCTCTGTGCGATTAGCACCTCAGGGTCCCCCTCTGTGCGATTAGCACCTCAGGGTCCCCCTCTGTGCGGTTAGCACTCTGGGTCCCCCTCTGTGCGGTTAGCACATCTGGGTCCCCCTCTGTGTATTAGCACCTCTGGGTCCCCTTCTGTGTGATCAGCACATCTGGGTCCCCTTCCGTGTGATTAGCACATCTGGGGGCCGTTTTCTGCATCCTGGACCACAGACAGGCCACAGTGCCTGGGACCCCACTCTTGTTTTCATTGTGGGAGGTGCCCCCGATGCCCCTGGTCCAATCCTCCCTCAGCATGTCGTCCATTTTACACATTCACATGCCCTTACAACACCGTGGGGACTGAGCTGACTTGAGGGTCCAGTCCTGGGTCAGATCCAGCCCTGAGGCTCTGGGAGCCAGGGGACAGCCTGAGGCTGGTGGGTCCAGCATCTCTGAGCCGTCCTGCTCTGTCCCTGAACCATGTCCTCGACCACTTTTCCCATATGGGCTCAAGGCACCAAGAGTCATGAATCCAGCCCCACCCAGCCCCCACAGGCCCTGTGCGCCCGGCCCTGCCCCTCCCCACGTGCTCCCTCCGACCCGGCCACCCTGTTCCGTCTTTGGAACAAATCAATCCTGTCCCTGCCTCAGGGCTTTTGCACAGGCTGTTCCCTTCCCCGTGTGCCAGCCCCTGGCCAGCCAGGCAAAGAGCAGCGTCCCCCACCAGCTGCCCACCTGTGGCCAGTGCACCCCCCTACCTGTTGGCACCCAGTGTTATTGTCACTTCAGCAATATTTACTACAAATGGATCAGCTGGTGTGCTCCATGGCTGAACGACACGTGGTCCCTTCCCTCCTGAAGTCACAGTTGAGTGCAGGAGACACACATGTTTAAAACTGGACTGGCCTGTACACACACGGCTAGGACAGACAGATGAGTTCTTATCTGGGAGAGCTGGGGATTCGTGTGTGTGTGTGTGTGTGCGTGTGTGTGCGTGTTTTAATTGAGATGTAATTCACGTACCGTTAAGTTCACCCATTTAAAGTGGTTTTTAGTGCATTCACAGGGTTGTGCAACCATCACTTGTATCTAATTCCAGAACATTCCATCACCCCAAAAGAAACCCTGTCCCCATGAGCAGTCACCCCCCCACCTCCCTCCCCAGCCCCTGACAACCGTGACCCCACGTTCTGTCTGTGGATGTGTCTGTTCTGGACATTTCACATCAGTGGGATCACACACCGTGCGTCCCTCTGTGTCTGGTTCTCTCACTGAGCGTCGTGTGTTCTGGGTCCGTCCACGGTGTGGCTGTGTCAGGGCCTCACTCCTCTTCATGGCTGCATCATATTCCAGTGTGTGGATGTTCCCAGTGTGTTTGTCCTGCCATTTTTCTCCACGTTGCTCAGGGTCCTGACGAGGTTCACACTGAACATCGTAGGCAGCCGAATCTGGCCCTTCCTCACTCTGGACCGGCCCCCCGGGCTGGGGTCTGACCCCCCATCTGTCGCAGCCTGTACAACACTCCTGGCGCCTGCCCACTGCCCCCATGCCAGCCTCTGCTCTGCTCTGGGCCAGGCCCCATTAATGGCCCCACGCTTCCTCTTTCCTGGGGCGACCAGGGAGACTTCAAAACCTCAGATCACACCGTGATCCTCCCCTGCCTGAATCGTCCTGAGGCTCCCCGCTGCTCTTGGGGTTAGTCTGAATTTCGGGGCACGGCCGGACACCCCTGCTGACCACACGGCGAGGCTGGGAGATTCTCTGGAGGGTCCCGGCTCGGGGAGGAAGGGGGGAGTGGGACGGTCCCCACTTTCCGGGCTGGGGGGTTAAGGTGTAAGTCGGGGCTCCGGTGAGCCATGTCCTCAGCCCCGTGAAGCCGTGTCAGCTGAGGACGCGCAGACCCCGCTGCCCACCTGGGGTTCCTGCTCTGGAGGGCAGGGCCCCGTGGGCGGCGGGCGGGGAGGCGGGAGGGTCCTTGTCAGAGACCCTCTAAGACCTGCAGGAACGTCGTCGGCCTAATGAGCGTCCCCGGGGCCCCCGGCCGGCCCGGGCCGGGAAGAAAGGCCGCGTCTTCCATTCCGCTGTTTCTCCGCCCCTCACCGTAATAGGATTGGGACTTTTGAAGTTCATAGGCAACAAGGAGGCTCCCACGTAGAGAATACGAGCAGAGGGCTTAGAGGGGCCTTTGTGAGCCGGGCCGGCCGTGATGAAAGCACCGTGAAATGCACGGTGTCACCGATAACCCGCGACCATGACGGGCCCCTCGACTTGATGGGGAGAGGGCGGAAAATGCCCCAACAGTTCTGGGTGTGCGTGTGAACGTGCATGTGTGTGTATGCAGTGCCCGGCCGCGGCAGAGCCCCGAGGTGCCATCTCAGCCGAGCGCCCCTGCCTGCTACCCCCATACCAGGCGGGAGGGTCGGAGACGTCGGGTAGCTTTAGCAGCCAGGAGTTTCCGGGTTTTCCATGCCGGGCCTGAGAATCAGAGGCCGCTCGTCACCAGGGCAGGGAGCCCCACCCTGGGCTTGCTGCTCGCTGCTTGCATGCCTCTGGGGACGGGAGGCTCACTATCCTGCAAGGCTTCCAGACAAGGCTCCCTTGGGTGTGACCCAGGGGGAAGGTGCAGTTGTGCCTTACGTGGGGGTGCACTTCCAAAGTCAGGGGGGAAGGGTGACTTGGGGCAGGAGGGAATGCCGTGGTTTTTTTTGGTGAGGACCATTGTCCCTGAGCTAACATCTGTGCCAGTCTTCCTCTAGTTTGTACGCAGGACACCACCACAGTGTGGCTTGATGAGTGGTCTAGGTCTGCGCCCGGGAACTGAACTCAGGCCACCAAAGTGGAGCGGGCCAAACTTAACCACTATGCCATGGGGCCAGCCCTGGGAATGTCGTGTTTTTAAACAGCTTTGTTGAAATATTCGCATACCTTATGGTTCATTCATTTAAAGTGTATGAATGATTCCAACACAAATGATTCCAGAACATTCCATCACCTCCAAAAAAACCCCGACCCCATCAGCAGTCACTCCCCATCCTCCTCCCCCAGCCCCTGACAACCATGAACCCACTTTCTGTCTGTGGATGTGCCTGTTCTGGACATTTCACATCAGTGGAATCACACACCGTGTGTCCTTCTGTGTCTGGTTCTCTCACTGAGCGTCGTGTGTTCAAGGTCCGTCCACGGTGTGGCTGTGTCAGGGCCTCACTCCTCTTCATGGCTGACTAATACTCCAGTGTGTGGATCCATTCATCCATCGGGGCAGTTGGGTTATTTCCCCTGTTTTGGCTGTTCTCGAAAACCCTTTAATTGGCCCTTGTCTTGGGCATTAAACCCTCATACGAGGTCAAGGCCCCCCAGGCCAAAAACAAAGGGTGAGCTCCCTGCCCAGTGTGGGGCGACTGGGGCACCAGGGAGGAGCCTCTCGTGGGCTTAGAGGTCCGGGCCCCGAGTCTCCCCGGGTGCTGCCCCCTCTGACCCAGCGTCTCCATCTGACACTGTGACGGGCCTGATGCCTGCACCTCAGCAGCCACAGGACAGCACGGCGCACAGACCTGGTTCTCCGAGTAAAGGGAGATTTTCGGGCGGTGCCTGCTCGCATGCTCCCGCACACGGGGGTCTCACCACCGCCAGAGGCACAGGGCAGGCTGGGCCTGCAGAGAGGGTGTCCCCTTGTCCACGGGGATTCCCTCTGGCCAGCGACTTCCCTCCTGTGGTCCCCGATGTCAGAGCGGTGGTCTGAGTGGAACGACTTCCCGCCCTGCCCCCACTGCGGGGACTGGAGGGGACAGGGCAGAGGGCAGGGCGGGTGGGGGTGCGGAAGTCCGCAGCCCGCTGGGCGGCACCACAGCTCCCCTGTCCTGGGGGGCAGAGGCGGTGCAGGGCCCCTCCCTGGAAGCGCCTTGCCCTGCCCAGGGCGCCTGGGGGAGGCCCAACCTCCCTGGCCCGGGGACACGCGTCCCCTCAGTCCCTCGGAGGGTGGGGGATGGCCGGGTCCCAGAGTGGGGCCATCTCCTTCTTTTCCTAAAGCAGATCTCTGAGACAGAGCCGTGACTGCGCTAGATGGAGGCCAGGGAGGACACGGGAGGCCAAGGGTCACACGGCAGGTAGGGGACAGAGAGAGACACAGAGAGAGAGAGAGAGAGAAAGAGAGGCAGAGAGAAATAGAGACAGAGACACACAGAGAGACACAGACACAGAGGGAGTGACAGAGAGAGACAGAGACAGACAGAGAGAGACACAGAGAGACAGAGAGAGACAGAGACACAGAGAGAGAGACACACACAGAGAGACAGAGACACAGAGAGAGAGACAGATACAGAGAGAGGCGCCAGCGCGGGGCTGTGTCCGAGGTTTCCGGGCCCCCAGCCTTACCCCCGGCTTCCCCGGCCTCCCTGAGCCCACCTCCCCGAAGCCCTGGTGTGCTCGGTGGCCTCGGGCGGCCACCTGACCCCTCTGGGTCTGGGGTCAAGGGTGAGTGGATGCTGCCCGGTCAGGACACGGGGCCCAGGGGCCGCCTCACGTCCCGCTCCCGGCGTCCTGAAGTTCCGGGGTTTCCCCGGCGCTGAGCACCTGCTGTGTGCCTGGCGCGGCTGCAGGGACTCGGGAAGGGCCGCCCGGCCTGACCCTGGGGCTCAGGGGGCCCCTGAATGTCAGGTCCCAGTATTACAATCGGAGAGCCCCTGGCACTGCCCTCGGGTGCTCGCAGCATCGCCCGACCCCGAGGGGCGGATGAGGGGCCAAGGGAGCTTCACGCCGGGGGATGGAGGAGGAGGGGCCGGGACCCATGGACGTGCTGCTACGGGGAGAACTGTGTCCCCAGAAAGAGGCGTCTGGGTCGTACCCTCTATGGAATGGGACATTACGTGGAAATAGAGCCCTCGTGGATGTGAACGAGTGAAGGTGAGGTCACGAGGGTGGGGGCCCCAATCCAACCACTGGAATTATCATACATAATACACATGCATATATTGAGCACTGGCTGTGTGCTCGGGGTGCTGAGCAGCGAAAGAGACCTGCGCCCTTGGCCTCAGTTTCCACCTTTGGACATCGGGGTGACTGGGGGGTTATGGGAAGCAGTGAGTTCATCTTTGTAATGCACCTGGAACAGCGTGTGGCACAGAATCAACGTGCACTGTGTCTGGAAATGAAATGAAATGAATAAAGATAAAATAGAGAATGGTGCCTGTCCTCTGGGAGCTGGCGGTAAATGAGCTCGAAAGAACTGTCTCTTTGTCTCTGTCTCTCTCTGTCTCTGTCTCTCTGTCTTGACAAGTTCTAAGGGAAGGGACAGGAGGGCTTCTCAGAAGAGGTGTCATTTGAGCTGAGACCCAAAGGGAGAGAAGGAGCTGTACTTCTGGGGAAGGTGACCTCTAGGCAGAAGGAACAGCAGGTGCAAAGGCCCTGAGGTGGGACGCAGCCTGGTGTGTATGCAGGGCCTCTGGGAGGCCCGTGTGGCTGGAGCAGGAGGAGGCAGGTGGGGGGCAGAGAGGCCCCCCAGGGCTTGGTGGGCTGCCGAGAGGAGTTTGTTTCTTCCCCAGAGGGCACTGAGGAGCCACAGCAGAGTTTAGAGCAGGGGAGGGACGTGATGGGGCAGTGTGCCCATCAGGAGGGGCAGGCAGGGAGGGCTGCCTGGAGGCGGCAAAGGGGCTCAGGGTAGAAATCCTGCCAGAGGGAGGCTTTGAGGAAATTTCCTTCTCCTGTTCTTTTCTTTGTTTCCCTCATTGGTTGAGAAATCGGAGGGACGGGCTTGGAGGGTGGGGTCCTGCGCCCGGGTGTCGAGGGTCCCGGTGCCCGCAGCCCACTTCTAGGTGGGGACGCGTCCAGCCGAGCCAGCTGCCCTCTTCCCGCCCGGCTGACCCTTGTCTGACCCCGGAGGGACTGCCCAGGGCCCAGTGATGACCTCGGGCCTGGACGGGCATCCAGCCATTGGGAGGTGGCCTTGGCGGGGATCCCTCAGTCACTCCTTCCTGCCCTTGGGCAGGAGACTGCAGCGTGGTTGGCACAGTGTGACAAGCGGGTCCCGACACCGTGGCCTGGCAGTGGCCTCGGGTTCAGGGACCTGCCGGTCACCTCTGCCCGCTGGGCCGTTGCAGCATCCCACCTTACAGATGGGGAAACTGAGGCTGAGGTGCAGATCTTCGCCGACCGAGGCGTTGGCTGACTTCCAGGCCCCCCGGCGGAATGTGCGTTTCTGATGCCCTCTCCGGGAGGCACGCCGTCCCTTCCCCAAGTTTTGGGAAGCCTGAGCCGCCCGGATTGAAATTCTCGGGCCGTGCGCGCCGCGCCGGCAGAGAAATCCATAATGCATTGTTTAGACAGATGCCTTTAAACCGCTCCGCGGCGGGGGGGCGGCGGCGGGGAGGGGACTGCGTCGGGAAGGTCACCCTTTATTTCTGCACAGGGGTCAGCGCAGACCGTTGCCAAGGCGACGGCCGGCTTAAAGATGGAGGCTTAAGGAGAACAGACGATTCCCTCCCTGCGATGCTCCGAGCGAGGGGCCCGGCCGGCCGCGGGCTGGGGGGCTCGGGGGGCTGGAGCAGAGTGGGAGGGAGTGGGCGACCTGGGAGGGACGTGGTGGCCAGGTCTGGGGCCCTGCCGAGGCGGCCATGCGCCTCAGTGTTCTTGGCTGTGAAACGGGAACAGTGTCCACCCGGGAGTGGGAACCTGCTGGCCGGCCTGGTGGTGGGATCACTGCAGAGTCTTGGGCCCTCCCGGGGGCTCCGTCCAGGTATCCCGCCGGCCACAGCATGTATGGGCAGCACCGCACAAGCCTGAGATGGGGCATGGGGGCGGCCAGGGTCCCCTGTCCCCTCCCGGAGCCCGGAGCAGGGACTCAAATCCCCTCTGGGTCTGGACCAGGCCTGAGGCTCGGATCTGCAGACCGAGGCAGCCGTCCCCGCGGAGCAGGCCCCAGGATGGAGGGATGGGGTGGGCCTGAGACCCTCGGTCAGAGGCCACCTCTCACTCTGCGGGATCTGAGGATCTTTACAGCCACCAGGGGGCTGGACGCGAGCTGACCTCTGCTTTGGGGACCAGGGGCCTTTGCTGATGCTGCTTTCCAGCAATTACATAAAAATGGCATCGCCCACACAGACCCGCTCCCGGAGGGGACTTTGAACGCTGGTGGGTCTCCATCGCAGGCTGGACTTCCATGACCACGTCAGTGAACAGCAACCACGCCTGACTTTTGCGTTATAAAGATCGGAACTAGGAAGGTAACTTTTTCATTGACGTGAAATTCACATAATGTAAAATTAGTCCCTTTAAAGTATACAATTCAGTGGCATTTAATTACACTCACAGAGTTGTGCAATCATCACCTCTGTCTTATTCCAGAACATTCCATCACCCCAAAAGGCAACCCCATCCCCATCAGCAGTCACCTCCACTCCTCCCCAGCCCCTGACAACCACGAACCCACTTTCTGTCTGTGGATGTGCCTGTTCTGGACATTTCACATCAATGGAATCACACACCGTGTGTCCTTCTGTGTCTGGTTCTCACTGAGCATCGTGTGTTCAGGGTCTGTCCACGGTGTGGCTGTGTCAGGGCCTCACTCCTCTTCATGGCTGTGTCGTATTCCAGTGTGTGGATACAGAAAGGTATCTTTTTTTTTTTTTAAATAATTTTATTTATTTATTTATTTTTCCCCCAAAGCCCCAGTAGATAGTTGTATGTCATAGCTGCACATCCTTCTAGTTGCTGTATGTGGGACGCGGCCTCAGCATGGCCGGAGAAGCGGTGCGGCGGTGTGCACCTGGGATCCGAACACTGGCTGCCAGCAGCGGAGCGCGTGCACTTAACCGCTAAGCCACGGGGCCAGCCCAAGAAAGGTATCTTTTTACAAAAATCTCTGTTTGGACGTGCATGCACAGGCTGATAGCACCCTCCACCCGGCTGAGTCCTGGGTGTCTCAGGGGAGCGGGGGGTGCCCCAGATGATGCTCACGGCCACAGGTGTCTGGGCCTCTGCCCCAGGCTGTCCCAGGCTGGCTGGCCCTGTCTGGGGCTTGCAGGTCAGCGGGTGGATTAAGGCGGAACAACAGCTGGTTCTTGGATGTTTACTGACCTTCTACTATGGGCTGGGCCTTGCGCTGGGCGCCTGGAAATCAGGGCGGCAGGGCCGCTCCCCCTCTGGAGGCTGCAGGGGAGGATCCTTCCTGCCTCTTCCAGCTTCTGGAGGCCCAGGTGGCCCTGGGCTTGTGGCCGCCTCCCTCCAGCCTCTGCCTCCGTCTTCACACAGCTTCTCCCCTGTGTCTGTGTTTGTCTCTCCTCTTCCTCTGTCCTCTCGTGAGGACACTTGTCATTGGATTTGAGCCCCACCCCAATAATCCAGAATGATCTCATTTCGAGATCCTTGACTTAATAACATCTGCAAAGACCCATTTCCTAAATAAGGTTGCACTCACAGTTTCTGGGGTTTACACCATGGACATATGTTTTTGGGGGTCACCATACAGAGCAGAGAGAGGCCGGACACACAGGCCTGCGTCCCTTGGGGGTGGCTTGTGGCCAGGTATGTTTCGGGACGCCCTTGGCCCCTCTCTAGTCCGTGGGCAAAGGCTCGGGCCGGGCTTGAAACTCCCAGCTGTTTGCGGCCTGATTCCCGGGGGCGCGCTGTCTCGGCCGCCACCCCAGCCTCGGCCTTGGGACGGCGCGGACACGCAGCAGCACTGTTTCTACAGCTCCTGGGATTCTCCGCGTGGCCTGTAGGGACCAGAGAGCAGAATTCCGGGCGGTGGGTGTTTAACTCGTGCTCTCCAGGCAGATTGCCGCCTGAGCGGTTGGGGACACCAGGTGGCCGAAGCACCCCTGCCGAGCAGCCAGCCCACCCCTTGGACACGCGGGTCCAAGCTCCTCCTTCTTTTTCTTTCTTTTTTTTTTTTTTTAAAGACTTTATTTATTCATTTTTTTTCCCCCCAAAGCCGCAGTAGATAGTTGTATGTCATAGGTTCACATCCTTCTAGTTGCTGTATGTGGGACTCGGCCTCGCGTTGGACGGAGAAGTGGTGCCTCGGGGCGCGCCCGGGATCCGAACCCGGGCCGCCAGCATCAGAGCGCACGCACTTAACCGCTAAGCCACAGAGCCGGCCCGCTCCTTCTTTTTCTACTTTTAAAAATTGTGATAAAATACACATAGCATAAAATCTACCATTCTCACCATTTTAAGCGCACAGCTCTGTGGCATGCAGCACATTCACATTGTTGTGCAACCATCCCCACCATCCGTCTCCAGAACTTTGTCATCCTCCCAAACTGAGACTCTGTCCCCAAGAAACACTGACTCCCCGTCCCCTCCCCCAGCCCCTGGCCCCACCGTCTACTTTCTGTCTCTGTGGATGTGACTCCTCTAGGCGCCTCCTGTGAGGGGATCACACAGTGTCCGTCCTTCTGTGTCTGGCTCATGTCACTGAGTGTCATGTCCTCAAGGTCCATCCACGCTGGAGCAGGTGTCAGAATCTCCCTCCTTTTTAAGGTTGAGTAATATTCCAGTGTGTGGATGGACACATTGTGTGTGTCCATCATCCGTCCGTGGACACTTGGGGTGTTTCCCACCTTTTGTCTACTGTGAATCATGCCTCTGTGAACATGAGTGTGCAGCTATCTCTCCATGTCCCTGATTTCAATTCTTTTGGGCATATCCCCAGAAGTGGCCTTGCTGGATCATATGGTGCTTCTCTGTTTAATTTTTGAGCATCCGCCATCCTCCTCTCCACAGCGGCTGCCCCATGCACATTCCCGCCAGCCGTGCACGACGCCCCCCTTCTTCCTCCGAGCCCCAGATCCAGAGTCAGCCTCGCTTGGTTGCTGAGCCTTTATCTGCTGTTTCATAACCAGTGTGGACGTGGGGGACTGGCCCGCAGGGGTGTCTGGAGAGCCGCCTGTGAGGGACTCCCTCTTGGAGCTCCTGTGCGATATAGCCCGTCGGAGTCCCTGGCCCTCGCCTAGTGGCCCTCCCGGCGCTGTGCGCCCAGATCCGTCCTGAGTGCCTGAGTGTATCCGTTTCCCAGGGCTGCTGCAGCAAATGACGATAAACTGGGTGGCTTTGAACAACAGGAATTTATTTCCTCACGGTTCTGGAGGCCGGAAGTCTGGAATCAAGGTGTCGCAGGCTGTGCTCTCTGGAGGCTCCAGGGGAGGGTCCTTCCTGCCTCTTCCAGCCTCTGGTGGTGGCTGGCAATCTGCGGCGTCTGCCGGCTTGGGGACGCATCCCTCCAGACTCTGCCTCCGTCGTTACATGGCTGTCTCCCTGTGTGTCTGTGTCCAAATTTCTCTCTCTTATAAGGACACCACTGGAGTAGGGCCCCCCTCTCCAGGACAACTTCACCTTCACTCAGTCAGATCTGCAGAGACTCTCTTTCCAAATAACGTCACGTTCACAGGTTTTGGGGGTTGGGACGTGGGCTTGTCTTTTTTGGGGGACACAATAGAACCCACAACGCTGAGGGATGAGAAAACGCGCATTCTAAAGATTAGAAATAATTTGTGTAAATGCCACTGGGAAAAAAAACAAGCGGATTCTTCTATCACAATAAGTTCTGACCAGAGGAGCCAGGCGAGACGTGACAACTGAATGCAACGTGAGATCCTGGATGGGATCCAGAAACAGGAAGAAGATGTTAGTGGGAAAGCTGGTGCAAGGGACGAAGGCTGGTTCCTCCACAGTGGTGCCCCCGCATCGGACAGGGGGACCGCCTCGGGGGGGCTGGTGTTTGGGACTCAAAGTTGCTAGCTTTGCAACTTTCCTATAAATCTCAAATCATTCCAAAATAAAAAGTTCACTTAAAGAAATACATTCAACCAAAGTATGATGATGTCCACCTGAAATTTATACAATGTTACAAACCAATGTGACCACAATAAAATTAAAAAAAGAAAAAAAATTTTTTAAATACATTCCAGGGTCATTCATAGAACCATAAAGTCCTAGAAGAAATTCTGGATAAATATTTTTTTAAATCTTGGGGTGAGGGAATCCTTTCACATGCTCTAAAAGCCAGAGCACGTAAAGAAAAAAAACAAACCTTCAGAGGTTTGACCACTGAAAAGTTCAAAACAAATTAATATGTGTTACAGTTGGGATGCACAATTAATATTCTTCGTATAAAACACCTGTCAGGAATCAGCAGAGACCAACGACCCAGGAGGAAAATGAGCCAAGTCTGTGAAAATGCAGTTCTCGGCGGGAGAAACACAACAGACAGGAAGGGACGGTCAGCCCCGATAACCAGGGAATTCACCCGAAAGGAAATGCCTTTTTTGTTGTTTTTTTTTGGGGGGGTGCGGGGGGTGCATGCATGACTGATAGAGATTTAAACAGGCTACAATGTTTATGTATATATCCTTCATATACTATATAAATGGTATATATTGGTAAAAAAAAAAAGCTTAATTTTTTACCAATGTCTGTATCATCTATTTTTAAAACATTATGCCGGGCCGGCTCCGTGGCTTAGCGGTTAAGTGCGCGCGCTCTGATGCTGGCGGCCCGGGTTCGGATCCCGGGCGCGCCCCGAGGCACCACTTCTCCGTCCAGCGCGAGGCCGAGTCCCACGTACAGCAACTGGAAGGATGTGAACCTATGACATACAACTGTCTACTGGGGCTTTGGGGGGAAAAACTGAATAAATAAAATCTTTAAAAAAAAAATAAAATAAAATAAAACATTATGCCGACTGAAATAAATCAGACAGAGAAAGACAAATACGGTGCGCTGTCACTTCTATGTAGAATCTAAAACAAAAACCCGAGCTCATAGATACAGAGAACAGACGGGTGGTTGCCAGAGGCAGGGGTGGAGGGTGGGCGAAATGGGTGACCGGGGTCAAAACGTACAAAATTCCAGTTATAAAATAAGGAAGCGCATGGGGGCTGGCCCAGTGGCATAGTAGTTAAGTTTGCGTGCTCTGCTTTGGCAGCCCGGGGTGGGAGGGTTCGGATCCCAGGCACGGACATACGCACCACTTGTCAAGCCATGCTGTGGCAGGCGTCCCACATATAAAGTGGAGGAAGATGGGCACAGATGTTAGCTCAGGGCCAATCTTCCTCAGCAAAAAGAGGAGATTGGCAACGGATGTTAGCTCAGGGCTAATCTTCCTCACCAAAAATAAAAATAAAAAATAAGTCAGTCCTGGGAATGTAATGCACAGGGTGGCAACTGTAGGTAACACATTGTATCGCATATTTGAAAGTTGCTAAGAGAACAGATCTTAAAAGTTCTCACCACAAGAAAAAAATTTGCAACTATGTATGGCGGCAGATGTTAACTAGACTTATTGTGGTGATCATTTTCTAATGTATACTTGTATCCAAACATTATGTTGTACACCTGAAACTAATACCACGGTGTATGCCAATTATATCTCAATTTACAAAAAAGGCAACATAAAAAACAAGTTGAAATTCACGGGAGGGCACGGGGCATATGTATCAACAAGAATCTGTACGTGTTTGCAAGAGTCCGGGCCCGGTGGTTCCACTTCTAGAAACGCATCATCCGACAGTGGCGGTATTCCAGGGTGCCCTCTGTGTGTCCCATGTGGCATCCCCCTCCTGCAGCCAGAACAACCTGCGCGCTCCTCTTCGGGGAATCTGGGAGACACCGCCGCGGGGAGAGATGCCTAGAGGCCACTATACATGAGAAGGCACGTCCTCCTCCGACGATGGGGCACGCTGTCCCTGATACACTGGAGGGGGAAACAGCTCACCGAAAAGCGTGTAGAACGCTTAGGCCGTGACCCAGCAAATGCCATGTTTATCCCCAACATTCATCCCAGAGGAATGAAAATTCACATCTACCCCAAAACCTGTGCTTGAAGGTTTACGGCAGCTCTGTTGCAACAGCCTGGAAGTGGGAACCAGCCCAGGCGCCCCTCGATAGGTGGCTGCTAAGCCAGCTGGTACACTGTGCCGTGGAATATTACTTGGCGTGACAAAAGAACAAATGATGAGGACGGCGGCACACTGGTTGCACCCCGGGATGGTGCTGAGTGGAGAAGCGCATCTCCAAAGGCTACGTGCTGCAGGATCTATAGAACATTCTCAAGGTGGCAGAACGACAGAGACAGAGAATAGACGCGTGGCTGCCTGGGTTAGGGAGACATGGGGTGGATGGGGAGACTATTGGGGCAGCTGGAGGGAGATCTTTGCGGTGATGGAAATGCCCTGTGTCTGACTGGGGATCGGTACGTGGGCCTACCACGGGGTGCGAGGGCACGGGAGTCACACACGCTGTATCAGCGTGGCTTTCCTGGCTCAGATGTTGCATCAGCTCCGTGAGATGTAACCATGGAGGAAGCTGGGCCGTGGGGACAGGGGGCCTTTCTGTACTGTCTCCCCAAGTCCCCGTGAATCTTCACCATTTCCAAATCAAAAATTAAAAGAATTAAAGCAGCATAAAAAGTACAATCCCATTTGTGTAAAAACACACGAACTCCCCAGCGGGATGTTCCCGGGGCGCTGACACGGGTCCACCTCTGGGGATCGTCTCCTGGTGTCTTTTTCTTTCTCCTTTGTCCATTTTCTGAATTTGAAAAAGCATTTTCTACAAGGATGGATTTTTACAATACACAAAAAAGCAGTTTTTAATTTGGGGGACGTGCATGCCTACATTTTGGAAGCCCGTGCATTTGGTTTTCCAGCCCCGAGTGAATGAGTGATCACCGTCATGATCTGAGGTCCCCCCTGACACGACAGTCTGTGATTTTACAGTTGTCACCATCGCCGAGGAGGGTCACAGGAGGGCAGCGCTAACCCCTGCTCCGACACGGAATTAGTGTCAGAGCCGGGCCGGGCGCGAGGCCGGCTCTCGGACACCTGCCCATCGTCTCCCGTGCCGGCGAAACCCAATCTCTCTGTGCCTCGCCGCCGTCACAGAATAGGACGCCGGCATGGTGGAAAACACAGAAAAGCACCCAAACACAACCGCAAAATTCTCACCCCACACGTCTCCCCCCAGAATCCACGGTGGCACCGATCGGCGCATCGCCTCCGCGTCTCCGCCCGTCTCTGTGCTGGAGCTGGGCGCTCACTCAGCCACTTGTCTCTCCCCAGACAGGGATGGCGTGCCTGCAGGTTTGTGACTCATTTGTCACTTATTGGTGTCACGATCACGGCCCTCTTTTGGCCAGACTGTTCCTGTGGGACACTGTCCCTCTGGTCGGGCCATGACTTCTCCCGGAGGCAGACGGCCCCAGGTGGGCTCGGGACAGCTGTCGCCTGCCTGCCCCGCCGGGAGGGCGGTGCGCACCCCACGGAGGACGGGAGAGCCCTGCTCCGCGAGGCTGGGGGCTGATTTCGCTTTTCATCTCCGGCCAATTTGAAAGGCCCTCAAGGTAGGTCACGACTGTAACTCGGGTGTGACAGTGGGAGACGCTGATTTTTCTTTCCTCCCCGCCCCTAGGTATTTTTAGTCATTTGTGTTGCTTTTTGTCACCTGCTGCCTCGTCTCGGGTCTGTTTTAATTTCCTCTGGGCTCTTTGTCTCCTCTCTCCCGTCCTGGGCCGAGTCCTCTCGTCCAGCTGGACGGAGGGAGTGAGGTGTCGTGTGTTTGTGCGAGGCACGGTTTGGGGGTGGTGGGGGCCGTGGGCGCACATTTTGCCATCTTCCTCGATGGCCCTAGACACTGCGGGCTGGACGTGGCCTGTATTTGGAAGTGGAGGGGACGAGTGGCCGAGGGGATACACGTTGGCTGCCCACCCTTGTCCCTACCCAGGCCTGAGAGCCACCTGCCGCCCCTCGCCCACCTGCCACTCCTCCTTCAGACGAGCAACACTGTGTCTTGTTCTGAGTTTTTTTTTCTCTTTGACTCCAAGCAAAATGTTGCTTCCTTTGACCTTTTGGAAAATTCCCCTGCAAACTGTATTAAACTCTCCCCAAAAACCGCGCACACAGTAACCCACAGAAAGCAGGCAGAGCCTTCCTGATCAGCGCTGACGGGAGGGAGGCCCTGGTGGGTTCAGAGGGTCCGAGGTCAGGAGAGTGGGTTGACTGGCCTGCTGGGGCAGACCTGCCACGGCTGGTGGTGTGACACGCAGGTGAGGCCCAGGCCGCCACGTCCGACCCCGGGAGCTCACTGTGGGGTCCCTGTCTGCACCCCAAAATGCCCTGGGCCCCAGCTCTGACCCTGTCGCAGCTGCGGGGCTGTCGCTCAGCGGGGCCGTTTCCCAAACAGCTGTGCCGACGCCCCGCGGGGTCTGGGCCTTAGGAGTCCTGGCGGGGGCTGCGGTGGGCCGAGGTGGGGAGGCAGGGACACAATGGGCCGGCTCAGCTCTCCCCCGGGGTCCGGTTCTCCGGGAATCGGGCAGACGCTGCAGAAAGCCGCGGCCTGTGGCTCGGGGAGGCGGCGGGGGCACAATGGCGCTGTCGCTCCGAGTTTTCTGCCCGCCCTCCTGTTGTCTGCAGGCCCCAGGGCCGCTGTGGAAATGGGGGGCTGAGACCCCCTCCAGGCAGGCTGTCTTTGTCGCCGTTTTGTGCAACCCTTTGGGGAGACAATAGGGAACACCTTCCTTTCCACCCACTGGACAAGGCCGGTGACAGCTCTCGGCCAATGAGGTCACGGTCGGACCCTCGTGCGTCCGGGCACTTGAGGGCTTTATGGGGAGGAGGGGGAGGGCCTGCTCCCCGTCCTCGCACCCGCTCTGACCACTGTAGGCTCTGCGGGCACCGGCCACCCTCCCGCCCAGCAGCATCCTGAACTGTGACCGGCGCATCTAATTCCCCGTGAGGGCACCGGGTCCCCCCCAACGCCGACCAGCTCCAGAGGGGCTGGCTGCAGCGGGTGGTCTTGGGCTGAGCCACAGATGGAGCTGGCCCGGTGGGTGCCCCCAGATGGGAGGGGGGCCCTGAACCCACAGCCCAGCTCAGGGCCCAGCCCTCGGAGCCGCGCCGTGCAGAATTACAGAAAATGCCACATTCGGCCAAGGAGAAAACAGCGTAGAAAAGAAACCAGGGCAGATGCAGCTCTCGTGACTGCTCCAGGGCAAAGACGGGCGGCGATGAGCTACAGAGCGTATTTTTTTTTTTTTTTTTAAATAAGAAGCCTGCTCCCCCTCAACAGCCAGTTCCGGAAATTACCGGGGTTGGCACATTTGCCAACCAGAGCTCGTGGTTCTGGGGGCAGAATGGACGGTGGGCGGCCGCGCTCGGGAGGCGCCCGTATTCAGGAGCGTCGGCGGCTCTGCCTCCCCGACCTCTGAGAGCCCTGCGAGCATCGTGACCACAGGTAACCGGTACTTTCCATCCTCGTGCCCGCCTCGCCTTCCCTGCTAAAAACGGTAATGGTTACACGGAGCCCAGAGCCATGAATAAAACACAAGGCCGCGCACCGGCGTCTCCTCTCCCACCTTGAATGCATAATCAGGGCACAACTGCGGTGCTGGGCGGGGGGCTGCGCATCCCAGGCAGCCGCGCCCAGCGACAATCAGTGATTCCTTCGTCCTCTCCTAATTGCCTCTCAGTCGGCCCTGCTCTGATGCATCTGACGGGACCAGGGGTACCTGGGTGCCCTGTGGCCCCCCAGAGGCCCAGGCTGCGTCCCCCTTCCCCAGGGGTGGTCCGTACTTCATCCAACTGGGGGTGCGAGTCAGCGGGAGGAGAGGAGATGCTGGGTGCGTGGGACTTACTTGCAACAGGAGCGATTTCTGCACTGAGAGGTGGTGGCGGTGTCTGGAGGGGGGCTGCGTTCACACCCCTGACAGCCCCCGTTTTCTGTGAAGCCTCGTGGGGGTGTCAAGGCTCCCCACTTGGACCTCAGATCGCCCTACTTGGGAGGGCGGCTGGTGTCCCCGATTCTGGGACAAACTCCCTCTCTAAAGTGGACCCTGATTTTTTTTTTAATGGAGGTGAAATTCACATAACATAAATGTAACCGTTTTAAAGGGAACAATTCAGTGGCGTTTAGTGCATTTGCAAGGTTGTGCAACCACCACCTCCGTCTAGTTCCAGAACATTCCATCACCCCAAAAGGAGACCCCGTCTCCATCAGCAGTCACTCCCCGGCCCCTGTCAACCAGTGATCCACTTTCTGTCTGTGCATCTGCCTGTTCTGGACATTTTGCATCAATGGAGTCACACTGTGTGGTTGTGAATAGTCTGAGCATAAGTGGGTCCCACACGCTGCACGGCACATACTTATCCTAAGGGTATTTGCCATTTCTCTGGAGCTCTCTTTCTGTTGGCTGTCCTGGGTTCTTACTTGCTGCATCGGCGGCCCATCCGGGCAGGGCTGGGGGCCTGCACACTCCATGGGCTCAGGCCTCTGCTCACCGTCGGGACCCCCCTGGCCTGTCTCTGTGCCACGAGTGGAGGAACGACCCTGGGACCTGCACCGTCCATCCAGGGACTGTCTTGGCTGCAGGAGGTCATTCCTGTCGGCCATGGGTGTCTCTTGCTTTCTTAGAGAATCCACCAGAGAAGGCGCAGGCGTGAGGCCGAGGCCAGCCTCGTTCCCGTCTTCGGCATCGGTCAGGGCTGCTAGGACCGTGCTCTGTGCGCCTTGGGGAGGGAGACCTAACCTGGGGGAAGCAGATGGCTCCCGGCCGCAGGGCCCTGGAGCTGCTGCACTGTGTGAGCCTCCAGCATAGAGCAGGCATCCGCCGTGTGGACAAAGCCTTCCAATGAGCCTGGGAAGGAAGATCCAGGCTCCGGCCCCCAGAGCTCCCCAGGTGCGCAAACAGTATGAGGGAAACCTGCCTCTGAACCGCACGCTGAGGGAAACCATCACTTCCTGGAGGGGAAAATGTAAATGGTTTCAAAATTGCATCGGGCGGCAAGGGAGACAGACACCCTGCGTGCCGCCGGGGCACGACCCTGGTGCCTGTCGTCACAGCGGGAACCCCGACTCCCAGCACAGGCCTGGGACTCCACCCCACCCCGGGTCAGGGTGGCCCCTGGTCACCTGCAGGGGCGGGCGGGCGGCCTCCGGTCCTAGGAAACAGGTGTGCAGCACAGGCTCGGTGCCCACGGGCCCCCAGAAAGTGACCCCTCGGCGGTCCCCGGGACCAACGGGGCTGACGGCTTCACAGGCCAGGGAAGGCCGTGCTTCTAAAGCATTTTCTGGATCTTTTATTGTTATGATTGCTATTATTAACGGAGTTTATTTTTTAGAATGGTCTTAGGTTCACAGCAAAATTGGAAAGCCAGCACGAAGGTTCCCGAGTGCCCCACGCCCAGCTCCCTGCGGTTAACGTCTTACGTGGGTGTGGCACGTGTGTCCCCCTGATAACCACTATCAACACATCCTTGTTAACTAGAGTCCATGTCATATTCAGAGTCCTCGGTCTCCCCTGCTGTCCTCTGTCCTGGGACCCTATCAGGACCCCACGTGCGTCCCTCTGGGCTGTGACAGTTCCTCAGACGCTCCTGATATCCTGGGTCATGAGGGGGACAGGGCAGGAGGGTGGTAGGACGCCCCTCTACTGGGGTTTCTCTGAAGTTTTTCTCATGGTCAGGCTGGGGTGATGGGATTTTGGGAGAAAGACCAACACATTGTACGTACCAAGGGTCCACAAAACATTTTTTATTTTTTTTAAATTTAATTGATTTATTAATTAATTAATTTGCTAGGAAGATTCTCCCTGAGCTAACACCTGTGCCAATCTTCCTCTTTCTGTATGTGAGCCGCCACCAGAGCATGACCACTGACACGAGTGGTGTAGGCCTGTGCTGGGTAACCGAACCCGGGCCACCGAAGTGGAGCACGCCAAACTTAACCACTAGGCCACCAGGGCTGGTGCCACAAAGCATTTTTTAAATTATAAAACTTTTCAGTGATAGGAATTTTTGAGACAATAAATCTCAGAAAAGAGAGCAAAAAATATCCACTAATTATATGTATACATACATACATAAAATATACACATATATGTCTATATTTTTAAAATAAAATATATAACAAAAAATTGAGACCATATATCATCATACCGTTTTTTTTTTAAAAACAGTTTTATTGAGGTAGAATTCACATACCATATAATTCACCTGTTTGGAGTGTACAATTCAATGGTTTTTGGACTATTACATTATTATTTTTTTAAACTGTGGTAAATATATGTAACATAAAACGTGCCATTTTAACTGCTTTCAGGGGTACAATTCCTGCACAAGTTACAGTCTCAATGTTGTACAGTCACATAAGCCTGTTTTCCAGCCTGTTTCTCACTGACAGACATTGCGAGCATTTGCCAGTAACGCATCGACACCAATTCTTGAGATTTATAATTTTATTTATTTATTTATTTTTCCCCCCAAAGCCCCAGTAGATAGTTGTATGTCATAGCTGCACATCCTTCTAGTTGCTGTATGTGGGACGCGGCCTCAGCATGGCCTCAGAAGCGGTGCGTCGGTGCGCGCCCTGGATCCGAACCTGGGCCGCCAGCAGTGGAGCGCGTGCACCCAAACGCTAAGCCACAGGGCCGGCCCTAATTCTTGAGATTTAAAAAAAATTTGACAATTTGAGGTTAGCCTCTTTTTAAAATTTGCCAGAGAGTATAAAACCCTTTTCTCCCGAGTTTATCAGCCATTTGTAAGCCTTCTCTGAATGGCCTCCTGCTAATCTTTACGGAGCGTCCTCCTTTTCCTGGGGATCTGATGGAGTGCTCCGGAAGGGGGTTATTAAGCTCTTCCCAGCGAAAACCTGCAACTGCGTTTCCCGGGCGGAGAGCACCGAGAGCATCTGTTACCAGCCCTCCATGTCCCTGCAGCCGCCTCCCAGCTCCCGGGAAGTAGGCCAGGGTTTTAGTTCATGGTCTATTTCCAAGGACTCTCTGAGCTCGTCAGAGGGTGGCTGAAAAAAACAGCAACTTGGAAACCGGTGGACCAATCAGCGTTATCAGTTTCTCGTCAGGTCAAGAGTTAAGTCGGGGAGGAAAGGAGGCTGCCTGCCCCAGCCACTGTGCAGTAGGGGGACGGCGTCTGGGCGGGCCCCGTGGGAACCCCCCGAGGGTCTCGACCACCCACCCAAGGCCCCCGACTCGCGGCACCCCTGCAGGGTCTCCCTGTCCCCAGCGCGGGCACAAACATGTACAGACCCCCCACGAGCAGGCGCTGTTCTTTACTGTCTAGGACAGGCTGCGAGAGGACCATTGGGTCCTTGGACCCGGAGGGAGCTCCTCGTGGCTCCTCAGGCTCTGTTCTCTGCGGAGCTGCTGTGTCGTTTTCCTATACAAATCACCACAAACTCGGTGGTTTCAAACAACACACGTTTGTCATCTCACGTTCTGGGGTCAGAAGTCCTGAATCCAGGTGTGGGCAGGGCTGTCCTCCCGGAGGCTCCAGGGAGAACCGTCTCCCGCCTTTTCCGGCTTCTAGAGGCTGCGTCCTGGGCTCGGGGCCCCTTCCTCCGTCTGCACAGCCCTCAGCGCAGCATCTCCCGTCTCTCTCTGCCTCTGACCCTCCTCCTCCCTCTGATGAGGACCCTGTGATGACCCTGGGCCCCCGGGGATCCAGGGTCGTCCCCCATCTCATCCCCCACCTTGACTTAATCCCACCTGTGAAGTCCCTCTGCCACATGAGGTGACACGTCCACAGGTCCCTGGACCAGGACGGGGTCATCTTTGGGGGCCGTATTCTAACACATCCACTCAGTGAAATGCGAACCTTCTTTCTTTCTGTCTGGGCTCGCTAGCATCCATCTCCGTGGCCCCGAGACAAACTGTATAAATAGGTTTTTATGAGCCGGGTGGCCAGAAGGGTCTGGGGAACACTTGGCTTGGCCTGGGGGCAAACACAGAGAACCCCTCCAGCCCTAAGCCTAGTCCAGGGGCCCAGACAGAGACCCGGGGCGCCTCTGAGAGGAGGCTCCACGTCAGGCACCATAGGACGGGCCATGGTGAGATGAGATGGGGCAGCTGAGCCATTCCCGGGCCCAGGTCCACACAGGCCACCAGCTCTGAAAAACCAGCTTATAGAAAAGCTACATCCCCCTGTGGGGGATCAGGGAGATGCTGCAGAGGTGCCCAGTGGCTGTTCGAGGAGGAAGCTGCCAGTGCTGGGGCCTGAGGTGGGTGATCCAGACCACCAGCCTCTGCGCCATCCTCTCTCCTGTCCTGCGCATGGTTTTAGGCATCTTTCCGGGCTGTTCCCGCCTCGCTGCCAGCTGGAAATGGGGTCATTGCAACAGGAGCCGTCTGAGGGGTAGGACCCCGGCGGGGGCGTGGGGCGTCAAGGTGGACCGGGGACCTCCAGGACCAAGATCACGCACGACGCCGGGGTGGAGCACCCAGCGGAAAGGCCGAGCTTCCCAACGGGGCCCTCAGAGCCCACGGCGGAAGTCCACGGGGCAGCCATTGGAGAGGAGCACACAGGGCATCCAGCAAGCGGCTTGGAGACCGTGGGCGAGACACCTACGTCCCATGGGTGAGAAGCCACGCGGCCCCGTGGAGCTAGGAAGACGGGGCCTTGAGCCACGGGCCGGGAGGCAGGGGAGAGAACGCTTCTGGGGCACGCAGCCCGAGCTGGCCCAGACTACGTGTGGGTCTGCATCCTTAGAGCTGAGTTGTGTGATGGGTTACATTGTGTCCCCTCAAAAAATCATAAGTTGAAGTCCAAGCCCCCAGCACCTCAGAATGTGACCTTATTTGGAAATAGGGTCTTTGAAGATACAATCAAGTTCAGATGAGGTCATTAGGGTGGGCCTAATCCAATGTGACTGGTGTCCTTATAGAAAGGGGACATTTGTCACAGACACACAGGGAGGCCGCATGAAGACAGAGGAAGAGATGGGGTGATGTGTCTATGAGCCACAGGATGCCAAGGGCTGCTGGTAACCCCCAGAAGCTGGAGAGACACGGGACAGATTCCCCCTCTCGGCCTCAGAAGGACCCAGCCCTGTGACACGGGACTGGGAGAGCACCTATTTCTGTTGTTTAAGCTGCCTGGTTCCTGTGCTCTGCTATGGCAGCCCCAGCAAAGGAACGCAGGTATTTATTTTATTGTTACTGCAGAAGTAAGACATGCTCATTGGACACATTCGAACTCCCAACCGAGTCGAGATGAAAGAAATCTGCCAAGTCACTGCCATCCACAGAGGGTGTGTAGGCCCCGATGTCCTTTCACGGGGAAACACACTGACATGGCTGGATCAGAGCCACAGTGAGGGGGCACAGCCCCCAAGGGTTACACTGCACGGATCCTTGGACCCAGCCCTGCCCCACGCCCACTGCTGGGTCTGCTCACCGCCCTCTGCCATGGAGGCCAAAGTCCTCCTCTGTCGGGACTAAAGAAAGAACATTCCGGCAAACCAACCCCGGGTGTGAACGATCCACCGACGGACAGCACGGGACACTGAAAAGGTGCCACCCTTATCAATGCTGTGCGATGGCCTGATGGGCTCCCCAAATGGAGAACTGTACCCAGTCCAGACCCGGCCTCCCTGGGAGTGCCCTGAGGCCACACAGCCCGTGCCCCTCCGGGGGTGGCCGAGTGCGGTCCCCGCAGGTGCATTTCCACCTAGGCTCCCACTGTCCTCGCATCTCCAAGATGATTTCTCAAGGCCAACTCAGTTTCCTTGTTGCTTTTGAATAAGTTTTTAATTCTAGAGCGATTTCAGATTTACATCAAATCCTGAAGACAGCACAGAGTTCCCACGTGCCCCCCCACCCCGTGTCTACGTGGCCGACCCTGGCGTTAGTGGGGCACAGCTGTCATGGTTAATGAACCGATGCTGATTCTCCATTACTAACTGAAGTCCGTGCTTTATTCAGATCCCTTAGTTTCCCCTGATGTCCTCTGTCCCGGGACCCCATCAGGACCCCATGTGAGGTTCAGGTGTCGCGTCTCCTGGGGCCCCTCTGGGCTGGGATGGTTCCTCAGCTGTTCCTGACGTCCTCGCCCATCATGAGGGGGAGGGGACAGGAGTCTGTAGGACCCTCCGCTACGGGGGCTCCTTTCCTGTGTTTCTCACGGTCAGGCTGGGGTGGGGGTTCAGGGAGGAATCCTCGGCCCAGGCCAGTCTCCGAGGTTCTTCTGCGAACTTCTCGGGCCTCGCCTCCTGCTCTCCTGGATCCGGGTCCTGGGGGAGGTCCCGGAGTACGCTCACCCCCTCGCACATCTCATGTTGCCAATAACGGGCTCTTCGGTCTTCTAAAATCATTTAGCTTTGGAGTTTTGTGTGTTTTACTCATATTTCATGACCTTTACACACTAAAGGACACTACCTGTACCCATAATCCTAAACGAAATGCCTTGGTTTGAATTCTGAATAGAAGGAATCAGACGCTGAGAAACAAAAATTAAAGGAAAACCTCAGATCGCAGGATCTGAAAATAAAAACTAACATTTTTGTGTCCTTAAAAAAAAAATTCTCAAGGCTTTGGTCATTCACATTTAAAAAAAACAAGTGTCCTTTCTTGGATTTCAGAAGGAAATACTTCTTTGAGTAGTTGGTGGCTTCTCTCTAAGACAATTTTTTAAGAAATTGTAGGGCTGGCCCCGTGGCTTAGCGGTTAAGTGCGCGCGCTCTGCTGCTGGCGGCCCGGGTTCGGATCCCGGGCGTGCACCGACACACCGCATCTCCGGCCATGCTGAGGCCACGTCCCACATACAGCAACTAGAAGGAAGTGCAGCTATGACATACAACTATCTACTGGGGCTTTGGGGAGAAAAAAAAAAGGAGGAGGATTGGCAATAGATGTTAGCTCAGAGCCGGTCTTCCTCAGCAAAAAGAGGAGGATTAGCATGGATATTAGCTCAGGGCTGATCTTTCTCACAAAAAAAAAAGAAATTGTATGTTCTTTGTACGTGAAAAGGCAGCGCCTCAGCTGAGACTCCTTGGATAGAGATTCACCCACAGCAGGGTCTCACTGGGTGATTCTCCCCAGTGGACACTGGGGGACATCTGTGGTTGTCACACTGGGGGTGCTCCTGGCTTCGAGTAGGTGGGGGCCAGGGATGCTACTCAACCCCCCACAGTGCCCAGGATGGCCCCCCACAGGATGACCCCCTGATATCACAGTGCCGGGGGGGAACCTACCCTACCCTGACCGAGCATTCCCCTGCGTTGGGGTCTCTGTCTAAGTGTCCCCTTCTTATCAGGACATCATCATATTGTGTCAGGCCCACCTCACTCCAGTGCGACCTCATCTGCGCTAATTACACCTGCAGAGACCCTCTTCCAGATCAGGTCACCTTCTGAGGTCCTGGAGGCTGGGACTCCACCAGGCGAATTTGAGGGTCATGATTCAAGCCCTAGACCGCCTTCTCTTTGTACATTTGAGGCCCTGCCGCCACCGCAGTGCGTCTTTAACTTGTCAAGGTCGTCCGGATTCCAGTTCTGTCCTCCGGGGGCATCTTTGTGTCGGGACCATTGGCTTCAGGAGGCGGGAGCGGCGCTTAAAAGCTGCCTTTCAACTCGGCTCCTCCATCCCGGGGAACTGGCACCGCTTTTGGGAGCTGGGAAGGGCTGTGAGCGCTCGGAGGGCACCGTCCTGCCGCAGCGGCCTCAGGCCCCTCGGGCCTTTCATCTCTGCTGGGAGCCTGGAGCGGCCCTCACCTGCTGCCGGTGCTCCCCTGGTTCTGGAGAGACGGTGTCCTGATGGGACGGGCTCCTTTGGGGAGCCGCACCGCAGTCCCCATGCTCTGCAGCTCCCAGGCCCTCAAAACGAGGTGAGGATGTGGCAGCCGAGGGCCCCCCGAGTGGCACAGCTGTCGCCCCCCCCCCGCCCGGAGTCCTGTGGGTTCTGTCTTGGCTGCGTTTTCAGAAGAGCGTTTCCCTGTTGCTTCCGGAACTGCCGGTTGCCCAGTGGAATATTAACACTCTCCTTCGTGCTCACAAGGACACGGGGCGTTTGTCTCTGCACAGGTGACTCTGGTCTTGACACGGGTTTGCAAACACACAGTGTGCTGCGGGGTTTTTAAATACATTACAGGCTCCTGTCCCCGCAGAGCTGGGGCCCACGGGTCCGAAAGCTTCCCCGCCAGTGAACACCCACAGGCCGGGTCCCCTGAGCTCGTCACTCGTGTGTCTGGGCGGGGGCAGACGTCCTGGGAATAGTGAGGTCAGGAGGGGCCTCTGGGGGGGTAGCTGGGCTGCTCCGAGACCCCTGAGGTCTCCCGGACAGAGGAGAATTCGTCCTGACTCTAATGGGGTGTGGGGGGGACACAGTCAGGAACAGCGCTGCTCTCCAGGCGGAAGGCCCTGCCGGCGTCCCCACAGCCTCACCCCACTCCCCACCCCGCTGTGGGGGGCTCAGAGGCCTCCACACGCTGTGTGGCCACACGGGCGCCCACTTGCCTCTGTCCACAGTGCGGCCCCGCCGGCTGGGGAGAGAGCTGATTTCCAGAGCACTTCCTTTATATCTGTTTTTTAATGTAGTTTTAAACCTTTTATTTTGAAATACAGTCATTGAAACGTGCAAAGAAATGTACAGGAAGATTCGATGCACTCTTCACCCAGCCTCCTCCAGTGGTAACATCTCGTACATAGAGTAGCCAGATACTAGGGTACTTAGACACTAGGGTAACCAAATGCTAGAGTACTTAGATACTAGAGTAACCAGACGCTAAAATCCCTAGATACTACAGTGCCTAGATACTGCAGTACCTAGATACCAGAGTACCTAGACACTGGAGTACCTAGATAGTAGAGTACCTAGATATCGGAGTATCAACTCCAGGACCCTGGCGTTGGTACAGTCTCTCACCAGTTTTACACGCACACATCTGTGTGTGTTTCAATGCCATTCCATCACACAGGCAGATGCGAATCACTGCTCCTGTGGTCAAGTTACAGGAGGACGCCGTCTCCCTCCAGCCCTCCCTTCATCCTGAGAGGCTTGGGAGCCACTTTTGGCCACGAGTGCTCCGGGGACAAGGCGAATTACTGAGCGAGCGGAGAGCAGCCACACATCCCTGATTTAGGGACATCCAAATGTAAGTTGTACCAAAAAAAGTTCATTTTTATTATTTTTCCTTCCATTTCCCTCACTGCCTTAGATTTTGATGTATGGCGCTGTTGAAAGCAGGTGTCAGAGTCTAGAATTTTCAGACAACTAAGAAAAAAAAGGGAGTGTTTACGGAACATTTACAGCTCTAGCGTACCAAGAGAGCGGCGCGCGTCTGGAAGGGCTGCGTGCAGGCAGAGCGTCGCGTTTGATGTGTGAACCTCCCTAATGAGGACAGAGGGTCCTAATGATGGGAGGATGTTCCACAAACAGACCCAATGCGGCCCGGGAGACGGGGGACCCCACCACCAGTAAACAATGTTTCTCTTCCTGACATCCTCATCTTCATATGGGAAACTCGACTGTTTCTCCGGCTTTTATCACTCTGACACGGAGATGTGAGTTTTTTCTATTTTTTATTGATCAGTTTCACATTCACAGGATGAAATGCTGGATGGTAGGGAGACTGACACCTCCCGACAGCGCCTTCCACTTCGTTTTAGTAAGATTGTAAAGTGAATTCATGTGGTCCTGATTCAAAGCGTTAAAAACCGTACACACACTACGGCTCCCATCGCGAGCTGACCCATGGACCACGATGAATATAAAATATGAGTCAACTAAAATAAATGCCTGCAGTTTTCATTTCTGAGCCAGATCCGTGATGGAACTGCTCTGTCTGGACGGGAGATGCGTAAGAACACGGAAAGGAGAACACAGGTTTCAAAATGCCCCGTGTCTGAGGGAGGGGATGGGAGTCAGTGTTTCATGGGGACAGAGTCTCAGTTTGGGAAGATGAGAAAGTTCTGGAGACGAATGGTGGGGATGGTTGCACAACAGTGTGAGTGTGCTTCATGCCGCTGAGCTGTGCACTTAAAAATGGTTAAGATGGTAAATTTTATGTGTATTTTATCACAATTTTAAAAACTGCCCGTGTGAGAGAAGTAGACATAGAAAGAAACAAGGTTCCTTTGAATCCACATCGAGTCCACACTGCAGAGCCGAGGTGCATCCGCCCCGGTGAGAGGAAGGCGACAGTCAGTATGACTCTGCACAGAGGGTTTGGTTCACGGCCGGGGTCCAGCCCAGGAGGGAGAAGCCAGACTGTGGGCACCATCAGTGCTTCTGGGAATCTCCACGGAGCCGTGCGCGCGTGAGTGGGGGCCGGGGCTCTGGGGCACTTGGAAAGGCAGAATCCAGGTTTCCACTCAGTGTGTCCCGGACGGAATCGAAACAGGGTTGGGCACCCCTGGGACATGTGGGTCCTCGGTGCCAGGTGGGCGCTCGCTGGGACCCCGGGGTTGGGGGGCCTGGCAGGGGTGGGCGTGCGGGACGTGCGCGTTCGTGTGTGAGAGTTTGACAAAGAGGAAAGTTACTGCCTGGGAACAATGAGAGATGATACGATAGAGGACCTTGAAGAAAACAAATAAAAGACGGTTGTAGATTACCGACGTCTGGGAGAAGAACAAGGAAACAGAAAGAAGGACGAAAACAAATCCTCGCAGCGGCGCCTGTTTGAAATGCAGATGGCACCGCGCGGGCTGCCCTGAAATGCCTAATAGTGGAAATGAAAGGCTTTTTAAAAAAAATCAAAGGCAAACAGGATGGAAACTCAACGGGGCCTAATCCTTGACTCTTTGTTGAAGAGACACTGCAGCGCGCCCCCCTCTCCTGGTCCCGGACAGCGGGTCTCAGCTGAGTGGAGGACGCGGCGGCTCCGAGGACAAGTGGAGGAGGCCGGCGGCGGGTCACGTTCCCGGTGGGGTGTCTGTCACCCTCTGATGCGGACAGCGAACACTTCAGGAAACGTCCCACACGGTATGGGAAATGCTCGCTTGTAGGGATGGGTTTTTATTTATTTTTTTTGAGAGAAAGATCAGCTCTGAGCTAACATCCATGCCAATCCTCCTCTTTTTGCTGAGGAAGACTGGCCCTGGGCTAACATCCGTGCCCATCTTCTTCCACATTATATGGGACGCCGCCACAGCATGGCTTGCCAAGCAGCGCGTCAGTTCGCGCCTGGGATCCGAACCTGCAAACCCTGGGCCGCCAAAGCGGAGCGCGCGCACTTCACCGCTACGCCATGGGGCCAGCCTGGGGTGGGGTTTTTTAACAAAAAAATTTTTAATGTGTGCAACAAAATTCACCATCCTCACCATTTTAAGTGCACAGCTCAGTGGCATGAAGCACATTCACACTGTTGTGCAACCATCCCCACCGTGTGTTTCCAGAACCTTCTCATCTTCCCAAACTGAGACTCTGTCCCCATGAAACACTGACTCCCCTCCCCTCCCCCAGCCCCTGGCCCCACCATCTACTTTCTGTCTCTGTGGATGTGACTCCTCTAGGGGCCTCCTGTGAGGGGATCACACAGTGTCTGTCCTTCTGTGTCTGGCTCACGTCACTGAGCAACGTGTCCTCAAGGTTCATCCACGTTGGAACAGGTGTCAGAATCTCCTTCCTTTTCATGGCTGAGTAATGTTCCAGTGTGTGGATGGACCACATTGTGTGTATCCATCATCCGTCCATGCACGCTTGGGGTGTTTCCACCTTTCATCTACCGTGAATAATGCTGCTGTGAACATGGGTGTGCAGATATCTTTTTGAGACCCGCTCTCAATTCTTTTGGGTCTATACCCAGAGGTGGGATTGCTGGATCATATGGTCATTCTAGGTTCAACTTTTTGGGAAACTCCCAAACTGTTCTCCAGAGCAGCTGCACCGTTTTACATTCCCACCAGCAGTGCACGAGCCTTCCAATTTCTCCACGTCCTCGCCAACACCAGTTATTTTCCGTTTTTTTTCTTGATAGTTGCCATTCTAATGGGTGTGAGGTGGTATGACGTGTTTTTGAACTGTGTTCTTTTATAGTATCACCATGCTTAGTCTTTTCAGTATTTACAAAGGTAAATCAGAAGTACCTAAAATGGGAATTATGAGAAAGTTTGGATAGTTTTCTTCTTATTCCAATGTCCACAGGTATAATATTTTCAATGTCTTTTTTTTCATAATTTTATTTATTTATTTATTTTTCCCCCAAAGCCCCAGTAGATAGTTGTATGTCATAGCTGCACATCCTTCTAGTTGCTGTATGTGGGACGCGGCCTCAGCATGGCTGGAGAAGCGGTGCGTCGGTGCGCACCCGGGATCCGAACCCGGGCCGCCAGCAGTGGAGCGCGCGCACTTAACCGCTAAGCCACAGCGCTGGCCCAATATTTTTAATGTCTTAAAACAATACACATTTATTCTTTGACATTCTGGAGGTCAGAAGTCTGACGCAGGTCTCCTGAGGTTAAAACCCAGGTGTGGGCAGGGCTGATCCTTCTGGAAGCTCCAACTTCTAGAGGTGCCCACCTTCCTTGGCTGGTGACACACTCGTATCTTCAAGGCCAGCGATAGCTGGTTGACTCACCAGTGTAATTTTTTTTAAATGGAATAATCTTTTTAATTTCAGTAAAATACACATAACATAGACTTTGCCATCTTAAGCATTTTTAAGTGCCCAGTTCAGGTGTGTTAAGTATATTGACACTGCTATATATCGCCAGAATTTTTTCATCTTGCAAAACTGAGACTCTATAAACAGGTATAATTTTTAAGGTGAGTTTATTTTTGCATCATTTATTTTTATTTATTTTTTTTAAAGATTTTATTTATTTATTTTCCCCCCAAAGCCCCAGTAGATAGTTGTATGTCATAGGTGCACATCCTTCTAGTTGCTGTATGTGGGACGCAGCCTCAGCATGGCCGGAGAAGCAGGTGCGTCGGGTGCGCACCCGGGATCCGAACCCGGGTCACCAGCAGCGGAGCGCGAGCACTTAACCGCTAAGCCACGGGGCCGGCCCTATTTTTGCATCATTTAACAGGTGAATGCCTAGCTAACATCCCCGCCCCCCCCCGTGCACCCCGCCTGACTCAGGAGGCTCCCTCCCTCCTGTGCAGCCAACCCCATTCCCCAGTGGCTGTTTTAAGATCTGCCACCTGGCACTGTCACCACAGGTGGGAACACGGCCCCCAGAGGCCCTGGGGACAAGCCTGGAGGCCACCGGGCATTTGTGTCCTTCCACATTTGGGGGACACTGTCCCCCTAACGCAGCATGTCTCGTGGTGGCTCCAATGTAAGGAATGTTGATGGAGTTCCAGGTCCAGGCGACGAGGAAGGCCATGTTGTCTCCTGCTCTCCTCTCCCCAGATGCAGGCAAAGCCGCTTGGACGGAGAGCAAGTGCGGCCACCATGAGTACAGAGCAGGGCCGTCGGTGGAGCGCAGCCTGGCTGCGGTGGACAGGCCGTGTCCCTGGGAGGCGTGGGAGGGCCACTCTCCGCGCCTGCAGCTCAGCTCCCGCCGGGTCAGCAGAGGGTGGACTGCGGGACTGTGCGTGTGCACAGCATCCCCGGGAGACCAGGGGCATAGTCTCTGGAGCGCTGAATGGGAACGGCCTGGGGACAAGGACTCCAGGCGAGGGGAGGCCGAGTGGCAGCAGGGACAAAAGAATACGTTGGTTTTAGCCACCTCCGGCTGCTGTATTAGTCTGCTTGGGTTGCCAGAACATAACCCCACGGACAGGGGGCTTGAACGACAGACACTGGTTCTCTCCCAGTGCTGGGGGCTGGAGGTCCCAGGTGTGGGCAGGGCTGGTGCCCTCTGAGGCCTCTCTCCTTGGCGTGTAGACGGCCGTCTCCTCCCTGTGTCCCCACGTGGCCGTCCCTCTGTGCGTGTCTGTGTCCTCCTCTCCTCTTTTTGTTTTTTTAAAGATTTTATTTATTTATTTATTTTCCCCCCAAAGCCCCAGTAGATAGTTGCGTGTCATAGCTGCACATCCTTCTAGTTGCTGTATGTGGGACGCGGCCTCAGCGTGGCCGGAGAAGCGGTGCGTCGGTGCGCGCCCAGGATCCGAACCTGGGCCACCAGCAGCGGAGCGTGCGCACTTAACTGTTAAGCCACGGGGCCGGCCCAACACAGGAATTTTGAGGGGACACAATTCAGCTCTTAACAGCTGCTGAAACCAATCACCACAAACTGGGTATTTTCCTAAACAAGCCCAGTTGCGACTCTAAGATGAATTCTGGTGCCAGCTGGTAAAATTAATTTCTCCCCGTCCTCTACGACATAGTAACGAATGACGTGCAGTCTCTCATCTGCAGGAGGTCAGCGTCTGGGGGAAGACGAGTACGTAGACAAATAATTACATTACGGCGTGCATCATCGAGGCTTCGCGAGGCACCGCTGCAGCGACAAGCACCCCGCAGCTCAGGACTAGCAACAATGAGGGTTTACGTCTCCCCTCCACCGGCTGGACCGGACTGAATGGTGTCCCCCCAAATTCACGTCCACCTGTAACCTCAGAACGGGACCTTGGAAATAGGGTCTCCGCAGATGTCAGTAGTTGAGATGAGGTTGTCCTGGAGGAGGATGGCCCTCATGCAAGGACTAGTGTCCATGTAGGAAGAGGAGACACAGACACGGAGGAGAAGGCTGCCCACGTGAAGACAGAGGCAGACAGGGGAGGATGTGCCCACGAGCCCAGGACTGCCAGAGCCCCAGAAGGAACCAGCCCTGCCCACACCTAGAACTCAGACTTCTCCAGAACCGCGAGATCATAAATATCTGTTGTTTGGAGCCAGCGGCTTGCAGTACCCTGTTACAGCAGCCACAGGGGACTCACGCCGCAGCCACACCGCAGTTGGTGGGGCCGGGCTGTCCATCACCATCCTCCTTACGCTTGGACCAGGCCGACAGGGCAGCCAGCGTCAGGGGCAGAGCTGGTCCCTGGGCGGACAGGACGGGGACGAGGGGAAATGCATGCTGGCCCCGGCGCCTTGCTCACGTTTCATCTGCTGAAGTGCGTGCCACGGCCACGTCTGCGTTGAGTGGGGCAGGAAGTGCAGGTCACCACGTGCCCCGTGAAGGAGAGAGAACTAAACAGACGGCACGGTGCCAGCGGCCGCCACGATTTAGGCGCAGACCAGCTGTGGGCTCAGCGGGTTTCACAAAAGAGCAGAAATTGAGCTGGGCCATTGGAGGGCGAGGTGGCGGAGAGAGCACGACGACGGAAATCGAGGAAGGTGGGAGAGGGAACTTGGTGGTTCCACCACAGTGGACGAAGGGACACCCGTGTATCTGTTCTCTGCTGCGACGTATCAAGTTATCACAAACTTAGCAGCTTAAAACAGCACCCATCTTAAAGTTTCTGTGGGTCAGGGGCCCGGCACACTGGCTGGGTCCTCTGCCCGGGGTCTCCCACGGCGGCGATCCACGTGTCGCATCGGAAGCTGGGGCCTCTTCCAAGCTCACAAGGTTGCTGGCAGAATTCCTTCCCTGGCAGCTGCATAGCTCACGGCATCCTGCTTCTCTCAGGCCCACAGGAGAGCCTCTGTGGCCTCAGGAGGACCCCAGTCCCTCCTCTAAAGGGCTCCTCTGATTGGGTCAGGCCCACTCAGGATAATTTCCCTTTTGATTAACTAAAGATCACCTGATTAAGGACCTTGATTCCATCTGGAAAATCCATTCACCTTTGCCATAAAATATAATCAGGGACACGACACCCATCACATCTCAGGTTCACACCCAAGGGGGGAGAGGGTATGAGCCATTGGGGACCCTCTTAGGATTCTGCCTGCCACATGGTCAGAGACACTGAGAGCAGGTGGGAGACCAGACGGGGATCAGCCAACAGGAGGCCTGTGGGACGAGAGCTGGAGGTGTGGCTGCTGGCTGTTGGCACCTGAGGTCTCGGCAGGAGTGATTTGGGACATGGGGGTGTCTTTCTCTTTGGGGTTTGTTCTCGGCTCCCCAGGATCACAGCGCCAGCCTTCCCTCTATTTTACATGTTACAGATAAGGGTCCCGAGTATCCAAAACTCTGCTCTGGTCTACACAGGGCTTCCCTGCACCATCACAGGGCAGCCCCATGGGGAGGCCTCTGTCTACTCCATCACTCACTCCGTCACTCCCTCGTCAACTCTTCAGGAACCCGCCCCTGGGCTCCATGCACCACAGACATCGGGGGGAAGGCCCCTGCCCCCCCCGGCTGGGCAAGGAGCAGACATGCCACCTCCTCCACCACTCTGAGAAGGGCTACGGGAAGCGGCAGCCGGAACACACGGGAAGATCCAGGAGACGGCACAGCTTGATGCCTGGCGCCGTCTCCCAACTTCACAGCGGGCAAACTAAGACACGGGCGACGAGCCCAAGGAGCAGAGCCAACCTGAATACTCAGGTCTTCCGTCCGCCCCACAGCACCTGCCTCCTGAAATGAACCCCGCTGTGCCCACCAGAGCCCCCACTGTGGGGTGCCAGGCACCGTAAGAGACACTCACGGGGAGGGCCCAGCGAACCCTCTCAACCACCCACGGGGCAAGGTGTGGACGGGTTCTGTTGTGACAGGGTTTGCTGCTATCCTCCGATATCCTTCTCCCCCGGGGAGTTGAACCCCATTTATGACTGGGCACGTGGCCCCTGGCACAGAGACAACTTTCCAGCCTGCCTGCAACAAGGTATAGCTATGTGGTTATGTTTGGACCTGTGAGACGTGGGGCAGACGTGGTACGTCCAGCGTCTAGATCATGCTTTCCACTCCCCCGTGACCCCCTGCAGTGGGCAGAGGGGCCCCAGAGATGTCCACACCCTCCTCCCCGGAAACGCTGTATATGTCACATTCCATGGCAAAGAGGACTCTGCAGATGGACTGAGGTGAGGGACCTTAAGACAGGGAGATGATCCTGGGACTCGAACACCGTGGGCTAGCTCTTGGCAGTCAAAGGAAGGCGCTCCTGATACGTGCGGGAACTTGGCTGCATCTCAGGGTATCGTGCTGAGTGGAGAAGCCAATCTCCAAAGGCTGCCTGCTGTCAGATCTATAGAACATTCTCAAAGTGGCAGAACTACAGAGATGGAGAACAGACACGTGGTTGCTCGGGTTAGGGAGATGGTGGGGTGAGTGGTGGAGACTAACAGGGGCAGCTGGAGGGAGATCTTTGTGGTAGTGGAAACGCCCTGTGTCTTGATTGGGGTGGTGGGTACTCGAATCTACACATGTGACACAATGGCACAGAAGTCACACACACACCGTAGCCACGTCAATGTCCTGGTTTTGATATTATACTACAGTAGGATATAACCTACTATATCCTATAACATAGATATAACCATTGGGGGAAGCTGAGTGATGGGTACAAGGGACCTCTCCGTACTACTCGCCACCCCAGGGCCTTTGCACAGGTCCCTAAGCTCTGAAAGCTCTCTCCCAGCCCCTCGCCCACTCAGACATCAGGATTTAGGATTAAATGTCATTTGTTGATTCCTCCTCCTCCAGATAAGGCTGTCTGTTATTCTTGTACGTCCCTGCGCTTTTCCTGTATTAACTTCGTCAGGATTTATTGACGGTGTCGTGGTCTACAGTCTGGGCTTTGGAGCTGGACTCCCTGTTCCAAATCTTAGCTCTGCCTTGGACAAGGGACTTAATGTTCTTCCGTCTTGGTTTCCTTGTCTGTAAGACGGGCGTGGTGGCCCCCAGCAAATCACATCTTCTAATCTGCTAATCCACGTGGTCTAATCCTCTCTCTCATATCTGAGCTGGCCCCATGACTCGCCCTCACCAAGAGAATAAAGCCGGCTGTGCCGGTCCCCAGCCTGTGCCTGACGAAGGCCTGGCAGCATCCACCGCTGTGCCCTCGGGAACCTTGAGCGGCCACGTAAGAAGTCCGCTACCCCGCTGGCGGGAGCAAGTGCAGAGGCCACGTGGAGACCCAGCCCGACTGCCCCGGCTCCAGCCGACCCGCCAGCTGCGTGCACACAGGTGGCCGCCGGCGAGGCCAGCAGCAGCACTGAGCCCAGACCGCTCAGCTGTGAGCAAGCAAACCTGGTGCTGTGGCTAACGGGCTTTGCAGTGCTTTGTTGTGTGGTGACAACCAAAACAACGGGGCTAATTATCACAGCGACCCGTTAGGGCTCTTACACTGAAGAGAGTTAATCATTATAAAGCGCTTCCACGTTAGCCGCTATTTTATTAAACGTCTTCTCCATCAGGCCGTGAGTTCTCTGAGTGCCGTTTTCCTCACCATTGTACACCCAGTGCCTGTCACCAAAGTCACTCAAATATTTGTTTAAAGAATAAATATATATCCCAAATCATTGGGACTCACGGTGCGCGAAAGGGTCGACTTCGCAAGCCGCACCAATGACGGGCGGAGCCGCCGGGACGACATCCCTCAACAGGATCCGGCCTCCTCGCCAGTCTGGTAGGGCTTTAACTAAAACTCTGCCCCTTCTCCTGGAAACGTACCAGAGGCGTTTCTGTTGTTACTTAACACGCGTAGAAAAACGGTTTCCACCCTCTTGTAGCTAACCACACCTCTGCTGTTGGCCATCTAGGGGACTCGCCATCTTTTCCAGGAGGTAAATAAGACGGCAGAAAACGTCGCGGCACGTCCATCTGTGCCACCTGATTACACCCCATGAGAAAGCCTTGCAGTGGAAATGGCGGGCTGAGGGTGTGAGACGTTCTCGAGGCGTCTGACAGGTAACGTCAAGTCGCTTGTCAGAAGGGTACCACTTCACGTTTCCCGGCAGCCCCCGGGACGACAGTCCATCTCAGCCCCCGCCAGGGCCAGGGCCAGGGCCAGGCCGGCTGCTTTCCTCCTCTGTTGACTCGATGACGGGCGGAAAGTGCGGTGAGTCTGTCGCCAGACCACGAACTCCAGCGGAGACAAAGGCGTGCCGCGCACCTGGCGAGCCACCCATCCACGGCGACCCAGGGCTCAGACGACTCGCCTGCCACATCCCAACGGCCTCGGAGCGACTCCACGCGGGTTCCATCCGAGGCCGCGATCAGGCCGGAGGGGACACACCGGGGACCTCGCCCTTGCTAGCAGGACGGCCACGGCAGGTGAACAGGCCAGACTGCCAGGCCCGCCCACGGGAGCTTCCCGGGCGGCCAGGGACGGCCTGGGACCCGCCATGCGACACAGGACACTCAGGGAACAAGAGGCACGGGTCCCAGCCGCGCCAGGGCCAGGCAGACAAGGGCCCGGGGGCAGGCCTGGGGACGCATGGGGACCCGAGAGGCGCTAACCCCCTCGATTCGTGTCCACCTGACAGGACGCGTCCACGCCGTCCCTGTTGGAGCAGCGCTGAACCAGGTGGGCAGGTGAAGGAAGACACCTCAGAGAGCGGGTCGTTGTGCGGCACACCTGAAACCAAGAGGGCGGCACATGTCACCTGGGTCTCAGCAAAAAGGGACATCATCGTGACAATTACGTTAAGAAGAAGAGAGGCCAGGGGGCCCTTCGACAGCGGGGTACCTGCTGCCCTGGGGACTGGACGGAGCACGGGAACACGTGCAGATGCACGCCCGCTTCGGGGCCCTGAACTCGGGCCGGCGCTCGGCGGTGAGGCGGGAATCACTTCTTCACCTGGACGCCTCAGGATCTCGAAGCTTCCGGAAAGATCTCGAAGGTTCCCTCAGCGTCTGCACCAAGCCGCGCGGGTCTGACTAGAGGCAGAAGCAGGAGGCAGCGGACGAGGGAGGCGGGTTTACAGAGAGAACTGGGGCCAAACCCGCTCACAGACGCGCGCTTGGGGGCCGGCCGCGAAGTTCGAGCCGCCCGCCCTCGCCCGTCAGTCAGTCAGTCAGCCGGCCAGCCAGCTCGCGACCGCCTCGCGCCCGCCCGTCAGTCAGTCAGTCAGTCTGAGCCCGGCCGCCAGTTAGTCTGCTCGCGACCGCCTCGCCCCCGCCAGCCTCGCGGCCGCCCGTCAGTCAATCAGTCTGCGCCCGCCCGCCCGTCAGTCAGTCAGTCAGTCTGAGCCCGGCCGCCCGCCAGTCAATCTGCGCCCGCCCGCAAGTCAGTCTGTTCGCGGCCGCCCGTCAGTCAGTCAGTCTGCGCCTGCCCGCCCGTCAGTCAGTCTGCGCCCGCCCGCCTCGCACCCGCCCGTCAGTCAGTCAGTCAGTCTGCGCCCGCCCGCCTCGCGCCCGCCCGGCAGTCAGTCAGCCTCGCACCCGATCGGGCGGAAGGGGCGGGGGCCTCGGCGCGAGCGCGCGCGCCCCATTGGTCGGCGGCAGGGGCGGGGCTTGGCGCCGCCGCGAGGCTGGCCCCGCCCCCGGCCCGCGGGGAGCGGCGGCGGCGGCAGCGGTGGCGGTGGAGGCGGTGAGCGCGGGCGCGGGCAGCTGGGGCGGCGCGGGTGCGGCCGCCGTTGGGCCGCCGCGGCCTCCTCTGCGTGCGCGCCGGGCTCGGGGACGCCGCGCTGGGCGGCCGGGCGTCCTGTGAGCCTGGCGGTCGCCCGGGCCGGAGGCTGAGGCGGCGGGGCCGTGGGGGAGGGGCGAACCCCGAAAGAGGCTCCCCCGGGGCGCTGGCCCGCGCCGCCGCGGGAACCCGCTCCTCTGTGCTGAACCCCCCTCTGCTGCCTGAACCCTCGCTTCTGTGAACGAACCCCCTCCTCTGCTGATTGAATCCCTTGCTTTGCCGCCTGAATCCCTTTTTCTGCTCGTCTGTTCCCTGAACCCCCTGCTGCCTGAACCCCCTGCTGCCTGAACCCCTGCTGCCTGAACCCCCTCTGCTGCCTGAACCCCCTCCTCTGCTGCCTGAACCCCCTTCTGCTGCCTGAACCCCCTCCATGCTGCCTGAACCCCTCCATGCTGCCTGAACCCCTCCTCTGCTGCCTGAACCCCTCCTCTGCTGCCTGAACCCCCTCCTCTGCTGCCTGAACCCCTTCTGCTGCCTGAACCCCTCCTCTGCTGCCTGAACCCCCTCCATGCTGCCTGAACCCCTCCTCTGCTGCCTGAACCCCCTCCTCTGCTGCCTGAACCCCTCCTCTGCTGCCTGAACTCCCTCCTCTGCTGCCTGAACCCCTCTGCTGCCTGAGCCCCTCCTCTGCTGCCTGAACCCCTCCTCTGCTGCCTGAACCCCTCCTCTGCTGCCTGAACCCCTTCTGCTGCCTGAACCCCCTTCTGCTGCCTGAACCCCCTCCATGCTGCCTGAACCCCCTCCTCTGCTGCCTGAACCCCTCCTCTGCTGCCTGAACCCCCTCCTCTGCTGCCTGAACCCCTCCTCTGCTGCCTGAACCCCTCCTCTGTTGCCTGAACCCCTCCTCTGCTGCCTGAACCCCTCCTCTGCTGCCTGAACTCCCTCCTCTGCTGCCTGAACCCCTCCTCTGCTGCCTGAACCCCCTCCTCTGCTGCCTGAACCCCTCCTCTGCTCCCTGCACTCCCTCATCTGCTGCCTGAACCCCTCTGCTGCCTGAACCCCTCCTCTGCTGCCTGAACCCCTCCTCTGCTGCCTGAACCCCTCCTCTGCTGCCTGAACCCCTCCTCTGCTGCCTGAACCCCTCCTCTGCTGCCTGAACCCCTCCTCTGCTGCCTGAACTCCGTCATCTGCTGCCTGAACCCCTCTGCTGCCTGAGCCCCTCCTCTGCTGCCTGAACCCCTCCTCTGCTGCCTGAACCCCCTCCTCTGCTGCCTGAACCCCCCTCCTCTGCTGCCTGAACCCCTCCTCTGCTGCCTGAACCCCTCCTCTGCTGCCTGAACTCCCTCCTCTGCTGACTGAACCCCCCTGCGCTGCTGTGGTGAACCCCCCTTTGCACAAAGGAGCCCCTCCGCGTCGTCTCCGCTCCTGTTGACAGGCAGGCCGGTCTTTCCCGTTGCTGGAGTGGACGGTCTGCAGCTGCCCCGGCCTTTCAGGGACATGGCAGCCGAGCTGTCCTCCGATTTTATTTCTCTGCTCGATTTTCTTTCTCCGCTCGGTGGTCAACTGGGAACTCCCGACGGGGGGAGGGCTGTGAACTCCGATTGTTTAGTCGCAAAGCGCCTCTTGTGCTGGGGTCAGAGGCAGGCCTCAGCACAGAGGTGATTTATTCAGGAGCCTTTTAAAAATAATCTAGACAACACCGTGGGGAGGGCATCTGGCTGTATTTTATTTATGAAAAAAATCCGGGCGCCTCCCGAGGTACCGAGGCCAGTCATTTCCTTTTGGCATCAAGCATCTCAGCGCAAGATGACGGAATTGAACCATCTACTTGAGGCTAAGCCCTGCTCACCTTTGTCCTTGAGGGCTGCCTCTGCGCTCCCGGCGCCAGCAAACGATGTTATAAACCACCGTGCAAATTTCGTTGCAGGGCACAGCGCGTCAGACCTTCAAGTACTTTGTGCCAAATCATTCCCGCTTGCCACATGAGTCTAAATCATGACGGATGCCAAGTATGTCCTCTGCAGATGGAAAAAGCGATCATGGCCTGCAAAGGTGACAGCCATTATTCTGTAATTTCAGGAATTAGAAATGACTTTCGAGTGACAAGTAAAATCTTTATCAGGAGATACCTAGGAGTTGCTTCAGTGAAATAATTGAGCCTGAACAGTTGGCGCTCGGATCTGTTGGCACTGATTCTCATTCCCCATTTAATGGGGTTTTGGTCGAGTGCTTACAGGGTTACACTTCCAGAAGTGTCTTTTTTTCCTCCACACTGAAAAAAAATTCACAGAGTCAGTTATAAAAAGGCATGTAAGGCTGTAACTCAAGGAACTTTCTGGCAAGGAGCCCTGTGATGGTAAATAATGGGAGTCTGTCAGGGAGACATTCCAGCGGCGCAATAGGAGGAGTGCTGAGCCACAAGACAAAACCCCGGGGCCTTGTCTGGGTCTGCCACTGACCTCTTGTGCCTCAGTTTCCCCACCTGCAAAATAACTGGGATTAGACAGGATATCGCTGAAGTCCTGTGGTTGTGTGCTTTAACAACAATCTGTTACATTTGTATTAATGTTGCCACTGCTTCTTACTTTGTGTCAACTGTTTGTTGTATCTTAATAAAAGGATCTTTTTTTTTTTTTTTTTAAACATAGGTTTTGGCCAGACCTAAGGCGTCAACAAAAGATAAGAGAAAAAAGGAATTTTTTCTAAATGTTCAAATACTCTCCGTAGACAAAATGTTAAGTGTTGTGTTTTTGTAATACTACTTTTTTTTCTATATGGGATTTCTGATACCGCCCCCTGTCCCCTCACCCTGAAAAAAAGCAAAGTCCACTCTTAAGGCCTTATCAACTCTTTAGTTTTTGTAACTATTAATGCTCATGATAACCGTAAGAGGAAAACAGCTGATTTTATTTTATGTAAATTTGGAAACTGAAGATCTATATGAGGCATTCTCTGTGATCTCCAGAGAGATCAGTACAAAAATGGAATAAATATAAATTATACGCAAGGTAAACTCTCGTTGGGGTTCAAATAGGGATATTTCCTTCCCACAGCTTTATTTGTGTGTCTTTTTTTAGACGCTTGTGTGACAGGCCTATCAATTTTGAAATATTTGATGTTTGGGCCTGTTCCTCTAATAAGAAACTATTATTTAGTTTTCAAAAGGCGAATAGACGATGTGGCAGCACATTACTGTTCTGCTCTTGATTATCCAGTGATGGAAGGACATAAGATCATTTAGAATGATTAAGATGCCCGGATCGTGTATGATGATGGTACGGGTATGTCTAATGGAAGAATTCCCAACTCTAAATAGAGACGAAAACCAAGCCAGCTCCAGTTACAATTTCCCTGGGTCCCCGTCCCTCTTTCTTCAGAGCTGCCTCCTAAGCTCCCTTAGTCCCCAGCTCGCACTCGCCCTGCGGCTGGGAAGGTAATTGAATACTCGAGTTGAAAAGGGAAGCACATCCTTTTAAACTAAAACACACCTGCTGGGCTGTAAACAGCTTTTAGTGACATCATCTACTCTGAAAGTCTAACAAAGGAGGTATTTGTGCAGTTGAAAGTAGGATTTGCCTCACAAAAGTCACAATTTGAATTCATTTTTACTGCTAAATCCAGCCAACCTTTTCTGTCTTAAAAGGGGAAAAAAAAAAAATCACATTCGCCAGGGTCCTTCCTGCCTCTAACCTCAGGCACGTGAATTCCTAGTCGGCTGTGACTTCTGGTTTAAGTGGGAGGTTGAGAAGGAAGAAAATGAATCTAATTTCTTTGTCATCTAAAGAAAAACATGTTTGAAAATGTCTTCCTGGCCTTGGCTGGTGGCATATAACGGTTGTTTCTGTCCCTGCAGAATTCGGGTGAAAAGCACGCAAGTCGAGATCCTGAAGAAGTCTCACATTGACGAGATTGCTGACTTATTAGGTAAGAGCACATCTCTAAGGAACCGTTAGGTTTTAACAAAGTAAGAGACAGTTTGGGAGGAGGTAAGACTCGGCTCTCCAGGTAAAAAGTGACCCTGTTCACCATTCTTCCTTTTGTGCAAGGGAACGTGAATTCCGTGAGCTGAAGGAGGGGAAGAAAATGGATCTACTTTCTTAAACCTTTCTAGAATTTGCTCCTAGAAGCGATCCTGTTCTTGACTCCCAGAATGGCCAGCTGCGAGCATCAGGATCGGCTGGTCCCATCCGTGGCCTCCGGGGTGCACAAGACGTGGAATGGGTTCGCTTCCCTGAGGAGAGGGGGAAAGACTTTTCCTCTTTTTTTTTTTTTGCTCATCCCATAGTAAGACTGTGAAATGGTTGCTGGTCTGGTCTCTGCCCAAGGTTTGAGAAGCGGTTGGTCGTGTATTTAAATTCCGTAGCTGAGCCCAGGGGAGAAAGAACCGTGTGACCGGCATCAGCATTGCTGGCCGCCCATTGTCTGCTGGGGCCGTCGTCGGTGGGGGCGAGGCCGGTCGGAAATGGAACTCAGTGACACCCACCCCCTTTGCATTTCATAGGTGAGAGAGACTTTGAGCCCAGCCACGCTGGGGACCTATCATGCACACACACCACTAGGAAACAGCAACCGCCTCCCTACCCAGTCGCAGATCTGCAAACCCAAATGTAAAAATGCTTTTTCTCTCCTCAAAGTGGGAGTGCTTATCCCATGTGCAAAGAACTGTTTGTCTTGTGAAAAGATTGACCAGAATTCCTTGCAATGGTGTGTATGAAATAGGGTCTATTTTTCTCTTGTCTTTGGAAAAACAGCTGCTGTTCAGAGCAGGGGCCACCCCCACATACCTTAGGTGGTGTCGACCATCACCTCTCGGACGCCATTGTCATTGTTCGCTCAGATCGTGTCGGGGGCTGGTTATTTATGGGTGCCTTTAATATTAAACAGGGGAAAATAACTGTGTTGATTGAGGTATTATGCCTGCTGAGTTGCGATATTGCATCTATCATCTTGTTCAAATAAATAGCACCATATCTATGTGTTGGAATGAATAAATAAAACTATTGCAGCAGGGAGGTCAGGCTGAAATCTCAAGGCCCGTGATGCTCTTTTCTGGCTTTGAAATGCCCTTGCAAAGAAGTATGGAAAATGTACCAGCCCACAATGAGTCCTTTTCATCCGCTAGTCCTCACCCCCACCCCCAGCCCAGAATACATTGGCGGCGGAGTTCTTTATTTAGTTGGCATGGGTTTTTATTGACCCTGATTGAATTTGAAATTGAAGACTGGGAGAGGATTTGCGAAACATCTGAATACATTTTGCAGGCGGTATTGTTTTGTAACCTGGAGGAATTTATTTCTGTAACCCAATCAGGTTGGGGTCAGTCAGTTTGTTTTATAAAAAACGGAGCCCCACAGCCCTGAATGAACAGCTGTTTTGTAACCTTGTCCTCCTTTGGGAAGATGTAGGTGAGAAGTGTTAGTCCTCTCTTTAGTTACAAAAACTAGCAGTCAAAATGAAATGGCCAAGCTTGTAGAGTGCTCTCTGCTAGCAGTGGCCAGGTATCCAGATGTCACCAGGCTTTGTTTATTTTCCGTCCTTCAGGCTCAAAGAATGAGGTTCGCGAGGACCCCCTGGAGGAGCTGACCTACAGACGGTCGCTTCGAGTGGCTCTGGATGTTTTGAACGAGGGAACCAATTCTTGTCAAGAAAGCTCTTCAAGGGAAGAAAGAACTGCTGTGTCTCCAAGAGAGCAGCCCAAGGAACTGGCCTCCTCGCTCTGTGATCCCAGCTCTTCATCTTTTCTCCTCAAAGGCATGTCAGGCAGTTGTGGACCTGAGAGGAGGAAACGTGTAGACCAAAGGCTATCAGGTTTGCCCGCTTGTGAAAAGGACCCCCAGTGCAAAGTGGACCACAAGAAGTGGTTTGGGAAAAGTGAAATCCCACGAGCCCTGGTGCTCTCCGCAGCCGCAGGTGGTTCTCAGGATGGTAGTGGATCAAGAATACACCAGGAAGATCGGAAGACCCCAAGTAAAAGGGGAAGAAATTCGACACAGGAGCCCAGCTTGTGTCAGAATGCACGTTTACTTTCAGAGGGAGATCCTGAAAAAGAGAGGAAGATAAAAGCAGGCAGCCCGTCGGCCCCTCGCTCGCCTCCTAGAATTGAGGAGGGTCTGAAGGCTGAAGGGCGAGACCCAGGTCTGCCTTTGGGTGGCCCCACTCTGCTCCTGGCCCCGGGGTGCCCGGATGCCCGAGGCTGCCCCTCCAAGGAGCTGTGCCCAGACGGCAGCCAGCAGCCAGGGCCAAAGGGACGCATGACTCTGCGCAGTGCTGCCAAACTCGGCCCACCTCCCCTGCAGTTCCCCGCAGAGGAAACAAGCAATTTTCACCTCCTGGAGGAAGGTAAAAGTCCGTTGGTGGAGCGTGGTGTCTCGGTGCTGGGCGAGCCACAGAGGGTGGCTGTGGTTCTCCGACGGCTGGCTTCGGAGCCGGGCACTCGTGTATTTTTAACCAGATCTCGATGAGATCCTTACCAAAATAGATCCAGAGCAGAGATTTCCTAATTCCTCGTTGTTTGTCCCTCCCACGGGGCTGTAATTACCTCAACTGCTCCCGAGCATTTCTGTCTTTATTTTTGTTTTGAAGCGGAGGGAGGGGATGGGGCAGGGGGCCCGTGGCAGAGGCTGGTGGAGCCCTGTTGTCGAAGCAGGCGCCGGGAAGCCTTGTGGCTGTAATGATGCTGCATCTGCTCCCCGGGGATTAACTCGTTCATTCTTAACTGTTGCAGAAGCGATAATGCACTCCCGTTAAATTGGCAGGAATCTCAAAAGTGATTAACTCGCTTAAAAGGCTCCTGACTTTGTGAGGATTCCCGTGTAGATACACTTTTTGTGTGGTTGCAGTCATGCGCTATGAGCTGTTCCATTTTAACAGTGTAGCATCCCACTTATTTTTGAAATGCTAATTCGGAAGTCTTAATTTCTGCGTGGTGAGGTGTCTCCGGGTCTCCTCCCCACACACTTGCCACATAGGTCTCTGCCTTTCTTCTAAACTCCTTTCATGAGGTCGTCTCCTTCAAGCATTGGAAGGCCGCAGGGGCCTGATCCGCACGCAGCTCCTTGCCATTTTCTGAAGAGAAAGTGGCTGCACTGCTGCTCACCCCGTGGTTGCACCCCACTCCCTGTGTGTCCACCGAGCGCTTCAGAGCGTAAAGGAATAGCCACACAGAAGGAGTTCCCCTCAGTCCATTCAACGCCCCGTAACTTAGGTTGCTGCTCCTAACGCTCGCCTTTCCTTTACGACGTGAAAGGCCTTCTCTGTCTCTCTCCCTCCCTCTCTTTCTTGTTTTTCTTTCTTTTAAATGTACTTTAATCGAAGCAAACCCTATTTGAATCTGGCAGTGCGAAACTCTGTGTAACACGAGAGCTTTCCCTTTTGTTGATGGTCACATATCATGAAATGTTTTTCTTGGGATGAGTCACCAAGACGATGACAATGAAAGTGTAATCTAACATTGTTGGCAGACCGTCAGTCCTCTGAAGAGTCAGTGGAGTTTAATTCCATTAATTCTCTCCTGGAGGCAGAGGAGGAAGATGAGGAGCCACCACGAATCCTTTTATACCATGGTAAGCCATAAGAAGTGCCCCGTGTGCTCTCAGTTGTGACGATCCGCTGGAAGGAAACGTGGGCTGGCGGTCCTAAACCATTTCTGGTGTCTTCAGCTGAAGGTCTCTTGCTGTTGGATTTTTCTCCTGCTGAACCGAGACCTTAACAAGTGCCGTGTTTTCGTTCCTCTGTCTGAAGGATAACCTCACAAAGGGAAGAGGGACTCCCTGGGAAGAGATAGCCCAGCCCTCCCTGTTAAGCACACTGCTTCCTCCGTTGGTCCTGTCCCTCAGTGGGAACGAAGGACACTGAGGGGACTAGATGGGCATTGTTGGGGTGTGGCCTGGTGGTGCGGTCTGGCACAGCCTCACAGGGCCTTTGGGGATGGCATTTGCAAGTCTGTCCAGAGAGGCAGGATCTCCAACCTGAGGGACCCCCACCCCCAACGTGCTGTCTGCACCAGGGCAAGACATGCGTGTAAGTGCCACTGACCATCTGCGTGGAAGGATCGGGAATAGAGACCCACAGATCCCGAAGCAGCAATGAACAGAAATCAGTTTGCTTTGTGAACTAAGGAATTTAGAACCAATTACATTTTTAGACTCACCCCTTAACCATTCATCCTACATAGTCTAGTCTCTTGTTTTTTTTTAACCTTTTTATTTTGAAATAATTATAGATTCACAAGATGTTGTAAAAATAGTACAGAGAGGTCTGGGGGACCTCTCCCTCAGCCTCCCCAGCAGCAACATCCTGCAAATCCAGGACGCTGATGTGGGTGCAGCGTGTGGGGCCTCTGCACGGGTCCCGTGCTGCGTGCATGCTCTTGGTGCACAGCTCTTCCTCCCGAACGCTGAGTGTGTTTCAATCGCTGTATCAGTGTACTTACGGGTTTGTGTTTTCCTTTTTTTAAGTTAATGACAACTCAGACATTCTTAGTGGCGCCTAGTTACTGTTTACTAGGAGAGACGGGTGTTCACATACTAAACCTCCCCCCCCCGCCGAGTATCTAGATTGTTCCTGGGGGACTACAGCGCACATGACGTGTGCTTTTGGGAAATAACTGTAGGATCAGCTCCTGGGAGTGGAGCTTACTGGGCCACAGAGAAGGGGCACTGTGCCTTCTTCCAAAAGGGCATTTCTGTCCCTGCCGCCACCAGCCGGGGTCAGGTCACCACAGCCCCGAAAAACCTGGGTGTTTGCTCTTTTCCTGTTTTTTGCTTCCATTTGGTTTTGTTTGTCCCCGGCAGCCTGAACGTCTATCTGGTGTTTCCTGGCTGGCCCCTGAACTGGCCGTCTGGGCCGTGGGCCATTGTCCTCATGGGGGCCGGCGGTCCCTCTGGGGTGATAACCCTTCACGTGTTTGCTGCAAGCATTTCCCAGTTTGCGTCCTCTTCGCTTGGTCTCGTTTTTCACCCTGTGGACCTTTTAGCTGTTAGATAGTCAGGCACTGCAGCTCCCCCTTTCTTCCACAGAGTGTCAGAGCGAGAGGATCTTGGCTCCGTGTGGAGAACAGCCTCTGTTTTCTACGAGTTTTTGTTACCCGATTTTTTAACATCTCTATTGTTTACTCATTCTGGAATTTTTTGGTTAGAAATAGTTAAATTTAGGCTGGCCCCAATAACTGTTTTTTTTTTTTTATGCACATCGGACAAGAGAACCCCAGTTTTGTGTACTAACAAATGCTTTCCTTCTGTTTAATTCTTTTTAAAAGAATATTGACTACTTAACTGTAAAAAAAAAAAAAAAAAAAAAAAAAAGAAATAGTTAAATTTTGTTCCGAAATAATTTTGTAGTTATCTGATGATTATGTAAATAATTTTTTTTTCCCTCTTAAGACTCCAGTTACTCAGACAGATGAGCTTCTTAGAAATTAGGTTCTCCTGTTGGGGCTTCATTGTGCCCCATCGTCTCCTTTCTGGTTTTGTGCCACACTTTCTAAAAAAATGTGTTTTTTTTTGTGAGGAAGATCAGCCCTGAGCTAACATCGGCCAATCTTCCTCTTTTTGCTGAGGAAGACCAGCCCTGGGCTGACATCCGTGCCCATCTTCCTCCACTTTATATGGGACGCTGCCACAGCATGGCTTGCTGAGCGGTGCGTCGGTGCACGCCCGGGATCCGAACCCGCGAACCCCGGGCCGCCGCAGCAGAGCGCGCGCTCTTAACCACTTGCACCACTGGGCCGGCCCCTAAAAAAAATGCTTTTTTTTGGAATAATTGGAGATTTCCAGAGAAGGTGCCGAGATGGGACAGAATCCCCACCTACCAGCTTCCCGTCATGTTACCACCGAGGTGACCACGGCACGTTGTCCCCACTGAGAAAGCAGCGCTGTCCCTCGCTCCCCGCCACTCAGTGCGCCCGTAATCGGCACTGGGATTCCAGCGGCAGGAGTTATGAACCCACCTTCCAGATCCTGGTCTTTAAGCGAATTGTGTCAACATCGAGTTTAAAGAGTATCACGATGATTGTGTTGTCTCAAGCTGTTGCATTTGCTGCCTGATGCGGATCTGACGTATCTGTTCTGTCTTTGTTTTTCTTTTTCTCTTTCTTTCTTTTTAATTCCAGAACCACGCTCGTTTGAAGTAGGAATGCTAGTCTGGCTTAAATACCAAAAGTACCCCTTCTGGCCGGCGGTGGTAAGAACAACTCCTCCTCCTTCTAAGGGCAGTCAGATTCCACGAGGTTTTTTCCGCTTGTCCTCAGTGCCCCACAGTTGGACCGGGCCAGTGTTCTCGCCGTTTCGTTATTACTGGAAAGAACGATGGGCTTAGCAGCAGGATTGCTGGAGACACATTTACCTCAATAAAGGGAGTTTAGTCATTTTCGCCTCCTTGAGGGTAAGGTTCACAGGTCAAATTTTTACCAAGCAGGCTCTGAAAAACCTGCCTGAAGAAAAAGTCTGCAGTTTGCTCATTTTAAATATTGTGCATTTCAGACTTTTTCCCCGTTGGAGCTTTCTAACTACTCAGATTTTAGGGTAGGGCCCAGGTGTACGTGTGAAAACAAGTATGTGAGATTCTGTCCCAGCCCCCTGGTGTGGTGGATGAGCTTAAATGCAGCCAAATTCTTGGCCCTGCTCTCTCTTACTCCTGGATGGTATAAATTGTCAGTTTATTTTCTAGGCAGAGGCACCATCCCAGCTCCTCTCGGCCCTCCGTTTGTCCCCCTGCCTCTCCCCCCGGCAGAGACGGGTCTGAGATTCTAGCTGTAGTTCTTGGCTTCTTACTAAGAGACCGTGGCGGGTAAACCCGGAAGGTGTCTGCAGCAGCCGAGAAGCTTTTGTTGTCTCGTGAGTCTGCTCTCTCCGAGCCAGCGAGGCCTGCTCACACCAACCGGCCGCAGTTCAGGGGGATGGAACACAAGCCTGTGCCGCGTTTGCTGTAAGACACGCGGCTTGAACAAGTGGACAGGTGAAGGAGATTTCAGTGCAGGCCCTGCTGCAGTCGTGGGGGACCGTTTATGGGGGCCTTGTGCTCCCTTGAGCACTCGCTTCCCAGGAGCCGCCCGTGTCCCCCCATTTCCCGGACCTTCCAGCCCTCTCCTTGTTCTCACCACTTCCCCGGGGGCCCTGCTGGTGCACTGGTCACCAACGTGACAGATTCCTGGGGCGAGAGAGTCTGCGGCCACGTTGGCCACGTGAGGCGCTGCAGAAAGGGGGGCCGCCTGAGGCCGCGGGGGGGCCGAGCGAGGAAAGGGGCTGTTGGAGTGGGGTGCTGCCGCCTCTGGGTGCCCTTGCTCATCCTGACCTTCCTGAGCTCGCCTTGCTCATCCCACACATGAGAATGGGCCTGCCCTGCGGAGCCACTGGGAAAATCAGCCGGACGATTTGGTAAAGGGGCGATGGGCAGCAGTATGCAGTTCCCTTTCTTTAAAAACAAACCACACCAGCCCCTGTCTGGTTCTGCTCAGTTGTGAATCCAGCTCGAGTGAGGCGTGGGGCACAGCTCGGGCGGTTTCTGAGCGTCCGAGGGTGTTAACGGCCTCGGTCACCCCCGAGCCGCCAGCTTTCCGGGTCACACGTGTCAGTCGTTCACCAGAACACCAAGAAGATGGTGTCAGAAGAGTGTTTTAAAAACCCACGGCCTCCTCCTGGGTTCTCGACACTTTGTTTTCTTGGATTTGCTGACAGGTCAAGAGCGTCCGGCGAAGAGAGAAGAAAGCAAGCGTGCTTTTTATTGAAGGGAACATGAACCCAAAAGGGAAAGGGTAAGCCCATGTTGGTCTCTGCTCTCTGAGGATGGCTCCCAGGTGCAGGCCTGATGCGGGGGTGCTGGCCCGGGGAGCGGGGTGCAGGACTCCGGAGCCCCGCAGGGTCCACGTGCCCCCTGTGAGCCGCCCCCAGGAAGAGGACTCCAAACACAAGCAGTGTTTAAAGGAACTGGTCAAACAGTCCAGTTTTCCAAATTTCATTTTATTATTTTTTTTGCTGAGGACGATTTGCTCTGAGCTAGTGTCCGTGCCAATCTCCCTTTATTTTGTATGTGGGCCGCCATCACACCATGGCCGCTAACAGAGCTGTGTAGGTCCACACCTGGGAACCAAACCTGGGCCGCCAAAGTGGAGCCTGCTGAACTTAACCACTAGGCCACCTGGGCTGGCCCCAGTTTTCCAAATTTTATTTGCCAGCTTTGAAAGGCAATCCAGCCTGGCACTCATTGGATCGCCCTCAGTTTCCGCAAACTAGCAAAATGTGGTCACCGCAGGGGCCGTGAGCAGTGACCTGCCTCTGCCTGAGTTCTGCCGTTTGGCTGGTTGCCCGGTCATTCTCTCCTAATCCTTAATCATGGGATGAAAATGCACTCAGATGTATCTGCCTGCTCAGAGCGGCTTTTTTAAAAACAACTGCCCCGCGAGTTTCAGAGGGAATGTGCAGGGTCGGTCTGCTCTGACCCTCTGGCACTTTGGTGTTGCCTCCGCCTCCTACCAGTGGCCGGGGGGATGGAGCGAGGACCAGGCCCGGGGTCTGCCTGTCCTGAACGGTGGCCCAGCCACATCCCCCTAGGGACCCACTCAGGGCGTCCCTGTCGCTTCTGGGGCCTGGCTCCAGGGGGCTTCCTCGGGCCGCTGGGGACCACAGTCGCGTTCGATAAATAAACGGATGCCGGCAGAGGCGCCAGGGGCCCCCACTTGTTTTATCAGAGGAAGGGGACCTTTTTTAGGTCCCGAGAAGGAGTTCATTCACGTGAACCTTTGCCTCTCTCTGTCCATCCAGTATCACCGTGTGTCTTAAAAGACTGAAGCACTTCGACTGTAAAGAGAAGCACGCTCTGCTGGTAGGTGGACCCTTATTTGTGCCTCTCTGAGTGGCTGATTCGGTGACTGATAACGGGGTCCTCTGCGTCGCCTGTGAAACCACGGCTGGTGTGTGCATGTGAAGGTCGTGGGAGTCAGGGCAGAGCATCTGCCGGGCTGGTCTGGCCGTTATTCTGGGGGATCACGGCACTGGGGTCTCACCACCGCTCTGGGGGCTGCCGGTGCGGAGCACAGTTTGCCCAGGGCCGTGGGGTAAGGTGGCGGAGAGCCCAGGCGCGAGGCCCACTCCTTCTGGCTCCTTGCACGGGCGATTGTTCTGTGGCCGCCCCGCAGGTTGGGGTGTGGTAGACCCCGGCTCCTTGGAGTGGGGGACCCCACCCCAGCCCAGTGCTGCGAGCACCATGGGCCCGCAGGTGTGCGGAGGGAACCTGAGCACCTGTCTGTGTGGGTAGCGACGGCGCCCTACCAAGAGCTCTCTGTGCTCTTCAGTGGCTGCCGCCCCCTCGGTTCTGTAATCGGCTTCCTGTCGTACACTGAGTGCACGAGCCACAGGGAGCTGGTCCGTTCAGAAACGATGTCTCTTCAGCTCTGAAATGCCAGCTTTCAACGCAGACCGAACTGGCCAGGTGGGGAGGGTCTGTCAGCCTCCGCACAGTGTGGGTGTTTCCACGGCTGGTCAGTGGGGCTCCGGGCTCATGTCATGGTGCCGCCTTCCTGTCGGGGAAGCTGTTCCCTTACGCTGTGAGTGGGATCGTGGGGCTGGGGGCCGTCTAGGGAGCCTCCTGCCGACCGGCTGTGCTGTTGCTCCAAGGGCAGCAGGCCACGGGCTTCGGGGGTGGGCTGGTGTTGGGAGGGCTGGCACGCAGACGGGACCCCAGCCTTCAGCAACGTGCGCGTCTCCACGACGTGAGCCTTGCTCCCTGTCTGTCTCGTCTGCTTGAGTTTGTTCACTGCAACTTCTAAGCCGCCACCAGCGCTGGGCGCCCAGTCCCCACCAGAATGCCGGTCAGCGGGTCTGGTTCTGGAAGAGGGCTGGTGGCGGTTGGGACAAGCTGCCACGCTCCCCGAGGTGCAAATCCATGAGCACGCGGAGCCGACAGCCCAACTTTCCGGGGCCGGGGACATTGCCCTGACTCCTCTCAGCCCCTTTGCTCTCTGGGGGGTCCGGGTAGCCACCCCAGAAGGGAGGGGTGGGCGAGAAGCAGAGCAGGACTCGTGCCTTGAGGCCTGTGTGCCTTAGACACATACAGAACATGTTTTGTCACAAAGCAGCCTGGGTTACGAGAAGATGGTGCACGGGCCTCCCTCTCGTGATGCAGATGCTGGAGGGTGTCCGCCGGCCACCTTCCTGTCCTCTGAGAAATGTTAGTTCAGGTCCACTCGTGAGGTGGGGTGCGGAGGGGAGACCGAGGGGCTGGTCTACTTGAGTGGCAAGAGCGTTGCCTCCCAGGAGGGGCTGTTCCGCCTGCGCTGGGGGTGTTGATGGATCGGCTCTTGCGTCCTCTGTGGGCCCTTGTGTGACCATCACAGCTTGGTGATGTCTGTAGGGCCCCGTGTGTCTCTTTCCCTGAGGAGCCCCACAGGGCGCTGTCCTAGGTGCCGGTCAGCAAGCCTGGCTGAGGCCCTGAGCCCCTCTCAGAGCTGCCCGCTCTGCTGCCATCCCACACCTGCGGCGACTGCGGGAGGAAGGCTGGGCTGAGGTGGCGGTACGCAGGAAGTGGGTCTCAGCTTAGCCTCAGGCCTGTGGTTCCTAGGAGCTCGTGGTCCCAGCTCAGGGATCCTCACTGGGGCTTCTCACCAGGGTATTGTCCTTGGTTTGCTGGTGAGCACCAGGAGGCCGGAGGGTCCCGCTGCGGGTGGCTGAGTGTCCCTCCCTCCTGGCTGACCCTGCCTTGTTCTAAGTGATGGGCATGAGAATGTCTCGTAGAAGGATTCATTTCACACAACTGTTAAAGTCTTTGTGTGGTTGCCACGTAGGCTGCCTTTTGGGGTGTTTTTTGCTTTCCTGTACTTAGAGTCTGCGGTTCACTCTCTCAGCCCAGAGCGATCGGCTCACAAGTGACCGTATTCTGAGCAGCCCAGCCACATACATAGGCCTGGACACGCATTTCCCGGTCTGGACTTAGGAGCCCTGAACGGGGGCATCTGCCGGGTCCCCTTTGTGGGTGAGGGAACTGAGGATGCAGAGGGAATGTGGGCAGTGCTCCCTGCAGCTTCCTGTTCACACTTGCTGTCTGGGTCTTGTTACAGAACGAAGCCAAGGAGGACTTCGACCAGGCCATCGGCTGGTGTGTCTCCCTGATCACTGACTACAGGGTCCGGCTCGGTACGTGGGGCCTGCGCGCCCTCGGACAAAGGGATCAGGCAGGGATCAGGTGGGGTCCTCCTCTGAGGACCCCCGAGCGTGAGGGCAGAATGAGGCACGTTCCCGGTAGCCGTCTGGCCTGGCCCATGACAGCCTCCTCCCTAAGAAAGGCAGGTGGGTAGGCGCCCGGGCAGAGGCCGAGATGCTGGGGAGAAGCAGAAGACGGGGTTTCCTGTGAGTCAGAGGTGGTTTCCGTCCACCCCGAGCCTGGCTGCCGGGAGTCTGTAAACCGTGGCGGTGTCAGTAAAAACGTCCTGGCCTTTCTCGGTGCCTCTGGGGACCTCGCGGCTGCTTTGACAGCAGTTCTGTGTCCCACTTGCTCTCCCCTGGGAAAGGGTCTGCTCGGGGCTTGGACTCGACCCTGCAGGTATTTCCCGGGTCTCTCCTCCTGCATGTAAACAAGGCTCTCTCCCCTCCTGCCTCCTCTGCAGGCTGTGGTTCTTTTGCCGGCTCTTTCCTGGAATATTATGCGGCCGATATAAGTAAGTCCACCAGCACCTCTTTAAAAGCATAACCGGCTTTTAGTCCTTCAGAAGCAACGGTCTTCCAGGGGCCAGCCCCGTGGCGTAGCGGTTAAGTGTGTGCACTCCGCTGCTGGCAGCCCGGGTTCGGATCCCGGGTGCGCACCGACGCACCGCTTGTCAGGCCACGCTGTGGCGGTGTCCAACATAAAGTGGAGGAAGATTGGCTTGGATGTTCGCTCAGGGCTGATCTTCCTCACCAAAAAAAAAAAAAAGGAAGCAATGGTCTTCTATGTCCCAGGCTCTGGAGGAGATGTGTCAGGCAGAGGTGATGTCGCGTCCCCAGCCTGTTCCTGGATCGCAGACCCAGGCTGTGCAACCCGCCGCAGTGTCCGCCGGGCACCCACAGTCTCGTCTCCCTGCCGTGGGGGCCGGGACGGCGGTTCCGTGTCCTCAGTGTCGACACTGCCCCCCGTCAGTGCTAGTGGTGACACGCCGAGGATTTTAAGACTGTCGCCTGGATGCTGAGACGTCTGAATGGCGGTGCTCTCCGTCTGCCTTCCCTGTGGCTTGGCATTTTCAGTTAGCTGACAGCCACTCGGTACCCCGTTCCTCTGGTCGTTACAGAGTGGACACAGAGGACGTGATGCTGCTTCGGCGGGGCTGGGGCAGGTGGGGGCTGGGCTCTGCTCTTTCGGGTCACACTTGGCTGTGGGGCAGAGCTGGGGACAGAGGTGCGGGATCCCGTCAGAGGAACGGCCCTGTAGGACTGGGGCAGTTCTGCGCAAGGGGCTTATCGCAGACGTCGAGGCCCCATGGGCCTCTCCGTCACCCCCAGGCTCCGCGTGATTGCTGAGGGCCTCACAGTGAGCGAGGGGAGGCTGCAGGGACCCGAGGCCAGGCTGGCAGTCCCACGGACGTGCGCTTCCTCTGCAGGCTATCCCGTCCGCAAGTCCATCCAGCAGGATGTGTTGGGGACCACGTTCCCTCAGCTGAGCAAAGGGGACCCGAGGGAGCCTGAGGCGGGGAGCCCCCAGGGCCGGAGGCAGCCATGCAGGAAGGTCCTCCCTGACCGGTCGCGGGCCGCCCGGGACCGGGCCAACCAGAAGCTGGTGGAGTACATCGTGAAGGCGAGGGGCACCGAGAGCCACCTGCGGGCCATCCTGAAGAACAGGAAGCCGTCCAGGTGGCTGAAGACGTTTCTGAACTCCAGTCAGTACGTGACCTGCGTGGAGACGTACCTGGAGGACGAGGAACAGCTGGACCTGGTGGTGAAGTACTTACAAGGAGTCTTCCAGGAGGCGGGCAGCAGGATGCTGACACGGATCAGCGGCGATAGGATCCGCTTCATCCTGGATGTCCTTCTGCCCGAGGTGAGTGGCCGGCGGGGGTGGCTCTGCACGTGGAGGGTGGGGGTCTGCGGTGAGGGCCCAGCTTTGCCTTGGCAGGGGGGCTGCAGCGGCCACGGGGACCGGGCGGTTTGGTGCTGAGACACTCAGTGTGTAGCCCGGCCCCCCGTGGGGTTTGAATCTCACCACCAGCGTTGGGGGGTGGGGGGTGTTCCCACAGCGTTTGCCTGTGGGAACCGTTCTGGAATACAGGGTGCTCGGGCAAAGGGGGTTTTCACTGCTCAGTGCACTTCAGGTGGGGCTCGGGCTGGGTGAGGAGTCAATGCCACCCCTCCGATTCTCTTGGAGGTTAGATGGGCACTGCTGGGCATCTATGCGCGTTAGAAAAGCGTTATAAAACTCAAAATTTGTGAACTGTATTGTTGTGGTACGTTTCAAATACATACAGAAATAAAATGACCTCATGAGCCGTTATGTGCCCGTTACTTGGCTGGAGTAGTGACCTTACTCCATCTGTACCCCCAGTCCACTCCCCTGGATTATTCTGGGGTGGCAAGGGACTCAAGTATTTTTTATCCATAAATACTTAAGTGTGTATTTCTAAAACAGGCATTCCTGCCCCAGGAGACACTGGGCGATGTCTGGGGACATCTGTGGTCCTCACGACTTGGGAAGTGCTCTTGGCATCAAGTGGTGGGGCCAGGGATGCTGCTCAACCCCCCACAGTGCCCAGGACAGCCCCCCAGAGAATGACCCGGCCCCAGTGTCTGCAGTGCCAAGGGCGAGACCCTGCTCTAAACTATAAGGACTCTAAAAATACTTTTTGACATAACCACAATACTATTGTCTCATCTAAAAAAATTAATAATGATTTCTTGATATTATATGTCTGTTGTGTATTTAAATCATGATGATTGTGTACTTTCATTCGTTTTTTTATTTATTTGTTTATTTTTATTTTGTGTGTGAGGAAGATTGGCCCTGAGCTAACATCCGTGTCCATCTTCCTCCACTTTATATGGGACGCTGCCACAGCATGGCCTGACAAGTGGTGCGTCGGTGCGCGCCCGGGACCCGAACCTGCGAACCCTGGGCCGCCACAGCGGAGCACGAGCACTTAACTGCTTGCCCCACCAGGCCGGCCCCTCATTCGTTTTTTTACAGTAAACAATTTTCAAAACCGCACTTGTTGGTTGGGGTCCTGCCTTTCAATCTCTGCTTTTAGTGACGTGGACTCTTGTCTCTAGTCCACGGATAATGTTATTGATGTAATTCAGAAACTTCGCTGTAAGCAGAGATTTCACGGATTCCGTACGTGTGTTTTGAGCCATAAACCGGGAAGTGTCCGGAGGCTGATCTGTGGTTGAAATGGGCCCCCTGCAGATTCCTCGGAACGTGCCGTGCCAGGCCCTGCCCACGGTTGACTCGCTCTGCCCTCTTACAGGCCATCATCTGTGCAATTTCTGCAGTCGACGAGGTGGATTACAAGACGGCCGAGGAGAAGTACATAAAAGGACCTTCACTCAGCTACCGGTAGGCCGCTCAGAGCACTGTTCCCAAACTGTTTGCAGTTTGTTTTCACAGGCTTGTATTTCCACACTCACTGGTGTCGTGACCCCCTTCCTGACACGCTGGTCCAGATGCCTGGTTGGTAAATGAACCACGTGAACTTGAAAATGTTTCATGTTAGCACTTGGCCAAGGAATCGCCCGACGTGAACGTTCTTTCCTCCGGCCAGCGTGGGCAGTGGGCCCAGGGCCTCCAAGCTGGTCGCAGCGGGCAGAGCTGGATGCAAGCCCAGGCCCCGCGTCGCCGGCCTGCAGGAGCGCCCGGGGCTGACCGCCGGACACGTGCTCGGGCCTGCTGTGCCTGATCCCTTCTGCAGGCGCTCACGTTTGCGTTTCGCACTTTCTCCCCCTCTTGCTCCAACGCCGTGGCTATTTGAGAAAATGCAGCAAGATTAGCAGCCGCAGTCACCCTGGCCGGTTCCTAGCTGGTCAGAAGAATGCTGTGATCAAGATGTTTCCCTCACATCGAGTGTTTAGCCACCGTTGGATTTTTGGCCCCCAGAGCCCCTAATCCGTCTCTGGGCGTGCTGCCAGGCCTGGCTGGGAACAGGCGCGGCCCGCGTGGCACTGACAGGCTGAAGACTCAACTAGAGTCACAGGCCAGGGTCTCCGTCCAGGGCTGAGTGTGCACACCATCCCGGGACGCTTGACGGTAAAGACTCATGGTTCCCAGGAGGCCTGAGTCCTTCCCGGGTGGGCCCAGGTGTGTGCCAGGGCTGGTAGGAGGCCGCCGACTGGGCTGCAGTGGATGGGAAAGCCTGCTTGACTGTCCACAGACGAGTACATTTGGCTCTGTGTGCAGGAGCTTTGATCCAGCTGAACTGACCGGACGAGAAGGGCCTTTGGAAACAGAGACTTGGCACGTCTGTTCCTAGAACTCGAGTCTGGCCTGGCACCCTGATAGACGAATAGCGAACGGTGATCCTGGCAGGGTGAGGTCGGAGCTGGCCGTCTCAGCTCCGGCCAGCCTCTTCTTCTCCCTCCCTCACGTCCCGGAAGCTGACCATTCTGCTCCGGTGATGGCGCCTCTCCATCTGCGAGGTTTTCTTTTCGCAAGGAGCCGTGTTCCAGGTTCCCCGTGTCACAAAGCGTTACGAGTCCTTCGCAGCCTCGCCCCGCTGTGAACGTCTCAAATGCACCGTAGACAGGACGTTCAGCGCGCTCTCAGAGAAGGGGATTAGATTGAACACGCAGGCCACCGTTTGGTTACCCGGGGGACGTGGGCTGAGTGGCGTGATGAGTGAGCGGCGGCTGTCTCTCCCCTCGGCCCCTGTTTCCAGGGGCGCAGTCTCTCGTCATGGGATCCGTTCGCCCCGACGTCAGGAGCCATTCGTTCACATCCCCCTTGTCCCTGTTGTAGTCGTGTACAAACCTGGCTTTATTTAAGTCCACGCTGTATGGTTGTACCGTAAGCAGTCTTGGCGCTGTTTCCATTGTGGTCATTCCTAAGGTGACCTTGTATCTCTTCTCCTGCGAGGGCACACTCGCCAGTATCTCGCCCACCGTCTGGTGTTTCTCCAGGTCACTTTCAGAATAGGTGTTCCCTGCTTGTCTCTTTCTATCCTGGGAGGGGTGGCTAGCCAAGTAATTGTTAATATAATTTTTTTTTTGACAGGGAAATTGCCTAAGAACAAGTTGATATTTCACACTCTTTTATTTAAAAAATTGTTTTTTCTTTAATTGTAATAAAATAGCAACAACGTAAAATTGACCGTCCTCACCATTAAGTGCACAGCTCAGAGGCCTTAAGCACATTCACATTGTTGTGCAGCCATCCCCACCATCATCTCTAGAACTTTCCTTCCTCCCGAACTGAAACTCTGTCCCCATGAAACACTAACTCCCCTGTTTCATGCCCTTTAAAACTGGATTAATTACTAAAATGAAGTTATCCCCTTTTGTTTCCTGAAGGGAAAAAGAAATATTTGATAACCAGCTCCTAGAGGAAAGGAATCGGCGATGCTGACACCGGAGGAGGCTGCGCCCGCGTGAACACGCCGTCTGCCGGTAGTAAGCGCTGCCGGTGCCCCGGTCTCCGGCCAAGAGCACCTTCTGGAAGTTGGGGACTGGGGGTGTGTTTCCACGGCTCTGAGAAGTCGATTTCGTGAACACGCCGAGACCCGGTTCTCTTTTCCCGGCTCTTTTGGGAAAGTACAGTTCCCAAAAAACCCGAAGGTTTTTCAAAGGACAAACGTGCATTTTATTTTGGTTTAGGTCATTACTTGTGGCTGTATTATATAGTTTAATATAAGGTACACGTGTTATTTTGTGTTAAAAAGCAGCGTATCTGATAGTAAACAGGCGTTTGAGAGAGGAGTCTGACGTGAGTGACAGCTCCAGGAGCGTCAGTGTATTTTTCGTGGTTTCCTCTCGATGGTTCCTAAATTTGCGCTGCCCGTCTTAACGTTTGTGAAGAAAACCGGTGTTTGTAGGAGACAGAACAGAAGACAAGCTGCCCTCAGGTTTTAGCGTTTGCTATGATTGCTTGTGCAGGAGGACATGGACGTCAGTGGCTCCAGTGGCCTTTCTCCGCTCCGTCCTGTGTGGGGACCCCGCAGACGCCCCGTCCCGCCTAGGTTTCCGTGCACAGCCGCGTCTCTCCTGGCGCCAGCGTTGTCACCACCCAGCCAGCCCCTGCAGTCTTGGTCATCTGCCCGGATAGCTGTGACGATCCCGCGTGCCCGCCGCTGCCACCGGGGGCAGCCGACATCACTGTGTGGCCGTGGAGTCGCAGCATAGGGGACACGAGCTCATCGCCTGGGCCTGGCGTCTGCAGAAACGAGGCCATTTTCTGGAAGGCAGGCTCGAGTTCCCGCCCAGGGCACAGAAGGCAGGTCTCCGCCGGTGAGTCGCCCGACGCCCGAGGGTCCCCAGCTTGGGCTCCTGGCCCTTGGAGTCAGCCATGTGGAGGCCCGTGACTCAGTTTTCCTCAGCCAGTCCTCAAACACGGTCATAGAAAGTCTAAGTCAGAGCCACACGCCACTGAATTCTTCTAAGCTGATGCGAGACTGTATGTGGAAGTAAACATTGGAGAGGTTCATTTTGAGAGCCTGTCCCGTCTTCTCCACCCTGGCTGCGTTGTCACGCCTGGCAGGGGTGGTGGCCCCACTGTAATGACTGGCAGCTGCGTGTGAGGAGGGACGGGGTCCCCTCACCTGACAGCCGGCACCACAGAGGAAAGTTGGAGTGAGATTCTCATGGGACGTGGTGGGGGCACGTGAGCCCCAAGAGGCTGGTGTCTGAACAGGAAGACACCGCAGAGACATCTCCGGTCGGTTCGAGACTGAGATGTTCCAGAGACGGCGTGCTGACCTCGTTGCCCAGAACCCCGCAGGCCATCTTCGTCCTAGTTGATTTTGCTCAAATCGAAGAGCAGAGCATCCAGGCACGCCCGGCCCTGGTGGTTCTGCCTCCGACCCTCCCGGCTTGGCCCTCAGGGTGTCCCATCTGGGGCCCAGGCTCGGGAGGGAGGGGCTGGAGGCGCTGCGGTGGAGGCCGCTCCCCATGGCTGGCCATGTGCAGAGCTGAAACCACAGAGGGACGATGGTTCCTCATCTGACGGAAAGGCCCCTGATGCCGCGTAGCCCGAAGCCTCAACGCGCCAGTCTGGTTGGCACCTGGCCCTGCTCTGGTCACTCTTCCTGGGACACAGAGAGAGGGCCCCATCCCCAAGGAGGATGGCCCTATTGGCGTCGCCAAAATGGGCCTTGCTTCCTTCCAGAAAAGTCCGACTACACTGTCCACCAACAGCAACCCTCATTGAAAGTGGTCGGTAGCGCGAGCAACGTCCGCCTTACAAACATGAGGGATGTTCTCGTGGGTCGTGGGTTAGAAACATCCATGAGGTTTTGTGGAAACCTAGTGGCTCGTGTGGGAATATTCCATTGTCGTGAAGTATTTTTATATCTGTTTCTTTGCTAATCTTTGCCGTGTTCCTAAGCTTTGATTGTGGAATTGAACTATTCAGGCTGGAATTAAATGTCGTTTTGGAGCCCTGGCTTTTCTTTTCTGAACCCCACACGTGGTCTACCTTGGGCCGGCTGCACCGTCCCGGTGTGTAACTTTCCGGAAGGATCCGTCCCCGGGTGCTTGTGGGGGTCTGCCCCCCAGCCCCATTCCCACATCAGCCTGAACAGAGCAGATGTCTGTCAGACACACGCTGCGCTGATCAGCTGTGCTCCAGGCTTCTGATGTGCACCCCACGCCACATCCCGGTCCTGCGCCCCAGCAGGTGTTCTCAGCTCTCGCTGTGGTACTGTTCTTGTGGACTCGGAGGGTGACTGTCTTAAAATTTTCTCCTAAGGCCACTGGGGCAGACGGTGGTGGGGTGGGTGGGGGTCTGTTGACGCTCCAAATTGATGGCTGGGCAGTAGATGAGGAAGTCAGAGCCAGCTGACCTGACTAGCATGCCAGATGAGGAATGTTCTAGAAGGGCCTGAGAGGTGACCAAGGACCCCCTGGGGAAGCCAGCACAGCTCGGCTGCTTCTGAAGCTTCAAGAAGACAGACTTCACCCAGCACAACATGGTGCAAGCAGGGCACCTCAGCCGCCCGAGCCCTCCTGCACCCCCATTCTCCATAGCGACGGCTTCTCTCCACCCACCCCTCACTCCCAGGAGCCGAGCCTGTGTCCCCTGCTCCAGGTCTGCCCCTTGGCACTGGCCGGGTCATTCTCTGGGGGGCCGTCCCGGGCTCTGTGGGGGGTTGGGCAGCATCCCTGGCCCCACCCACTCGATGCCAGGAGCGCCCCCAGTCTACAAACTGATGGTGTCTTGCCGCCTTCCCCTGTCGGTGACTCCTGCCTGCCGCCTCTGCCCCTTCCCTCTGGGCTGCCCCCAGCTGGTGTCTCAAAGCCGCCCACACCTTTGTGCAGCCTCCCTGCTGCTCCTTGTCCCTCTCCCCTTCCCAGGGCCTCACTGGGGCTCTTTCCTCTACCCTGGTCTTCCTCACCTCCCGCAGCTCTCCAGCCCAGCCCTCAGCTGAGCCTCTGCCCGTGCAGACCCCCAGCCCTGCGGAGGCTTCTCCTACAGTCAGGTTCCTCTCCCGCCCCAGCCCCCACAGCGCAGAGGCGCAGTCAAATCCCCCCCAACTGAAAGAACAGCACGCTCCAACATAACCGCTTCCCGGAATGGGGATTGTCATCGCGTGCACGTTGGCACCTCCTCAAGTCTATCGTTTATCTAAAAAATTGATTGTAAAAAATGCACAGGGCAAGGGCCGGCCCCGTGGCTTAGCGGTTAAGTGTGCGCGCTCCGCTACTGGCAGCCCGGTCCGGATCCCGGGCGCGCACCGACGCACCGCTTCTCCAGCCATGCTGAGGCTGCGTCCCACATACAGCAACTGGAAGGATGTGCAGCTATGACATAGAACTATCTACTGGGGCTTTGGGGGTGGGGGGGAAAGGAAGAGGATTGGCAATAGATGTTAACTCAGGGCTGATCTTCCTCACAAAAAGAAAAAAGAGATAAAAAAAAAATGCCCAGGACGAGAATCTCAAACCACAGAGAAGCACCTCTGCCCAAGGAACGGTTGAGCCCCCTCCTGCCCCTGATTTGCAGCCTCCCCTGCCTGAGGTTCCCCGTGCCCTCCTCTCTCCTCTCCGTCCCCCTCCCCCTCCTCCTCCCCTCCCCCTCCTCCTCTCCCTCCTCCCCTCCCCCTCCATCCACCCGTCTCTCTCACTGGCCCTTACTGGCCCTGGAGTCATGGTGAGCCCTCTGCTCACCCGATTCACCAGGCCCCGGGTTCCTGAGCCAGGCCGTCACCTCCCACCTGTCCCCCATCCAGCCACTCAGCCTGACATGCTGATTGCCCCTCCCACGTTAGTTGCTTATTGCTGCATAACAAACGACCCCAGTACTGGCGGTTGGAAACAACATTCTCATGGTTCTATGGATCGGGAAGCCAAGAGCGGCTTGGCTGGGCGGCTCTGGGGTCTCAGGAAGCCACAGTCGGATGTCAGCCGGGCTGCATCATCTGAAGGCTCGGCTGGGACTGGGGCAAGGACGGTAGGGGAAAACAGGAAACCTGATAATGTATCCACACCAGGTCCTGAATGGTGATGAAGGTACCGCACTAGCATAAAATGTTAACAGTAGGGAAGACTGGGTGCTGGGCACAGGGAAATTCTCTGCAACTTCTCCATGAATCAAACTGTTCTAAAATACAAAGTTTACTTAAATTAATAAAAAAACTCAGCTCCACAGGACAGCCAGCTGTGGGAACTAAAGGGGAAGGAGGGTTTGCGCATCCACCGGAGTTTCAGATTCCCATCAGATGCGCCCGGCCTTTCCTCTGCTCTTTTCTCCTGTGCATCGCCCTTCAGCGGCCATGCTCGGCCTAGGTGACACATCCGGTGCCCTCCCGGCGCCCCTCGCCTCTCGTTCCCAAGGGGCCTGAGCTCCCTAAGAACAGGGGCCCGGCCCTGCTCAGCACTGAGTCCCCAGCACAGAGCAGGAATTCGGTAAATACCTGGAGTGGTCCTCACTAGGAGGCCAGCCCTGTCATTCGCCCGTGTTTGCCTATTTGATCCTCAGTTTCCACGTATGTAAAATAGGCAGAACAGATGCCCAGCAGGATTGTCAAAATCAAATGGCATAGAAGCGGAAAGTGTTTTCTGCAAACTCTATTTTGCCAGTTTTGGTGTTCAGTAGAGTTCATTTTTACAGTTAGCACTGGTTCTAATCCTACCACTTAAAACATACTGGAAATCGGGGTGGGCAGAGGGGGATGTTTGGGCTGGCATCATAGTCTAGCAGTGGGGACTGGGGTTGACGGCTTGTTCTGTCTGAGCCCTCCCAGGTTGGCATGAGCCAGCAGCCCAGCTCCTCGTCTGCAGAATGGAATCACATTCTGGGGAAGAAATGTGAAAAAGGACACGTTCTGGGGAAGGGAGAGCTGGGAGCAGCTAAACAAGCCCGGAGCAAAGGATAACGATGCTCACCAGGGGCGCCAAAATGCCTGCCGAAACCCGGGATCGAACCAGGGACCTTTAGATCTTCAGTCTAACGCTCTCCCAACTGAGCTATTTCGGCCGCGCTGCAGGGGTCGCGCTCGCCTCAACTCCGCCCCGCGCCTCACCACCCGCGCGCAGGCGCAGCTCGCTCTGAGCGTGCGGGCCGCGCATGCCTCGTAGGGTCGCGCGGGGGGTCGGGCGGCAGCGCCGTCTCTGTGGCGCAATCGGTTAGCGCGTTCGGCTGTTAACCGAAAGGTTGGTGGTTCGAGCCCACCCAGGGACGCGCCGTCGTTTTTGCCTCCCGGGGTAAGGAGGGAGTGGACGGCGCACGTGCTTTTGCCTGGTTCTCCCCACGCACCCCCACGTCCTTCTCTCCCGCGTGGGGCGTCCAGGGGTGCGCGGCGTCCACGCAGGCGGAACGTCCCAGGCCCTCGTTCCGGTTTCCGCGCACGAGCCGAGCCGCTTTGGGCGACGGCCCCGGGGACCCGGAGCGCTGGAGCGGACGGACCGCAGAGGTTGTCTGAAGGCCGAGGCCAAGATGGCGGCGCTGGCGGGTGAGCGGGTCACGGACGGCGGGGTTAGGGGCCGCTCGGGGAAGCCGAGGCCCACCCTCAGAGGGTGGCCGGGGCGGGGCCGGAGGGCCCAGAGCTCGGCCGGGGAAGCTGCTCTGGACCTCCCGCGGGAGGCGGCGGGGGTCGCGGCCCGACGGGCGGGGAAACTGAGGCCCAGGGAGGGCCGGGCGGGGACGGGCCCCGGGGTGCCTGCCCCCCGCCCCCGGAAGTGACAGGGACCTGTCCTCCTCGGATCGTGATGGGACGCGTGGAGTGACACCGTGGGGTCGCGAAGGGGGCGGTCACACCGAGAGACCATCCAGGGATCGTGTCCACACCGGGGGGTGGTGTGTGGGCTCCGTCCTGGACGCCCGAGCGCCGGTCCGGCGGCAGGTCCGGTCCCGCTGGGGTGGTGGGGCGAGGACAGGACGCGTCACTCCGCGGGGACGTGTCCGTAGCCCCTGGATCGGGTCTGGGACTCGTCGTGGTTTGCGTGGGGTCCCGCTGATAGGGCTGTGGCCTGTCGGCCACTCTCGGAACTGAAGGAAGGACAGTTTGCAGTAAGGCGTTGGGGACAGCAGAGAGGGTGTTTTTCTTTCCGCGCAAGGTCACGGGTCTCACCAGTGGCCCCGTGTTAATAGTGTCCCTCTAGAGGTGCGGGGTTTTAAGCAGGGCACTGACACCGTGGGGTGCATATTCTGCAAGAGCCCTCTGCACAAAACGTTTGTTAAGTGGAGTTCAGACAGACCGAGGGTAGGAGGGAGGGTGTCCCAGGCGGGGGCCTGATGGGCAGACACCCGGAGGCTGGACCCTGCGGGCAGATCCCGGCACCTGGGTTTGTGGCCTCTGGTGCTGCCCACCGCTCACTGCCCCCGCCCTATGGTTCTCTCTGCAGCTCCCGGCCTGCTCCGCCCCATCCTTGCTCTGCGGTGAGTGCCTGCGTCTGGGACCCGGACCACCCGTCCAGAGGCCCTGGCAGGGAGGGTCAGGCAGGGGTCTCACAGTGCCTCAGGGCTGGGGGGGTTCTTGAGCAGCATCAGACAGGGGCCTGCCCGCTGAAGGTCACACGGCGAGTCACGGGCAGCTCTGGGGCCGGCAGTGTACTCTCCAGCAGCTGGTGTTCAGGCCCTCGGGGCACAGTCTGTGTCGGGGCAGAGCCTGGATTCAGACCCACGTCTGCCTGCCCTGGCACCCTCTGAACTCACTTGGTAGCTGTCGTGGAAAAGCATGTAGTGCATTTGCTCCGGGTCGGGAAAGCAGGTGGCCGCCGGGCCCTGTGTGTGAGCAGAGCCCAGAAATCAAACCCCCAGCACTGTGGGGCCAGTGAGTGGCAGATCTGAGTCAGGGCCTGCCTAGTGGAGGGGAGTTGGGGGGGCTTCAATGAGGGCTGACTCTGATAGGGCTTTTTTCCTAAGAATAAAATACATGTTTTCTGTAAAACAAGGGGGGGAATGGGAAAAATGAAAGACACATAAAATGAAAACCAGACATCCTCTAGACTAGGGGTTGACAGACTTCTTTCATAAAGGGCCAGAGGGTCACAGAGCAGCAATTACTCGGCTCCGCCAGTGTGAAAACAGCCACAGACAGCGTGGAAAGGGGTGGGCACGCCTGCGTGCCAGTGAAACTTCTATTTATGGAAACAGGCGGTGGGCTGGATTTGGCCCCTGGCCTCAGTTTCCCCATCCCTGGTCCAGGGAAGCCCCTGTCACAGCACCTCGGGGCGCCCCGGGTGCCTCTTCACGTGTCCCCTGTCTCCCCGCAGCTCCGGCGTGGGCGCCGCTGTGCAGGTGCGAGATGTCCATCCCAGCGTGGCCACTGAGGGCCCGAGCAGGTGAGGCCAGCCTTCCCCAGAGCCCGAGCGCCCCGCAGCACCCCCTCGGCACAGGAGCAGCTGGTGGTCACCGGGGCCCTCCCACCCCTGGGGGCGATGTGGCCAGGTCTCTGCCCTTGGAGCCCTACCCAGCCCCCTCCTGGGCATCCAGGCCCCTGGCTGCGCTTCCCCAAACCAGAACGGCCCTCGCTAAAAAGTGTGTCAGCCGAGCCCGTTTTCCAGATGGGAAGACCGAGTCCCTGAGAGGACAGGGGCCTGCTGGGGCCGCAGCAAGGCAGGCCGAGGCCCTCCACGCTGTCTGTCATTGCTTTGTTGTGCAGGCATGTCCTGCCCCAGATCTGGGTGCCGGGACGCCGCAGGCCCCCCGGGGCCAACCCTGGCCCCATGGCTTCTCCCAGTGCTGCCCTGGGACCGGGCCATGACCATGGCTTTGTCCTGCCTTCCGAGATGCTGCTCTGGGCCGGGCCCCGGGGTGGGGGCTGTGGTGGTGGTTGGCGCCTGCCTCGAGGGGGCGCTTGCCGGGCTAACGTCTCCCCATGTCGTGTGTCCCGTGCGCAGCACCCAGCCCGCCATGTCCCAGGCCAGAGCCGTGGTCCCCAAGCCCACCGCCCTTCCCAGCAGCCGGGGCGAGTACGTGGTGACCAAGCTGGATGACCTCATCAACTGGGTCCGCCGGGTGAGCCCCTCCCCTCCCCTCCCCCTTGGGCCCCCCCGCTTCGCGCTCACACACGCACGAACACACACACACAAGCACATGGGTAATGCACACGCACACACGGACTCTCCTGGAGGCCCCTCCACGCGGGGACCCCTGTGGTTGTCATTCCCTCTCAGGTTCACGGTTCACATCGCCCACCTCGGTGCCCCTGCCCTGCCTCCTCGTCCCTTCCTCCGCCCCCAAGGAAGATGGCCGCCTCCCTTCTGTAGCTCTCCCTCTTTTCTCTTTTTTCTCTCTTTTAATGTAAAAGTAGTTTTTTTAACTGGAAAGGTAGCTCCTTCTTGGCAGGAATCCTGATCCCGGTCCATGTCAGCCACGGAACAGTTGGCGTGTGGCGCCCCTCCTGTAAAGCGTGTTCGCATCTGTGTCTCCCGCTGGACACGTGTCCCGTGTACGGGACAGTGGCTCCTCTCACGGCCCTCGGGGGCTGGCGGGGCCAGGCTGCAGGGGACAATGCCCCATTGATGGGCGGGCGCTGTGTCTGTCTTGTGTCTGCATAACGACGACAGCAAAGTGGACACCCTACCAGACCCACAGCCCCAGGATGCCGATGTCCCCTGCGGCCTTGTTTATGACTGGGAACCCCCAGAGACACTGCATGGCTGAGGCCTGTCACCCGCGTTAGCACGTCTGTGGGTCACCGGGGCCACGTCAGGTCCAGACTCGGCACAGACGAGCAGAGGAGCTCAGCTGTGGGGGAAACGGCACCAAACGGCCGGAGGGCACAGTTGGAGGGCAGCCAGGAGGGCTTCCCGGAGGAATGGGCACCTGGAGTCCTCGGACACCAGGAGGCGTTGGGAGCAGGATCTTTGCAAGGTCTGAGCCCTAGGGTCCAGACTTGCGCATGTGGGGAGCAGCGAGGGCCCGTGTTGGACGAGGGGACGTAGGATACAGTGGGTCACGTGAACCACATTAAAACTCATCTCAGGGCCTGGCCCGGTGGTGCAAGTGGTTAAGTGCACGCGCTCTGCTGTGGCGGCCCAGGGTTCGCCAGTTCGGATCCCAGGCGCGCACCGACACACCACTTGGCAAGCCATGCTATGGCGGCGTCCCATATAAAGTGGAGAAAGATGGGCACGGATGTTAGCCCAGGGCCAGTCTTCCTCAGCAAAAAAAGAGGGGGGTTGGCAGATGTTAGCTCAGGGCCGATCTTCCTCACAAAAAAAAAAAAATCATCTCATCTGGGTTTTTTCAACTTTTTTTCGTTTCGTAACGGGGCTGCTGGGAAGTGCTGGCCCACAGGCGTCGCTCACTGCCTTCTTGCTGGGGCAGCGGACTCGGGCCGGTGACAGGGTCTGGAAGTCACACGGTTGCCCTGGGGGGCGTGGTGGACCCGTTGTTCTTCAAGAAAGGCTAGTTCTAGACTTCTCTGTGCAATCGCCCCGTTTCTTTAAACACCGTGGGCCTGGCGCCCACTCGCGGGCTAACCCCGGCCACCCCGCAGAGCTCGCTGTGGCCCATGACCTTCGGCCTGGCCTGCTGCGCTGTGGAGATGATGCACATGGCGGCGCCGCGCTACGACATGGACCGCTTCGGCGTGGTCTTCCGTGCCAGCCCCCGCCAGTCGGATGTGATGATCGTAGCGGGGACGCTCACCAACAAGATGGCCCCCGCGCTCCGCAAGGTAGGCCCGGCCCCGCCTCCCCCCCGCCCGCCCGGCTGGGGCCGCACGCAGACCTGCCGTGTCTTCCAGGTCTACGACCAGATGCCGGAGCCTCGCTACGTCGTGTCCATGGGGAGGTGAGTGCCGGGCAGGGCCGCGACAC